>NW_027223337.1:5411665-5560692 GCF_030449975.1 Polyergus mexicanus | reverse complement strand
AAGCAGTGGTATCAACGCAGAGTACTCCCGACATCACCTCTACCTGGGTAGAAAAATGCAGGGCGAGGGCACCGCCGTCCCCACGGTACCCACCGGACTATCCGGATGTGCCGGCGACGATGGTGACGAGAGCTCGAGCCCGTCGCCGAACAGCAGCCTCCTGAACAATCTCAACAACAATTGCAACTCGAATCGGCAGTGCGCGACCGATTTTAGTATCGCCGCAATTATGGCGCGAGACTCGCGTCAGCAGCAGATGCAACAGCAACAGCAGCAACAGTCGCATCATCATAGGCATTCGCAGCAGCAGGCCGTCGGCGGCGGTAAACTACATCAACACGGTAAGTCTCTTCGGGATCGATAAGAGTCTCTAATCAAGCTCGATAGATTTTTGAAGAAGTAATTTTTCGATGGCAGGATAATTGGTAAAATATTTATATACCATGAAAGAAAATTTCTCGATGTTTACAATATGCGATAACAATAATTTCATTTAAAACGAGAAAATTCTTATTCTCTTTTTAAACCTAAATATCAGAAGTGACCGCTTTACATTCTCGAATAATTTTCTTAAAAATCTCGCTTTTCGAAAAGATAAGTTCGATCGGTTGTCTCAATTATATCATTAGATTCATCATAATACAATTAATACTTAAAAAAAAAAATCTGCTCTCATTTTCCAACGGATACCGTCTTTACTTTATAGATGAAGTTTATGCCATATTAATTCTGCAAATCTTGAAATTATTGTAAACCGTGACAGTTTAGAAATATGAGCTTATGCTGTAAGGATAATTATTTCGTGAAATTTTTATGAAATAATTTCATAATCATTTATCATCGGTCGTATGATACGTGACATCCGTGCATTTTTTATGAACCCTTTAATTATGTACACTCTAGGGATAAAGATTAATTTGCTTCAGAGATCTCGACGCAATCAGCAATAAATTGCATTGTTATTATTGTGTGAACCGTTAAATATTTTCCGTATTGGATGCCGCGTACGAATGACAAATTCTTTATTATTATTTTTGTATTATTTTAGTAACATTTTTTTTTTTAATCGCGTAACAAAAGAACTGATGCAAATAGTTTGTGAAAAGTATAGAATTGAATATTAAGAAACTTTTGCCATCAAATATCTACATTTCGCGACTTTGTTTTCTCATACTTATGTGATTTGAAATTGATTTTGCAATGTTTATCATTTTTATTAATAATATCCGTTAATATAAAAAACATTTATAAACATTTTTACATAATGGCGGGACAATTCGCTCTACCAGCAGTATATTTCAGTGATATTAACTCTAAACTCAATCGCATTTATTTCACTGAAGAAATTTTCGCATAAATTCATGTAGCACTCTTGGCTCACGAGAACTCGTCACATTCTCGACATAATTGACATTTTACGTCGACGATTATCAACGTGCGATTATTCTTGCCTATGTTGTTGCGAGCATATCGAAACATTAATTTTATTACTAAGAAAATATTTGCGAAGAGACTCGCAGCCATTAATAATGGAAATTGAATTTTCTCGCGAAAGTAGGCTTTGTCAAAATCAGTCAAAAAATTTAATTTTATATATCTTACATATTTAATTTTTTATCAATATCTTACATCTTATATATTTAGCATAAAGAGTTTTTCACGACGCTTTGTACATTTATCCATTTATTTAATTCAATGCCACGTACAATATATAATTAACAATCCACAATATTTTCGAATATTCAAAATTAAATTATAAATTCTCTTATTCTCTTTGTCCTTCCGTCTCTTTCTCTTATTCTCTTCTTCCGAACACCATTTATTAAAGCGATTATACGTTTCGATCGATACACTAATGTTTCGCTCGGGTCCTTGTGAGAAATTTGCCTCGAGCTCGTCGTTCATTAATGGCCAGCTCTTCATTACACTGTTATGTTTATTATTGTTATCGCGAACGCATCGTCGCCGCTTCGGTACGATATCGCGCGACTCATAACTCTCTTGACGCAGCGCACCTCTCTTACCGTTGCGCATTAACTCGAAGAAAAATCGCTCACCCCTTTCGGTACGGCCATCCATAACATTTAATGCAGCCATTCCCGACGAGAATGGAGCGACTAGTCTATCGTGCGATTTTCGCGTCTACCTCCGGCCTACCTGTTCCCCGTCACGGTTCATTATTCTTATAGTCCCGTTCAAAACTTGCCAATTAATTTTCCACCATTAACGTTTGTCACGTGTACTTCGATCCTTTTCGAAGAACGGACTCGATGTTGTCGCACGTGCGTAAACGACGACGACGTTGTTCCATGAAGCCGACTGTAGATATGCGAAAGCAAAAATCAGTTGCCGAATTTGAGTACTCTAGCGAGAATTTATCTATGATTGTGCACGATAGTAAAACTTTTTCTATAATTATGGAATGAGAAGAATCAATTTTAAAAGGATGGAAATTTTTTTTTCCCGTTAAAATTTTTTTTTCCTTTTTTTTAAGTTTTAAATAAAGACAGCATATATACATTTCGCATTTTGTATGCATTATCGAAATATCAACGCAAGTGAATTTTTTAGAGGGTTATAGCTCTATTATAGTTCTTAGACTCACCAGGAAAGATCTCGGAAAAACGAACGAGACATGTCTCGTTCTCCCTCCGTTTTTCTCTCTCGATGCCGAGAAATAAAATACGGTTGTCAATATCCTCGACGAAGCATGCGAATTGCGCGAAAAGTTTCCCGCTTGACATTTTCTCGCATTTAAATATTAATTCAGGAAGCATCGCGGTGACGCACTTGTCGGAACTTGGACTATAATTATCTCTTAGCCGGCAATTGTCAACGTTAACTATATAAAACTACGTACCGCTCGATGTTATCGCAAAAATTTTAACACAATTATATTGATTAATTGCATTGATAAAATATTATTACGCATTAATTATCGCTGATAAAATAATTATATACTTGCTGTGATACAATATTTATTTTTTTGATATAAATTATATCTTTTTTTATTACAATAATATTGGGATATAAAATTGTAAGAAAGTTATTACACACTCTATATATCTTAAAAATTATAATACGGCATCGCTACGAGAAACGAAGAGAAAATTCATGATGGTTTACAATATTAATAAAGACAATTTTCAAGATGCCAAATATTGGCAGAAATTGTTGGTTTCGTTTTTTATGTCTACTCGGGAAATCTGCCAATATATAGCTCAGATATTCGCTTATTAAAAAAAGACATTTGCGATTATAAGTAAAGGATTGAGAAGCTAAGGTGCGACGAGATACACTCGCCGTCGCCTTTTAATTCGCGCATTTGCGGACGTAAAAATGTCGACGAGGAAAATTACAAGTTGGCGCGGCACTCTAATGAAGCCCTCTAATATAGAAATTGTTCCGAACTGTCATTATCGAGATAAATGGCCGCAGCTTGGCATTGGGGACGAAAGCGAATCGTTTTTGTGGGCAAACGGAATAATGATCCGTCAGTTTCGTTTCTTTTAACGACCAGAAAAAGACGTCCAGAGTGGGAATTCGCGCGGCGAAGTCACTCCATAATCTGTCGCGCACAGTTGGATAGCTATATCTAATAAATGAAAGATATATCGGCCTAAATGATTACTAAGAAGTTATATTCGATACGGTATAGAAATTATTACCATATACATGATAAGAGAATTATTAACATTAAAAGAAAAAATCAATAGGAATTATTATTATCGTGGCACAAGTGTATAATATAATTTTATTAATAATTCTGTTATATTTTACCTTTAAATATTTGTTAGTAACAATTAATTATTTGATTGCATTTTTAAATAAATGTATTGTACAATATATATATATATATATATATATATTGCTCTTTCTCTATAACAAGTAAAGTAATTGAGTTTATGCAATTTTGACAAAAAATTTAAACTTTTTTGAGTTGTGAAACGTTCTCTGACATATTGTATCGCGATTATCACAATTCAAAGTCTTAATTAATCCAACTTTTTAGAATTTATTATTGTACTATTTTTAGAGTTATGTAATGATATATAATTTCATCGATTAATTACATTAAAAAAAAAAAAAAATTTTTACAACGGAAAGAACGGGCAAAATAAGAGCCTCGCGTGGAAAACGGAGAGTGAAAAATAATATTGAATTTTGCAATTTTTGAAGATAAAAAATACATTATATATATGATAATATCTTAGATCATATATGAAAGAGAATGAGAGATAGATACCCGAATTTAATATTTTACAATTATTCAAAAATACATTTATATAAATAAGGTACAAAAATATATTTATAAATTATTTTAAAAATTAATTAACATCTAAAGTCTAGCGATTGACTTTTAATCGAGAAGTAAGCGCTTAATATATAGAACCGGTATTTTTGAAACATTTCTTTCGAAAATCGTACGCAAAATATTTGATTATGCGATCGATAATGGGGATTGTATTGTGGCGAGTTTGGCGTCGATATGTTCGAACGGTTTGGGTAACGATCGTAAATTATTTCAGCATTAATGAATTATTTAACGCGCAACGGCGTGAACGAAACGGTAAACAAAGCAGCCATCTAAATCGCTGAAATCCGTTCTCGCGAAATAATTAGCCGGGAATATTTTATGCGAAAGAAGAACTGCGTGGCCGCGGCATTTCGTCACTTTAGAAATTCGTTTGCGAAACATGCGTGACAATGCGCTATCCGAAATACCAGACGCGATCGTCGCTAATTTCAATGTCTATGAATTACATTAAGCGCATATGAGTAGGAACAAGGACGAATGAATAGATTATTATTACGAATGGGTTAATGAATAAAACATAAAAAAATTTCAACGCGATAACACGTTCGCACAATTGATAGAAATAAATCTTTTCTTCATAGAGAGCAATATCAAAAACACATCGTTGTTGTACACATTAAGAAGTTTATCTTGCATTATTCCTATAACGGATAAAAATGTTTATATTCCTCTCAAATAAACAAGCTTCTCACACTTTCTGTAAACTTGTTTTTCAGCACGTCTTATCTTATCGATATAATCGATTCAGATATGTGGGCGTAGTATACACTTCTATTCCGATAATTTGTATACGTGCGTGTACGTTAGTTTCGTGTTAGCGATACGTGAAGGGATAATCTTGCTCGTTTACCATGATTCATTATCGAAATAGACTTCATCCAGTATCGATTAAGAAAACTTGGACGAGATTTATATTATCATGCGAGATATAAGATACTTTGCATTATTCAAGAACACGTGTCGTGGCTAATTGGAAATGTTACTCGCATGTGAAGCATGAATTTTGTTTAGAATCACAAATTTCGTTTAATCGACCAGCGTCGAGATTCGAGCGAGCCTATTAGACGAAACGATACGGCGGGTGGAGTAGCGGGATTCAAACTACTCGATGCTCGAGACGCACGTAAACTGTTGCCATCGCGCTAATGAATTATTTAACACCCGTCGCGCGTCGATGAAACTTGTAAATAGGAATGCTCAAATTTAGCTTTGTTGATATTTAATCTTCGAAGATTGATCCTGTTCACTCTGCATTGCGAGTCTGCATAGCAAAGTGAATGAAGGGGAAGATAGATATTTATGTTTCATATATATATATATGTAAAAATACATTTATAAAATTTATATATATATATATATGTGTGTATATGTATGACTGATGAAAATGTATATTGAAACGGATATTTCTTACCAAGTTGTTAAACGAAAAGAAATAATTATATGAGGATAAATAAATATTTCCTGAAATGAACACGCTTGAATTTATATTAGCAAATATGCGGGAGCTACATTTGCAATTATTGCAATAATTTACAGTTTATTCTTAAATACACACACACACACATGCTTATGAGAATTTTTATATCTCGATAACATTATATATTGATAGAATTTTTTTTTAGGGCAACCTAATCTTCAAAATTTAATTGCGATCCGCAAATATTACAATTACTCTTTGACTGATTTTCAATAAAATAATTTTCGCAATAAATTAATTGAAACGAAATTAATTCTATTAATAATTTTTTTCAATAAATCAATGGAGCAAGATTGTTCCTATTATTTTCATTCTATACGATATCTGCTACCGAAAATTCACATTTCGACGATGCCTAATAAAACATAGACAGTCGTGTGGGCCCACAGTCGCGAGAGGCGAGGGCGCCGAAAAATCCGTTGTTCCCCCCGCGCGTCGGATCGGCCAGGTGAGGTGTCCCATCGGAATTCTGGAAACGGCCATGGCCACTCTGCGGGCCCAGCCAGACGTCCGAACGAGACTCGATGGTGTTCGGTTTCATCATCGCGTATCTTGGACGCCCGCGGCGAATAATCGCCCACGAAGATCCTACGCGGCGCAAAATTTACGGTCGGACTCGCTGCAATTCACCCACGGAAACGGGCCGCCGCCATTCCCGAATAAACTTCGGCAAACGGCGGCATGAATCCGGGGGCTCTCCTCCGGCGTACACGTGCAAATACACGCGTTCGCACACGTATATCGATATATTAAGCGTGCGAAATAAATCCGCGATCCCGCGAACTTGGTCCGTGCTGTAAAACTTTATGACGATCAAGTTCTTGTACTCTACTGAGATCGATTTTCATCCGACGGGGAATTAGCTTTCAACGAGCAGAGAGAGAGAAAGGAAATTTTATGCTTGAACTTTTTATGCTCTTCTCATAATTGAGAGAATAAAAAAGTACTAAATGCATAGAAATGAAACTTACCGCGGAAAATAAGTGCGCAAATTAAAAGTTGCCGGTCGTCAATATAAAATACTTTACTTGAATTATCGTGAAAAAGGATACGGTTACTCTTTTTTTTTTTTTTTTTGTAATTTAATTTAGATTTTGTGCGACAAGTTTTTTATTTTTCTAATTCTATATATGAAAAGAGATGATCATGAATTGTATTGGGGGACATATATATAGATTACTGGATCATTTAAGAGCACGGTGTGATTGTCAGCATGAAATTTCTCAGCGTGAGTTTTCGAAAACAATATAACGAGTTTGATCGAACGTTTCATTGATGTGGATATGCTTTATGTATCACGGCTGTGTCCCTATGTAAATCTGTACGCGATGGTCCTCGTGCTGCTTGATGCCGTTGTTTGCCGACGTTTGTTTTCTCGCACCTCTGCTCGCTCGCTCGCTCGCTCGAAGGCGAGAAATTTAAATGAGATGTTAAAACGAGGAAAGTACCCCGTGCGTCGTCGAACGATAGAATCGACGGCTGTTAGCCGAGATTTATTTTTACTATCGGTCGTCGAACATTCGCGTTAAATTCGATGTGTTACGTACCGAAGGAAAACCGGTATTCACCGGGCATAATTCCGGGATTAAGCTTGACGCGCTATCCGACTCGTGCTTAACTTTTAATATTGTTATCTTGCCGGTGTTTGTTTGAGTTTTACCCGAGCCGGATCGACGAGAATGCGATACGCGCGGCCGAATTCGGGCCTAAGTTAGATTTTTCTCATTGTTATCGAGACAACATGCGGTATAATATATTCAAAGGTGAATTTATAATTGTGCACGTCCCGGAGACATTAATGATGCAGAGGCTGTGATAAGTAAGAAGCGGCAAATGTCTATAAATACTTTATATTGTACGTTTGAAAACGGATCGATCATAGGATGTTAATTATAATTTTAATTATAATTAGCGACAAATATAATTTCTTTCTTTTTCCGATATATATTCATGAATAAAAAATACTTTATACGAAATGTCAAGTTTAAAGATACGAGATTTTTTTTTTTTTTTTTTCAGGAATTTCTATTTTCTACCGATATTGCAACGTAACATGCTATATTTTATTTTCTACGTAACAATTCCAAGTCTCTTCCTTAAAAATCTTCAATCGGATAATACGAATATAACGCGAGCACGGCGTGAAGAATTTTAATAAACTTCATCGTTGCCAAGTTTCTTCGAATCGATTTCGCGAACGATGCTCGCGGGACCGGAGGTCGTTTGCATTTGAGTAATCGCAGGCCCTTAAGCTCCTGGTCCTTCGATTTCTTTTTTCTCCACGCGAATTTTCGATTGAAACTCGGCGGGTTCGCGGACGATGCGAACAATGCGCGGATACCGGGAGCGTGTTAATTCCCGAACGGTCCCCGGGTCCCCGGGATACGCGGGAATAAACGGTAGCTCGTTTTCACGAGCCGAAGCACGGCGAAAATAAAAGAGTCACAGGGACACGTATAGGGTTTCATCGGAGTGTCAACCGTAATAAATAGCCAATGACTTAGTTAAGCGGGAAGCTGCTCGGTCGAGCGCCAAGTTACGACCGGTCGAGTTAAGAAGGGAACAGGTGGTGGGACGAGTGAAGAATCTTTGCAAAGTTGACGAGGACAGAAACGAGGATATATACGTTTTTTTTTTTAAATTAACAAAAATAATGAATATAAGTATACAAATTTTATTATTGCATAAATACACCGATAAATGATTGCGATTAAGAAAAATAAGAACGATAAGTTTTAACAATATTATATACTTAATTTTGAAAAATATATTGCTTAATATAAAAAAAAAAAAAAAATATTAGTAAGCTATTATTAGTATTTTATCTTTTAGGATGTTAGAAAAATTGCACGCGTTAAAATAATACGAATACATAATATATGCATTTATACGTATACAAGTCTATCTTTACTCTCTTTATTTGATTAATAAACGCTCTTTTTGTACGGAACGAGACAACAAAATGTTGACTGCAACCAAGAGTGCAGACAGCACTTATCTAATTTATGTACCTTATTCGTGTCGTCCCACTTACAACTTCGTCGTTCACCCACCTGGTCCATACCGGATACTTAAACGATCATTGACACGGACGGGCGTCGGATACGATGAGTTTGGAGACGCTCCTCTACCCATATTAAGTTAGCCCCCCCACCAACGCCAAATTAAATCAAATACATCAAATAATTTAGTGCTAATTATGTGCTAATTAGTTGCCGTAGTCCGAATTTTGTTGCTCAAACCGTTTAGCAGGAATTTACATTCAAAGTGGGGGGTGCTAGCTTGACATTAAGCCAGCCCCCCCCCCATAGTGAAAAAAAAATATAGAATGCTCGAATCAAAAAATAAAATACACTAGAATTTGTTGCTATTTTGTTGCTCTAAAATAACATGAAAATATTTTTAAAAAAGTATATTATTTAATTAATACCACTATATACTCAGTCTCGCCGCGCCGTACCATTCACTTGCGCGAAGTAAAAGTAAATAAAAAAATGTATCGCTCGCATGTATTTGGTACTAAAATAATCTGTGGACAATATACTGTCGAAATATATGAGAAACTGAATTTGTTGCTCGCATGTTTTTGGTATTAAAATAATCTGTGGATTTAACACACACGTCACTTTTTGCAATGAATGTCACGAGACATGTGGCAAATATAATAATTATTATAGCCAAGTAATTCTCAAAGTAGCGCGAATGCATCGTCAATAAAAATTGACAATTATATAAATAAATAAAATCATTGACAAATTGACTCACCGGTCGATGCGTTGCAAACGTCACTCCATTCCGCTCCTCTTTGCTCCTCGTCCCTTTGCTTTCGCATTTGTACAAAGTTCTGATTAAGACCGGATTAACGGACGACGCACTTAAACAATCGTCCATTGTTCCATTCACCACTCCCAATGCTTATTCGCACGCGGAGGGGAGGGGAATGTCGTCGAATATCTCTTCCAAGAACAGGAGCGAGCGAGTTTTTTGCGAGAAAAAAATCGTGCGCCAAAAAACCTTCGCGATACGATCAAGGATAAGATAACGAAGCTCGAGCGATACTTTTGCAATCTCGCGATTATTTTCTGGCGAAATTATACATATAATTGAAGAAGAATCATATATTTTAAAAGAATATTAAAGTATATTGAAATACGAAACGTGTGAAAAACGCGACGCGAAGCTTCAGCAATTGTGAAATTTCTCATTTAGCTGTTGGTACTCGTGGTTTCTCGCGGCATTTCAGAGACATCGATTAACGTTGACACGTCACCCTTAATTGGATTTCAGTAACATCCATAGTTTTAAAACTAACCAATCACCAATCAAGAATCGAATAACCGTGATTGGTCAATTTTACAACCATGAATATTATTAAACCTGACGTGTAAAATTAGTCGACTAACTGTCGACTAACCGAACACATTTTTTTTTTCTCTTAAATAAGAATATTTTATTAGGAATGTTCATATGTGGTGTGTGAGCTGCTTTTCAGATATATTCCTCCTCGAATCTTACACATTCTATTCAACGATTATTCTCGTTGTATTATCGTTTCGCCATGAAAATTGATCGAGATTTTGTAATATAAGCTCTCTCTCTCTCTTTCTCTCGAGCCGCGCTTCTTCGTTTATATCTGAATGTTTACATCCAACTTTTTTGAACGCTTCTGTACCGAGACGTTCGGCGACGCGGTCCTCCCCTCTCCTCACCTACCCGTCCAGCCTAAATTTTCCGTAATCGTGTCAGTCCCTTCGCACAAGCGCGAGTGTCAAGACGAATTACGGTCGCGCTCCGTGTTTCTCGCGTCTTTTTATCCGTCGAAAGTGAGATCCGCGTACGAACGAGTGTCGGGGGGATCTTGTATCGAATAACAGGCGATTATCCGAGTGTAATATATTAACCCGTGTAATCGTGATTAAGGCATCTTTCGATATATATATACTCGCAAACGACAAGATTTTTCCCACGCATCTTTTATCTATCGAAAATGAATTTCGCATCCGAACGAATATTCGAAATATCCGAATCGAGAGTAATTTGTAGTTTTGATATATCGACTTTATAATACGATACAACGATCGATGAATACATTATTTAACATATTTTTAGGCGCTGAAATAATTTACTCGCTGTCGTATATAATAATATTGCGTTGAAAATATAAGCGCGTCGCGTTCGACACGTTTCTGCTTTAATATTCTTTAATATTGTTTTCAAATGTAATCCTTTTTTCAAAGTTATATTCACAATTTCATAAATCGAGATCGCAAAAGAGCGTCGCTCGAGCTAGTTTGATTTATCTCGCGCAGGATTTTTCGCGTACGGTTTATTTCTTGGAAGAGACGCGCTCGCTCCTTTTCCTGGAACGGATATTCGACGACGCGTTCCCCCCTCCCCATCTACTACTACTCAACCTGCCTAAATTTTCCGTAACCGTTACAGTAACCGTCGTATTGCATTAGCGTGCGAGATTGAAATATTCTTTCCGTATTTCTCGCCTTTTTTTATCCATCACAAGTTTATCCCGTGTATAAAGTGGATGTCGCGAGTATCGGGAATGTCGATTAGAATCACGGAAAATCGTCTCCGTCCATTTATTAATACGCGATTATATGTTCTTTCATGTTTATAATTGGCATGGAAATAATTTTACCGCGTCATTGCATATGGCGGATTTTGGACTACGAGTGAAATAGTGATTATGAGAATAGTGATTATGCACGAGTGGACAAATTGATAGACTGTCTCGTCTCAATTTGAAGCGAAGGGAGCAACCGGAAACGGAAGGGATCTCGCGATGACCAGATGCGGAAAGAAGTGAGCCATGCAAGGGCGGTGCATCGGTCGGTCAGTAGAATTTATTATTAAACATTTAAAATTGTCAATATAATTTTTAGTTTATGGAAACAATAGTATTGAAAAATCGGGTTTTTTTTTTATTAATGATTTATAGCTCATGTATAAATATTTAGAATTATAACTGACCATATTATCTTTGCCTTGATTATTTCTATTATTCGTCATTGATGATTACTGATGATTTCATAATTATAATCGTTGAGCGCATTAATTTTATTATTTTATTAGCATTCGAAATCATCATTAATACGATTACATTTTATTTAACTCTGATCACTCTGTAATCTTAACATCCTTAACGCGTCATTTTTAGAGAATGAAAATTATCAAACATGTGCATTAACAAAATTAATCATATAAATATTTAGAATTAAAACTGACCATATTATTTTTGCCTTGATTATTTCTATTATTCGTCATTGATGATTACTGATGATTTCATAATTATAATCGTTGAGCGCATTAATTCTACTATTTTATTAGCATTCGAAATCATCATTAATACGATTACATTTTATTTAACTCTGATCACTCTGTAATCTTAACATCCTTAACGCGTCATTTTTAGAGAATGAAAATTATCAAACATGTGCATTAACGAAATTAACAATATGCATGTCAATTTATTTTTTAATTTACGGAAACGATGGTATTGAAAAATCGAGTTGTTTTTGATTAATTATTTATAATCTAATAATCATATAAATATTTAGAATTAAAACTGACCATATTATTTTTGCCTTGATTATTTCTGTTATTCGTCATTAATGATTACTGATGATTTCATAATTATAATCGTTGAGCGCATTAATTTTACTATTTTATTAGCATTCGAAATCATCATTAATACGATTACATTTTATTTAACTCTGATCACTCTGTAATCTTAACATATATCTTTAACGCGTCATTCTTAAAAAAGCAAGAGGAGCAACAAATTCAGTTTCTTATATATTTCGATAGTATATTGTCCACAGATTATTTTAATACCAAAAACATGCGAGCAACAAATTCTTTTAGTTAATTTATATAATATAATAGCGCGTCGTATAGGGTCCGCGGCGACAAAGTATCGATTTTTAATACTTTAAGACGAGCAACAAATTCAGTTTCTCATATATTTCGACAGTATATTGTCCACAGATTATTTTAGTACCAAATACATGCGAGCGATACATTTTTTTATTTACTTTTACTTCGCGCAAGTGAATGGTACGGCGCGGCGAGACTGAGTATATAGTGGTATTAATTAAATAATATACTTTTTTTAAAATATTTTTATGTTATTTTAGAGCAACAAAATAGCAACAAATTCTAGTGTATTTTATTTTTTGATTCGAGCTTTATATATATTTTTTTCACTATGGGGGGGGCTGGCTTAATGTCAAGCTAGCACCCCCCACTTTGAATGTAAATTCCTGCTAAACGGTTTGAGCAACAAAATTCGGACTACGGCAACTAATTAGCACATAATTAGCACTAAATTATTTGATGTATTTGATTTAATTTGGCGTTGGTGGGGGGGGGGGGCTAACTTAATATGGGTCGCTCCTCTCGTCTCAAGCGGATCGACGATTCCGCTACGAGGTGGCCTCGGCGATTCGTTTCTTATATCTCGCGAACGAGATATTCTATATTGCCGGAATCGAATCAACGCGTTTCGTTGACAAGCGCGAACGTTGACGATATATAAGGCTCAAGTATATGCTTTCTTATTACGAATTGTCAAGGCGTGTTCAATCTTGATACGAAGATCGAACGAATTCTATTTTCAACTCAATGTGATATGTGAACGGCGATCTTGGAGTTACATTTTTCGAAATGTCATGAAAACGCCGTTGAAATGTCGCCAACTGATCTTTGATCGATAGTTATGCAAGATTGTATCATGAGCCTGTTCATCCGATCGCAGTGATCTTGGGATTTTTACATCAGTGCTTATTCAAGAATTGCATATCGAGAGTTCGCACATATAGAATATAGTATCATTGTATTTTATTTATATTTTGAGAGATGAGTGATATATATAAATATTTTTTATTTATTGGTAAATATATATATATATATATATATATATATATATAGAGAGAGATATTCAGTTCATTAAATCTCGCGGTTGGCATTACGTTACAATGACGTTTACATGGAGAGACGGACGATCGACAATGTCATTTTTGAAAGGCGAAACATAAGGTAAGAACGCCGCTTATTAGAGAGGCGTGCGTCGAGATTACATTCACATTCCTCCGTTCCGATAGTTTTGCAAATTGCCGGTAATGACAAGGCGATCGGTCGATTTTGCAGGCTACGGAAACCGTTCGTGGAAAGCATCGGCGAGAATCGAACGATGACGATACGCTTCGTTCAGTTACAATTACACGCTGCGTTCTCACTCGGGTAAAACTGATACGGGTTTTGTACGCTCGGAAATCATAGACTTGCCCTCTCTTTCCGTCCGTCTTACGAAACTTTACCGATGATTAGGCTATCGATCACGTACTCCAGTTCCTTGATAACCGGAAAATTGGAAGATCGCTATTCGTAATTAGAGGTTGTTGAAGAATAATGGAAATTCAAATTGTAAACACGTATATCTTTTTAATGATATACCGAACTCTTGAAATATTCCATTACTCTATGACAATACAGGATCGTTGACTTGGAAAAGTAAAAGAATCTCCCAACGCGTAAAACTAAATATCGAATCGTCGGAAAAACTTATTTTTAATTATTCCCATTCGATTATATTATAATTCTGACATGCACCGAGTGCATTGCTCAAATGACTCGACGATTACCGCGGATAATTCGCCGAGCGGGACCGGTTCAATATCATAATAGCGAGAGGCGGGCTCGGGGAAGAGAAAAACGAAGGAATCGTCGAAGTCATCGTCGCTTCGTTACCTCTGTCGAGGACGCGGCGCAACGTGGAAATGACAGTGTTGGAAATACGAGGCGCGAACGACATTTCTTAGCGCCTTCCTGCCACGATGACGCTCGAGGAGATATTTTACGTATAACGCGTATAACGCGAGAGAGACCCGACCAATTCTCCTCGATTTACTAATTCGTATCGATCGCGTTTCCTTTCGTCTTTCCGCGTGTCGACGATTTGCTCGAGCGACAGCGCGTTATCTCTTGGCCATTATCACTTTCCGTATTTATCTGTCAAGGATCATAATCAGATATTCAGCTATTTTAACGCTACGTGATTAAATGGGGACTTAAAAAGAGTCTGTGCGGAGAAATTCTCCATACGTATATGCTATTCTAAAAGATTTCTATTCCACACTTTTCAAGCTTAAAAATCTTTTCTCGGGCTAGCCTTTATAATTTCGCCGAAAATAGATCGCTTTTAACATGTCAATGTTAGCATAAACTACTCCCGATAACTGATATAACGCGACTATGCCAATAATTAATCTCGATCTCAATAATAGGCGATATATTAAGAAAGTTATTGCGCGTTCTCTCTGATTCAGAAAAATTTATTCCTTTTCATATATATATATATCTTTTTTTATTACACATATTTATTAAAAATAGGACCTAAGACTAAAGTAATATAACTCATTTATTCCATAATTAGTTTAGCTAATTGTATAAATAATTATTATACGAGGATGTATTAATTTTTTTCTTAAATATTTTTTCTTACATTATTATTGTCTCATATTTAATTTTCAACTTACCCATTCTCTTTAGCCCTCGTCCTGATTATTTATAGACGCCCCATTCTTGTTGCGGAACAAGATGTCTCGCGTACGTTGACGCGAAGCGAGACGTCGAATGGCGTAATCAATTTTTTTGCGTATGCCGGACGTTGTCTTCGGCGAACGAGGAAGGAGCGCAGCCGCGTCACGCTCAGATTAATTTACGTTTCGCGAACAAACAAGGTGCCGGTTTTAATTATCCGCCGACAGATTGATCGATCGATCGATCCCGAAGACGTTCTCCTATCGCGCGCGATCAGATACGGCGCCGTCAATACTCAATTTACCTCGTTGCGCGAGTGTCTTGCCCGCTGCGCGATCGCGCGTTACGCACGCCCGGTATATCGCTAATTTATTTTTCATTAATGACGGATCGATGAGTCGGCGCAATTCCGGCGACGCTTAACAGAGCGTTTTTAATACGCTTTTCGCTATCTTAATTAGATATTTAGACCTCGGCAAGAGGCGAGAAGAGGAGAGAGAGAGAGAGAGAGAGAGCGTGGACGAAATCGTTATCGTCGACGCTAAATTAAAATGTTATTGCACTACTCTAATATTACATGGGCTAATAAAATATCGCGAAACGCGTGTTTCCCTGTCAACCGCGAATATTTTCGATTTTCGGCGACCAATCGTAATTCATTCGCGCGCGCTCGTAAACTTGTCATCTCAAACAGACATCGACTTCTGTCGGAACAGATTTACGATGTCACCCTCGTTTCTGCAGTTGAGCTGCATTTTGTTAGTCTTTAGAGAAATAGATAAATATATATTGTATTTTCAAACATGAAAAAAACTTTGTGTCGCGAGAAAGTTTAATCGAAAATAAGATTTTCCCTTAGACGTATTACGACGTTTCTTTTTTCCAGTTTTCTGAAAATTAAAGATTAAATTTCGTTGCTAAATCGGCAATCGGCAATTCAGCGTAGCCGAGTGTGTTCCACGCGTCAAACTCAAAGCGAGGACGGTCAATTTGACAGCACTGTCTGGCGATTCCAACGAAGTTCGTTCGCGTCGATTTGTGATGCGATCATCCGCACAAATCGAGACGGGAAAGTTTCGCGTTCATTTTCCTCGTAGAGAGCGCGAGCCATCGTAGATCTCGTCGTCGCACAAGCGCTCCGGACCCGTTTCAATATATCCCGCGAGCGCTTTGATCCGCGCGCGCTCGCAACCGTAATTCACTCACGGCGTGCCGTAAAGCCGCGAGAGACTCGCCCGACAAGCAGACACCCCGGCGGCTCGTCATCCGTTTCGTCAGTCGTTTAACACGGTCGTATAGATCGTGTCGAATAAAAATACGTACGACAGACCACACATCGTGAGTTTGCTTACTTCTCCTAATTACGTTTGCGGCGCTCCAATAAACGCATAAGAGAACTTTTCTGGCAATTTAAATATTCATAGATCAGAAGATGATGTTCTCTTATGTTCTTTCCCCCCCCCCCCCCTCCCCCGATTTATATTATTTTAATTCTAATATTATTTCTTACGAATGTAAGATTGACGCGAGGATGTGGCGGAAAATGGCCGTTGAATTTGCGTAAGGTAAATCGACGAATTATCGAACCGTCGCGATTGCGCGCGTGCGCGTCGCTCATGTTACGCAAGATCCGCGAAAATCATCAGTCTCGGCCGCTTATTTGCGTTGGCGATGCCTCGAAGAAGACCGGTGGGGGTTCCCGTATTTCGTTCGCGATCGACGTGACGCAGCAGGTGTATCATCGCCTGATGCCTGGGCTCTTATCGCGTCGAGACGCGCGACTCCTCGCTTGCGACTTAATCACGGATACATCCGAGGACGCCGATTCCCTTGTCGTTCCGTTCCCTTGTCTCCGCAATTAAGCGAAGAAACACGCTCAATTTCAGGCCACGCGATGTTCCTGGGAGAATAATACGTTTCGCCTTATAAGCCGTCATCGGTGATTATTGTTTCTAATCAAACTTGCGTGTATACAAAATTAAAATCCTCTAATTCTCGATACTCTTTAATCTTAGCGTATGCGCGTTAATAAGACATGAAAGTGATTAAAATGATAGAATGCGGGGGAGATGGACAGATCAAAAGCATATTTTAATATTAAACTAATTAGATTAATTTTTAACGTTATGTGTGAAAGCACGAATGAAATCTTGGGGGAAGAAAAAAAAAAAAGAAAAACTATTCGCTTGCGTATCGCTTGAAATGCGTGGAATCCCGCGAAAACGAACGTCTTCACGTCTTACCGCAGGTGTAACTATATAATTCCGGCTACGCCCACCGAGTTGTATTAATGAAGCGATATCGATCGACCCTTTAGGATTTATATACTCGATCCCGCGGCTGTTAAATAACTTCTTCGAGGAGTGTTGAACGCGCGCGAGCTCGCTCGGCACGTATGGTATTACTTTAGCCCCTCTCGCCGGGTAATAATCGACGATAAATCGGCGTATCGGTGCCGACGATAATTAATTATTGCTTTGTGGTTATCGGCTCTCTCTTGCGGTGGAAACGACGAGTTGCGTGCGGATAATCCTCGACGACCGGCGAATATCCTCCTCTATATATCGAAAGGTTCGCGCAGCCCTCGAGAGAGCTCGAAGCGCGCAACGTAAATACAGAGCCCGGCGACCGCAAGGGACTCTCCGCCGGCATTTTACGGCCAAAGGCTGACCGACGAATGGAGATTACTGTTATCGCAAGTGGTAATTCGTACTTAATATTCCGCGATGCGCCGCCGAAGAGTTTACTATTGCGTAAACATTCGTCCGATCAATCGGATCAAACTCTCTTTAACCTTTGCCAAAGCGGTCCATTTATCTCCACGAGCGAGGATCCTCCAGAAGTAACAACTCGTAAAAAGTATTATCAAGGATATATAAATAAAATTAATATTATAATAATATAAAATAGAAGCTTAATAATATACGTGGCTCGTGTGAAAATATCAATATTTTTTCGTATGGCAAAAAATTTATTAGTGAACGTTTCAGAATTTTGTTTCCAAGTTGCAATTTTATCAGGACACTTTATATTTGAGAGTTTTTGAAAAAATTTAAATAAATTAAATATCTCTGGAATTAATGGAGAGAGAGAGAGAAAAAAAGAAACATTAATCATTAAAAAATATGACTCCGAGTCGGGCGAGGAGTCTATAATTAAAGATTCTGAGATACAACGTGTGCATCGGGAAGAGTTTAATCTCATACAGCCTTCTGCAGATCGTGATGCTTAAAAATTTAGAATTACACGTTACATTCTCTCAGGCGCAAATTGATTGGCGTATGAACGGGTTAATAATCAGGGATCGGCGCTAAACGCTTTCTATTCGTATCGCGAGACTTAATAAATACGTTGACGTCCGTAAAGATAATCACGATATATCTATCTTGGGTAATTTATCATGCGTGTTAACGTTAACGTAATGCGATTTTCCTGTAGAGGCAAAAACGCGCGATGCAACTATGTAACGCGAATTGTTAGACATTTATAACGACGAAATAATTTACACAATTTATATATTATTCGCGCGACATTATTTCGTGATGCAGAAACTGTCGCGCGATAGGAAAAATTATGCCTATTCTATAAAATATAATATATTACATTTCTCTGTCTTACCGCGACAGACGGATTGATCGATGCGAGTGAAGAATATGAAAAAAATTGAAAATTATAACAATTGGTACGCATCATAAATTTACATACAGAATACGGTAATGATTTATATACGATGTCGGTTTGTATTAGAAGGAGATTATTTTGCGTAAAAGAAAAGTTTTGTATCAAATCATTTGTATAGCCATTTGATTTTAAATTTGATTTAATTTTTTTTTATTCCACTCCCGATTAAAAGGATAATCCGAGGAACAAATATAGAGTCACGTTTACCGCAAAATGTGCGCGTCGTGTAAATGCGGGGTGAAATAACGGTCGAAGGCTAATTTACATATCGAGTTGAACGGACGAATTCGTGACGCGTATTACCGGCGATTACTTCGACGGCTGATCAATAATGTCAGCAGATTTTTCGAGGATCGTTCTTCTCACCCCTTGCCGTGGTTTAGACATTATTAAATGCAAAATCACTAATTCCCTCGATTACGGCGCACACGCGCCGACGAGCGATGTAATAAACGCGCGGTAGCGCCTGGAAAAAAGGATAATTATCCACTTACGATGGGGCTTGCTTTAGTTTAGCGTTATTAGCGTGATGCCGGCCAAGAGCGGCGGTTCGTGAAATTATTATAACTTTCAGTAACTTGAGGTAAACGAAGAGATTTTATTTACCGCTGCGTTACTTCCTCGTTTGTGTATCAGTAAGCTTTTATCTTGATAAAGATTGTGATATATGATATTTTCTCTCTCTCTCTCTCTTTCTCTCTTTAGTATGTTCATGTAGCAAAATTGCTGAGTATTAATCATGAGATGGTTTTGGCACGTTTTTATTTAATAAAAATAATTCTTGTTATAAATTTTGCCCAATCGTATGTTGGCACTTGGTCAGTTATAAAGATAATATTTACGTTTACCTCGCGTTCTCTCCGTTTACATGTTCTTTCTTTCTGATTAAGAGAAAAGAAAATGTGTACGTGCGGACGATTATATTATATATGCTGCGCTCAACTGCGGATTTTCACGGAGAGAAAAGCGGGAAAATGGCGTGGCCATAATACCGACGTCGGATCCCGTCTTGCGCCGAATGGACAATTAATTCCTCGCGCGCGGCATCAACGCGCAAAATTCATAGCCAGCACCTGACATACCAAGTCCAAGTCGGTACTTCGTAACTGCCCATTACGAAGTTTATTACGGTTTCCCGGGGCACAACGGTGTGGTGGCTCTTACTATGGAAACGCGCTCGCGCAGAGGCGCACGTGGTAAATACGTGTCCGCGAATTACGCCGAGAAGGGACCTGTTAAAATGGCAGATGCTGGTCTCTCTCTCTCTCTCTCTCTCTCGTGTTATCGTTAAAATATAAATAAATCTCAGCCGCGTGGAGTCCCCTCTTATCGGAGAAATTCGAAAAATTGCGTCCGAATTGATCAAAGAACGTATCTCAGAATATTTTTATCGATGCAGCTTGTGAAAAATCACGGGTTCGCGTAGTATTGTAAGAGATTAATTTAATTTTTTACTCGAACGAAATCAATTTTGCTTAATTTTAAATTATTTTGATTCGATTAATCTTTTTATCAGTACCTTTGTCTCCGCAATAATCGAAAGTCGTGTTAAAAGAAATTTAATCATTTGCGTATTCTCCGCGCGAAAAGTTATATCGTTGAGAACATCCTGTGTAGAAATTTGCGTGCATCTTGAAAAGAGAGCTCGACTTCCTGCGTCCGAGCGTTGTGGCGCAATAATTAATCACCGCCGATGGCAAGACGTCGTTTTATCAGCCGATTATTTTTTTCCCCCTGCGTCGTTAAGATCGGAAACACAATCTGCGTAATATGATTGTATAAGGCCGGCTTCTCTCGCGTGGAATTATTTATTCCTCGCGACGTTATTTACAATAATATAATCGATTGCGCTGCCGAAGGAACTCGCTTATCGCGGCGACCGACGATATATTATCATCGATAACTGGGATATCTATATAAGCATCGCCAAATGGATTACGCTTAGATTTACGTCGATTTACGTGATCGAACGGCGCAGAACTTATACACAATGTCGCGTTACATCGGTGTGCGCGTAAGCGAGAAACATTTGCGAGAGATTAACGCGATCTACGCGAAATAAAATACTCGATAACGCGGTGTCTCCGAGTTAATTTGTGGCATCAATTAATCAACATGTCATTTTAATCAACGTGAATCAACGTTGTCTGCCAAGTTACTTTTGACACATTCGTATCAAACGATCTCATTTCCGCACTACACGATAAAAACATGTACGATATCATCTTTAATAATTTAAAGGGGAAAAGAAATGATTTAAATTCTAGATTATAATTAAAGTTGATGAAACATTTATCGCGTATACCATTATTTTAATTTTATTTTTATCTACTAGAGACTTTATCGCGATACATAATTGAAGCAATTGGAAAACATTATATCGATGTATCGTTCGTTCCTGTCCGCTATATTTTCACCTTCTCACCATTCATTTAATTTCTGATTAAAATCTTAATCGGAGAGAGACACTCCCCTTCTTCATTATTCCACTAATAGAGTCATCGAACAAGCGCGTAAATAATGGCGCGTGAGAAAAACGACTTTTCATTAAACGTCTATGCATACGTAAACGCGAACTTTTTTTTTCGCAAGAAATTCTGCAAAAAGTCGCGAAACTTTGTACACCGAGAGCCCCGGCGCAAGTAGGATGCGCGGCTCGATAAAAGCGTAGGGGAAGATATTAATCGACGCCGGAGCCTGTCGTACGTAATTTAGAATCGAGTTATCGCAATACGCTGCTCCATCGGACAAAATTAATAATAATTTGCGATAATGGGAGGCCTCTCCCATCGTAAATTACGAATCGACGAACGGAGCCTCGCTTTTAATTTCGCTCGCCGCGCGAGCTCGCAAGGCGAATATCGTCGGTCGCGAAACTGGGAACGGCTGATACGCTTTAATTGTAATTGGACGTTGCTCTTAAATATTCATCGCGCGCGGTTCATTCACGATTCATTCCCGTACGTCGTACGCTATTTTAGTGACTTCTGTGCGCGGTGTGAACGGACGAGAACGAGCGTCAATGACATGGCAGTGATAAATGTTTGTTCTTAAGAGCTCCTCTCGAAATGGAGTTTTACTACGCTTCAGCGATCCTTGATTTTTATATATCGGGTCTTACCGGAAACCCGTTCCCTTCTCGTTTCCGCTTACGTATTCGAGACAGGGGCGCGCTGAATAAAAATCGTGACTGTAAGATGGATTAAATACTGAGACAGACGTAATATTCTGAAGGATAATTTGATACTAATATGATAGACCTCTTAATGTGAATTATATTCTTATATTTTAAATTAAATTTTCATTTAATATACATCGCGTATATGTAATACATTTTTGTATTATGAAAATATGAATTACAGAAAGGGAAGCCAGCGGTTCTGGGGTGGTCCGCGGTGCTCCGTCGGTTCCGGAGACGATCAATGCGGAGGACGAGCCGGAAACGGACGATACCGGAAGCACGAGTGGGAAGGGCGCCTCGCCGGTCGTGAATCCGCTACTTCAGGAGCGCTCGAATTGCGAAGAACTGAAACACGTGGCCTGTCACCTGGAAACGAAGGATCTCTGGGACAAATTCAACGAGCTCGGTACGGAGATGATCATCACGAAGACGGGCAGGTGAGGTCGAAGTACTCCAATTTATCAACTTGCGTTGTTTGAGAAAACGATCGATGTCTGAATCATGCTGATTTATTTATTAGTACCGAAGATAAAACCGGAGGCACTTGACGTGAATGTCGATATGATAAGTTTTAATCGCGCGAGCGATGATCGCCAAGTGACAATTGTTTTCAAATTCGAGTTTTGTATTCAATAATTATTGTAGACCTTGAATTATATTTCAATCATCGTGTGACTTCAATTTTTAAAACAACTCTTTTTTTTTTTTTACATAATTTTATATCGCACAGTATGATTCGGTAATTTATATAAACTTAACTCAACGCAATTTGCGATTACTTTGGCGAATATCGAAGTTGACGTAACGATAAAGTAAATAAATTTATTATAGTCTGAAATGGAATAATTATTTCATTCCGAGACGATGCTAAGATCGAAAGAGACAAGTATCGCGGGATACGTTTCACGACGCGATTAATCGAAGGATCGCAGATCGGAAACAATTCCAGCCTCGTATCCCTCGAGGGGGAAAAGCAAGATCCCCGGGGCGAGCAGATGCCCCGGGGAAACTCCCTCGAGACGGTGTATCCCGCTAATGCATCGCAGGTTGGTTGTCCTCCTGGACAACGTCGAAGCGATTGACTCTTTCTCATTACTCGCGGCCGCTCACCCTTTCGGTTCTCGTCCCGAAACCGCCGTCTCTCCCCATGGCGACATGGCTGCAAACTCAATCACGCCCCGCCACGGGTCGCGACACGACACCCACGAAAATTCCCAAGGGGAAGCCGACGATAGAAACGGGCTAGACTTAGGGCGAGAGGTGTCGTTATCCTGAGCAAGCTGTCACTCGCCTGACACGTTATACCGAAACATAAGCAAGCATTGAAATTACGATCCTTTAATTGCGGGAATTGAGCAGGGAAGCCGGGAGAGAGGATAATATTATACTCAACAGTCACGAAACAATTAAAAAATGAAAAATATTTTTTATACCGATCCTTACTAATCCTTATCATCTAGAAAATTTCAAAGGCTTCGAAGATAATCAATAATCCCCTTTAAAAATTTAGTCTGAAATGATTTATTATATGACTTTGTCAAAGATTATTATTTTTTTATAATTTTTATTTACAAGAGACAATTTTTTATTTTAAACAGACGGGAGAATGTATCGGTGAAATACTATTCATACGGGATCGATGCAATTATTTATTCTGCGATGCGATCTATTCTAAATTGATATTATTTAACAAATGTTAATAAATAAAATCGCAATTAAAACCTTTATAGATGTACCAACAGATGTACCAACAAGATTGCGGACAGAATCGGCAATGGAGAAAGAATAAAGATATTTCGATACAAAACTTCAATTCGATTGACAAGTATAAAAATTCAGGGGGAAGTAATCGATTATCAAACGTAATCTTAGCTATACACATACGCAATTCCACATACGCGTTACCACTCGTAAAAAGAATTTTCTTTACAAGTAGACAAATTCAATTGCGAATAACAAGAAAGTAGCATAATGACAAGGCGCACTGTACAAATAAAAGGAGACGAGAATATACACAAATATATTGTCCAAAGTAATGCAAAACTGTGAGAGAGTCGTCGGGGCTACTTCAGGGATGAAAAGGGAGAGAAGATCGAAGAAGAAAGAGAGAGAGAGAGAGAGAGAGAGAGAGAGAGAGAGAGAGTGAGAGAGAGGGGGGGGAGGGGGGATAGAAGAAGAATAAAAGCGGCGGCAAGCGGCGGGTTAAATTGCTATATTGACCGTCAGTCAATTAGTCGGGTCGGTGTAGAAACCGGGCGAGAGCTTATGCCAGTTTATAAGGGTCCTTGGGACGAGCGGTGGCGACCGAAGGCGTGAGGATTCGAGTGGGATCACACTACGAGGGGAGAGAAGTCCTGGGGACGGGGGAGGGGGAGGGGGGATCTCTCAGGGCTGCCTCTACTTCTTCAGCCCGAAAAGTTTTATACGCTCGTCTCGACTCGCGATATACCGCACCTTCTCAAACATATATCTCCGATTTAACGACGGAAACGCTAACATTGGACGCGAACTTAACTATCGACAGAGCTATGGCAAATAATCCTTAATATCAAGAATGGGGGGGGGGGTGAGGAGGGGGGGTTAATGGTGGAGGAAAGGAGTAGAGCGATATTTCTAACAATAAGATAATTGGAATATACTGTATTATTCAGAGAAGACCAAGATACCGATACGGCGGGTTTAATAATTATATTTTCCCATCGCGCGCTATAAATTTAAATGTAACGTACGTTTAAAAAAATTCGATATTTAATATCAAAATATATTTAATGATAAATATTAAATTCTTGCGGAAAAAAAAAATTACTCTCGAACTCATTGCGCTATAGAGTTATTAGATTCTTTTTATCAATTTTCTTTTTTTATATAATATTTTAATAATATTTCAATTTTTATTATATTCATTATTATTATTTTAACATAATATCATATTTTACATGAGATTTTAATTTTATATAATTCTTTTTCTGCGAATGAAATTTTGAGATTTTTTTATCAGATCATTTATATACGGGGGAGTCGCACGCGCCGGTCCTGGACGGAAGTCCGTGAGATGAAGTGCGAGGATAACATTGAATGGATTCTCGAGAAAACTGGAAAACTACGGGAGCGAAAGGAAGCGGAAAAGATGGGAGGGACGACGCGGCCGGCGCGCGCCTAATTGCCCGCCACGATGGGCAACATCTCTGCTCTTTATTCCCCCCCGCCTCTCCCCCCCCATAGACGAGGGGGGGGGGAGATTCGCGTTCCTTCAGCCGGTTGCGCGCCTACTCGTGCGTCGGTAATTAGATCTGCGTCTCAGCGACCCTGGTCGTCGCCCCCTTCAACCGTCAACTTACCGCCCCTCTTATCATCCCTTAGACCTTCCACCACTAGGCAGCTAGGCACCCGAGATCCCCCTCCTTTGTATTCTCTTCAACCCTCCTTCTCTCTGTCTTCCATTACGTTTCTTCTCGCTATCTGTGAAAAATTTCATGGCAGAACTTTTTCGCTCATTTCGCCTCATTGATTTTTTAAACTTGACAATTTTATGCAATTTGTATCGTAAAGCGTAAATTTGTAAGAGATCTGTTGCGCGAATAATATACGATGAACGAGCATTTTTAATTTCTCCATGATTTTTTTATTTTATTAGAAAGAGAAAGAGAAAAAGGAGTGCGCGATTGAAATTTTTTAAATATCTTTACAAGGTTTGTTTGGTCCTTATTTTTCGAAAGATTTCTATTTTTCCTAAAGCTCAGACTGAGTTATCACATTCTGTACAAAGCTACTTTCTTCACGGCGAGGTGGGAATTTAGTGGATAATCCGCCTGTGAGAAAAAAAAAATTACAGGCATCTTCGGTGCTCGCGTCACGAGAGAAATGGTCGCGCGAAAGGGGGAGAAGGGTTAATATTCAGGTACGAACGAGGACAAGGAGAGGCAGAGGCGGGAATGGTGCGAGGGTGAGGTCCCACCTATTCCCCCCCCCCCCCTCGTTCAATTCATTAACAAAAGACGGCTTGATAAATAAAAGCATTACTCACCCTCGTGGCGCTGGCAGGATGAATGCATACCGAGTCGACAAGGACCGAGGAGAAGACGTAGATAAGATCGGCGGGTGTCCCCGCGTTTTAGTGGCCGAGCAGCGGGGGGGCCCCGACACGGTATTAATGTTTGGCCTCCGAGGCAAAACATTCACGCCGTGTCCCGCGTCCCCGCGGACCCCCTCGCCATTAACCGCGCGAATCCGGGCCCATCGCCCTCTCTCGTCCCTTTCTTTTCCGTACCATTCCTTTCTCGTACACCGCGTATCGATGACCGTGAGCGGATCAATTCAAAAATTATCGCGAATCACCCTGGATCATCGATTACCAAAATGCAGCGCTTCTAATTTATTGAGAATCTCAAAAGTCTCTATTCTAGATAAAGTTGAAAAAATAATTGTTTCAACTAATATGGACTTATACAATACTTGTAAATATTGTCTAAAAAAAATTCTACTGTATTTATAAATGATAAAATAAAAATGAATGAAATTATTTGGAAGTTTGTCGTATATTTTACAAGAATAATTTTGAATTGAGTTCAATCTAATGAATATTAATGAATTCGTAGTAAAAAAATTGTATATTTTTATTCTTTTCTTTCTCTCTCTCTCTCTCTCTCTTTCTCTCTCTATATATATATTTATTTGCAAAATACTTTAATAAAGCGAGCATCGAATTTGATGATTGCAAACATTTGAAAATGTTTAAAAAAACAAAGTATTTAAATTCGTTTTGAATATTTCGAACTCCTTTGACTAACAAAGTGTTTTATGTTTGCGCAGGCGAATGTTCCCAACATGTCGCGTCTCATTCAACGGATTGAAGGCGGACAGTCGATACGCGGTCCTGATGGACATCGTGCCGGTTGACAACAAGAGGTATCGATACGCATATCATAGGAGCTGCTGGTTGGTGGCCGGAAAGGCGGATCCGCCGGCGCCAGCCCGGCTCTACGTCCATCCGGATTCGCCTTTCACAGGCGAGCAGCTTCGAAAGCAGGTCGTCTCCTTTGAGAAAGTCAAGCTCACTAACAATGACATGGACAGACACGGGCACGTGAGTATATTATTTTTTTTAGAAAAAAAGTTTCCATCCCTTTTTTTTCTCATTAAGATAAATCGCTCAACTATTGTGAGGATGAATACGTATATGATAATAATCGAATTGCTATGATTTCTGTCGAATTTTCGAGAGATGTCGGATACGTAAAAATAAGAGAGAGAAAATTTAGGAGCGTATCAGTTTTGTGTCTATCGAATTAGATTTTCAAACTCGATATACATGAATCGGTGAAGAAGAATTTAGCGCTGATCATTTTGTACGAATCATCTTCGTACTTCCGGCATTCTATATATCAGTTTACTATAAAAAGCCAATTCCGACGAGATGCGAATTTCGATTCACGTTACAACGGATGTGTTAAGTTTCTTATTGAATTAATTAATTAATAAATCTCATTCGACCGTCTCTCTATTTCTCGCGCGAAGGCATCCGGTTAATTCCTCGTGACACTTGTCAGACTGCCGCGAAGATCGATTTCTATTATTAAGCTGTTATAATGGCGGAATGAGTAAGTTAATCGCGCGCTCACGCTTATGTAGTAACGCAGCATCGATTTTTCGACGCGAATGTGAAGTGTTTGAATCGCGTTTTGAATAATAATCCGCGAACCGGTGAAAAGGGGTAGAATAAAATTCAGCTGACGCTTCCTCATTTCCCATCCGGTTTAATCCGTGTATTAGAAGGAAGAGAAGGAAACGATTATGATTTTAAAACAGACGTGTAAAAATATTATCATTTTACAATTTCTAATTTGACATTTCTCATTTGACTTTTGTAGTTTTTTTTTATTTTTTTTATTTTTAAGTGACGTGTATCTCGGTTTTTTAATTACAAAAAATAACACGTCATACACGATTGGAAAAGAATATTATTCTATTGATATATATATATATATATATTGTACAAATATAAGAAACCTTTTATATTACTAGAATTATATTTTTAAAATACACGGTGGAGAGAATATAATATTATCCTTTTAAATTAAAATTCAACTTTTCAATTTCATTGAAGTTCTCCAAATTTTTGTATTTTATAATTTTTTTTAGAAAGAAATATCTTGGAAAAAAGTAACGCTCTTTCGGCGCATCTCGTTAGATTAATTCTAATTATCGTGTATATGTGGGCAGCGTCTCTATCTCTGTCGAGCGAATTTTTCGCATTTTCTCGCGATTGCAGACGTGGCCGTTTCGAGACAATTCGCATTAAACTTTTACACGTTACTCGACACAGCTGCGGCTAAAAGTACGACATTGCCGGCGTCGAAGACAGCGAGTGCACGCCTACCGCGTCCGCCGGTTGTTGCATTAATAAATCGACCGACATCGATTGTTAGGTTCAACAAAGTTCAGCAAAGTGGAACGCAACACGATGGCATTTTGTCTCGTGGAAAGCTTTTACGTCGTACTTATCTTACCCCCTTACGTCATTTCAAAGTATATTTTTCTCCCTGCGTATAATTTTCTTTCTCCGTAATCACGCGACACGGTTGATTTAGCTAGGCTCGCAACTCGCAGAGTTTAACGGTGATGACGTTGATGGAGTGCTTATGAGAATTAAAAAAAAAAAAGATATATATGAAATTATAAATAAGAAAATAAAGCGTTAGATGTGCGCGATGAGATTTCTAAAGTAATTTTAAAGCGATCGTTCAATATGTGAAAGTAATATTTAGAAGGGACATTATTTGTTCTTACAAAGGATTAATTGAGTCAATTTCTCACATTGCTCTCGAAATCAAAAAGTCATCAGGAACGTCATCGTCGTCGCGTATACTTGATTGATTGCGACCTACCGCAGCTCTCGGTTATGAAAAGGAGAAAAATGACGCCGATAAAACGAATTTATTTCATCGTGGCGCGATTTAGTCGCTCCACGGGATAATTTGACAGTCCGTTGTCTCGTTTGTCATAAGACACGAGGAATCACAGCCGCGTCTTCGCCCCCTCCTCGTCCAATCTTCTGTCACTCCCCCCCTCCCGCTTCCACCGTCTCATTGTCAGCCCAAGCTCCTCTTTCTCGCTGGCGCACATCGGGGCCCTTAATTCATCGGATGACTGACGTAAATAGGAACTCCGATCGGGGGAGGGGGGGCAGCGCTTCTTCACGGTACTCATTTTGTATTCAGGGTATTACACGCTGCCAGACGCGGGCAAAGTGATTCTTTTGAATGGTAACGGGGAGCTCGCCCTGCCCGAAGTGCTCCTCTAATTCATACGCTTTTTCTCGCCGCGACCGATCTCTCCGCCTATGTTGTCGTGTTGTTAATGCTATCGCATGCTCTCGGCTTCGTCGCCGCGATTCAAATCCCCGAACGACGAAAGTCGACGCGACGTGAAACTCCCGATGTAATCTCCGCGCGTCTCCGTCCTCGGGAAACGATAAGCCGTCAGCGATTCTTGTACCCTAATGGGATACCTTTGGAAATAAGGGATGGATGGAAATGCGTAGCACCAAAAAGAAATGAAAAATCCGCATACCGTGCGCGATACATATCAATATCATCGTCATCCATTTGGATCGTTCGCTGTTAGTTGGTCTTGCAGCTCTCCTTCAAGTTCTCGCTGCTCGTTTCGATTTTAATCGGATGACGAAATCGGACGCGTGCAATTGTTGCGAGAGATCTCGCCAACGACTTTCTCACTTTCGTCTTTGAATTAAATAACATAAATTGAGAAACGATGATCGCGTCTTAATTCCGCTCTCTATCGAAAAAGGAAGCTGGTAATTTTGAATAATAATAAAAAAAGTGTAGACAAAACAGAGTATATATATTTCAAAAATTAAATATCAAAATTATGACGGACCACTTATAATAACATCGTACACTCGATATGCGAAAGATTAGGTGTAAAAGTGTTTGTAATCATATAAATAACTGTTGTAAAAAAATGTGCGCTCTCATGTTTACAATACTTCGACAGATACGGTAACCTCGGGGATAAACGCGGGAGGGGGGGGGGAGGAGCGTCTGTATTTGTCGAAAATCGAGCGCGTTTATTTACGAATGTAATCTGTCATTAATCACGTGTCTACGTGGGGCCGGCGGTACAATTTCGGATAATTTACAGCTGGTGCTGAATTCGATGCACAAGTACCAGCCGAGGATCCACCTGGTGAAGCGACCGGACTCGAGCACGGCGAAGCCGATCGTGGACCTCGAAAAGGAGCCGCACAAGACCTTCATATTCCCGGAGGCCATATTCACCGCTGTCACCGCCTATCAGAATCAGCTCGTAAGTTTCACTTTGTTTCGCGCTACCGTTACACTCCCGCCTTTCCTTTTCGCGCTCTCGACCATTCTCCTTTTCTCTCTCCGTCTCTTTCCTTCGTCCGGTCCGCCTCCGGTCCTCCGCATCTCGGCTACGCGGGACTGGTTCCCACCATTTCGTTCGCCGCGGCTCCCTTTCAACCCCGATAATCGTTTCCGTCGAACGTTGCGTTCGCGTATCGAGGGAATCTTTCCGTTTCTTCTCGCAAAGCAACCGTATGACGTATATTTTATATATTTTTTTTTAAATTTGCCAGTATTCTCTCTTCCCCGAATCAATCTTTAAAATATTTTAATTTCTGATTTAATATCTAACGATAAAAGAATATGTAAGGCATTAGAGAATTCTCATTAAAATCGATGATATTCCTTGGGATGAATTAAATAGATAACGTACGAGATAAATCAACGGATATATACGGTAGATGTTGGGAGAATGCGCGAGAATCCCTAAATAGGCTCGCCACTATGTTAGAGCGCAGCGTGCGACTATCAAAAGGCGCAACACGCGCAACTGTCGAGATGATCGTGAGAGGAACGCGGGAATCGCGATCCCGGCCTATCTTTCTCTCTTTCTCGACGAACCGTCTTCCGTGTCCAAGTTCAGATTCTGTGTTCGGCGCGCGAGAAAGACCGGGCATTATCGTATTTCACGATAGTCGTTTAAGAACCGACCGCCGCGGCGTCATGTGTGGTCCAGATCAGCGTCGTTCGCATTCCACGGGCGTCGCGGCGCGTCGCGTCTCGTTTCGTCGCGTCTCGTTCCACCGCCACCGCCGTCGAGGGGGACTCAATTCCGTCCTCTCCCTTCATAGCAGCAGCGGCTGGAATTTCGGACCTTGACGTAGGTTAGATCTATGATCCTCGGAGGTGACAACGGACAACTATCTGGCTCCGTTTTCCATGTTTATCCTAGTCCCGTTTAATCGATCTCTATTCTTTTTATCGCCAAGGGCGACATGGCGAGTGTGGGCCGTTTCCCTTGAGGGATGACGGGCTTTTTTCCCAATCTCTTTGAAGAATTACGAATATATTATAAATTATTATTATTATTATTATTATTATTTTATTTTTTTTTTTGTTTTTCATTACAGAATATTGAAACGGAAAAATTGTTGGCGTACAAATTTTTTTACTTTATTTTAACACATTTTTATTGTTTTTCGAAAAAATGGCATTCGCGTCTCTTTGTAATATTGCAAATCTTTCGATATTTTAATCATTGAAGAAACGTTAAGCGAGGATGTTTAAATCACTTGTGATTTAAATGTTTTTGAAATGAATAATTTTGATACATGTAAGATGTAACAAGAGTGCGAATTGAATTGCAATCACATAATTGGAAAATGTTAACGATAATTCAAGTTTCTAGCATGATCTCGTAATTTGATCTCGTTAAATCTATATTATCTTTCGCTTTATCGATTGCGAAACGTTTCACTTAGGCTTGTCGTCATTTCGACACAGCTCATGACGAATATGCGATGCGTTTCGTCTGCCGTTCAACGCAAACGAAAATCGACGAGAATCGACTCTAACGGGTGGTCCCGGGGACCGACGGTTACGACGACGACAACGACAACGACGACGACGACGAGAGCGACGCGGCTGTTGATGATGATGATGAGGTGCGAAGAGACACCCCGGCAATTACCTCGGGCCAGTTTCTCTTCCACGGCGTCCTCTCTTTCGTGCCTCTCGCCTTCTGCGTCCTCTCGACTCGTCATTATCGTTCTTTGCGGTTTCCTCGTCGCCTCCGAGTTTCTTCCGTCCGCTTGTCGCCGTTTTTTCTCCTCCCTTTTTCCCGCATCTTCCCTGAAGAGACGCGTCGAATATCGTCGAATGGTATATGTTGGATGTTCTTTCGCGCTGAACGGAAGTGACGATCAGCGAAGCTTTATGCAAAGCCTGTCATGAACATCGGAAGATTTTCACTCTATACAAAGTGTATTAATATTAACTTTCTCTATATTTTTTATTTTTTATTAAAATAACAATCGGTATTAAAGAAATTGTAGATAGGAATAAGAAAACGTGATAAATTAAAACATAATCTAAGGGCAGGGTTGATTAGAATGTACGTTTGCGAATATGGCGATCGTTAGTTTTTGACAGCGAGAATCGAAAATAGAGACAGGATAGAATGTAAAAGCAAGGGGATCGGGAGCAAAGAAGGAGCGAGCGATCATCGCGAACGCGTAGCAATCGAATAAAAGCAAGGAGAAGGAGAAGGACAGAGATGCACCACGTGGAATGGTGGAATGCACGTTAGTGATGTAGAAATGCAACTGACAAGTGCGCAGCGGACGGCGGATGCTGCGAGGTAGATGGATAGGTAGATACGACTTGTTTAGAATGTGAGACGAGACAAGCCACCCGAGATTCGGTGAAAGAGGAGGCTACAATGTTGTCGACAAGATCGAGATCGGCGATATATTAAAAAGACTATACGGAAAGATGGTTGATCATTCTAGAGAGATACACGAGTCCGAAATAGTTGCGGGTAAACAGATAAAACAGTAATATTAATAATATTAACGGAGATAATGGTTAATTAATTAATTAATTATTTTAATAATTTAATAACTAATTTTAATAATAGCGATTAATTTTCGTAATCATTTTTACATCATATTTTGAATTCGAGAATCATATAGTTTAGCATTCGGATATTCGATTTTTTTATTAAAGACAATTGGTTCCAGGCATATATACAATATATGCTAGATTTGGGAAAAAGATGAGAGATCTTAGATCGCTTCGGCTCCCCATCGGCACCGGTACGTATCCGTACGTATACGATTCAGCGATTTTTCGCATGGATATTCCGCTGAGGGCCTCGCTCAGGATATACCGGCTCGAAAGGCATTCGTCGCGGCTGGCGCGTTTCCCATCACTCGTCGTCATCGTCGTCATCGTCGCGGTGTGACTGTCGGGGGTGCGTGCGCTCGTTTAGCAAGGGGGCTACCTTCTTTCCCCAAAGGCAGTGCCGCCGTATCGTTGCGGACGCTTTTTGCTTTCTCCTTCCCCGTCAAGTTCCTCGCGGCTTCCCTTCTCAGGCCTCGTAACGACCTACGCGATCCGACTCGATTCGTCTTTCTCGCTCGTACCACGTCATAATTCATAACTTAACTGCCGCCTCTCTTCCTTACCTCCGGCCGCGCGCTCGACGGAGAGTTCCTTCATCCGTTCTGTCGGGCTCCTTATCGCCCCTTCATGTCCCCTCCTCCCTCGTGGTAGTCGTGCTCTTCGTTGCTTCCCCTCCCCTCCTCATTCCCCTTCCCCGTCGTTGTAGGCATCCATTATACGAACTAATGCTTCCACGACCGGACTTTCCACCTCAGACTTATCTAGCGTATCTCTCGTGTCTTTGATTTTTCTTTCAATAAAAATACGAAATGTGAAGGAGAGAATTGAGAGAATTCAGAGTTAAGCTTTTTTAGAATAAAAAAATATTACCTTTTAATATCGAGATATTAGATTTAATGTGACACGTGAAAATTAAATATAATACTCCGAAGAATGCCTCGTCAAACTTTCATTTAAAAAGTGAAATTTGAGTTCAGAATCCGAATGAAAGAATTCAAATGCGGATTGCACGTATACTTTTTTCGGGTATCACACCCGAAAAGAGAGAGAATTATCCGTGTTTTTAATCTATATTTATCAGAACGATTTCCATTTCTCTGATTTATTTATTAGATCTGTCATCGTAGTTTGTTCGTCATTCCTTATTTGCAGCTATATTTATATTATTTTTACATTTCGAATTTTATTATCCCTCTTCGTTGCTTTGCATTTATTCATCGACGACATCACAGCCGATGTCTTCGTCATCGTCCATTATTCACGGTCCTCGACACTTTGTACTCGCTCTTTCATTGCTCCTGTCGAAACGCTTAACGCTTCCCACTTTTAGAAATTTATTTGTCAACAAGATGTGGCACTCTGCTTTGTAGTATATTTCTGGTTGTCATGTTGAAGTTTGTCATTTCGGACAGCTCGATGTTTCTCTCTTTTCATCTATTGTATACTTTTCATTGTTGTCTTTATTAAGATGAAATCTCGCAGGATTGCTCGCAAGTTATGCACTGTATCTCTTTGACGAAGAAATGTCTATTTGAAACTCTGCTAGCTCTAGATCTTAGTAATGTCTCGAATTATATGTAATTGGATAAATATGTCGACTGTAATATAGAAGCACATTTAATGAAAATCAAGAATGAAACCTTAAGGAAGATCGGACGTGTTGAAAATTTTATTAAATTTACCGATAGACTATAACCACCTGCAATTTTCCGTAATATAATTAATAAGAGTATTGTAAGTAGGATACTTAAATTAGTGCATGATTGGATCTCTATCTTTACTTCTCTACAATTTCGTACAAAGAGTGCAACTTAAGGATATTTTTTTCCATCATTTTTAATAACAATATTCTTTTTTACTTTAAAGTTCTTAGTTTTCCTTTTAGGATTTCGAAAGAAATGCGTATGAAATATAATTTTCTAGTAGGAATTAAAACTCTGAAATTCTGGAGTTACATTAGAAGTAAAGCAAATTTCAGGCGGTTAAGTCGACATAACGTTAGGCCGATCACCTTATATATCTAAATTATATCAAACTAATTGAAGTGATTATATGAAATTATCTTGAGACACTTTGTCCCAAAGTACATAATAAGCAACGGCTTTTCTTTTCTCTACTTTTTTTTCTCTTCACTGCGTTCTATGGCAGAGTACCTAATTGCGCGAAGCAGTACGGAAACGCGAGGCATAAAGACAAATCCGTGATAATTATGCGATTACGAATAATTATCCTGCGTCGCGGGATGCCATGTCCTGCGGATGCGCCATTTTCAGACGTAATGCGCGCTACGATATACATACCCGGTGATGTAATCGCGATGCGCATTTAACAACGTGTTTGCGAACGCTCACGCATCATCGTGTCCTCGTCGCAGGATGCGACGATCCTCCCGTCTGCAAAATTGCGGCAAATTAAGTGTATAAGTACGTATTAACTATAAATGAGCGCGATGAGGAACTTACGCATCCAAGGTTGCGAAGCATGATCGAGCGCCATCAAAATGGCACATTCTGCGTCGTTCATTTTTCATTCTCGCGACCAAGCTAATGCTCCTTAATATAAGTTTCGGAAATAAAATCGAAAAGGATACGGCAGTCTCGTTATAAAAAAAATTTATTAACGTTAGTCACGAAAAAAAAAAAAAACCCCCCCCGACTACAAATCATCTCGAATTGTTCGAAAGCTAAATTCTTACCATCCGGGCCCGCGGGAATAAAATCACATTGGAAAGATAGACATCTTGGATGAATTTCTAAAGTCCCGATGTAACGAAACGACAGAAATAATCGCCCGGCAGCGCCATAAACCCGTCGCTAGTCCTATGTAGGGCAATGTCCAAAAATATGGGCGTCCATGCCCCTTAACAATCGCCATATGTGTCGGGCAATAATTCAGACACTTGCCACCGCGCTCGAGCATTACCAAATGAACCGAGCGGGACACCCAAAAGCGAGAAAATAGAATGCGAGGAAGAACAGGGAGACGGGGAAGAAAAACAAGAATAAGAAAAGGAGTAACGGAAGGGAAACGCTGAAGGAAGAGAAGAAAGAAGAAATGGAGAAACGACGAAGAATTGTCATAATAAGGAAGCTTGACTCTTCGGGATTTTATATTTCGAAAGGAAAAGAAAGATTCTTAAATCTTGCGATTTTTTTTTAACTTTCTTTTAAATTTTACATCATTAAATGATTAAATTTCTGAATTCTAAAAATTTTCGGAAAATTTTCTAATATGAATTTAAAGCTTTTATTCTTTTGCGTTTTATATATAGAATATAGAATAATATTTTTCATTCTTGAATTGTCAAATTTTTCGGTAGTCGAGTTTGTCGATAAACAGATTTCTAAAACTCTATTCTTGGCTATTTGTACTCTCTCTCTCACTCTCTCTCTCTCTCTCTCTCTCTCTCTCTCTCTCTCTCTCTCTCGTCAAGATCGACGCTTAAACGAGGAAGAAAGAAGCAAAAGAGGTAGAAGAGAGACTGAAGAGGCAGAAGGCGATAGTTTTTAGTGGCTGCGAGCGTCGGCGTCGGCGCGGGCGCGAACGAAAGAAAACATAAATAATCGCGTTGAAATGAGACAGGGAGAAGAAGGAAGAGGAAGATGAAGAGGAAGAAAGCATGGGCCCTCTTTCGGAGCCACACACGGCGGTTATGTGTCTCGATCTCGTCGAACCTGATGCCTGTACTCCGCCCCCTCTCGACGCTCTCGTACTCTGAAGATGCTGAAGAGGAAGCTGACGCGAGACACGATGGCTCGTCGACCTGACGCCGCAATCTTTCGCGTTCATAGACGATTTATCTCGCGATCCAACGTTCGATGTCTCGAACGTGTTATCTCCTTACCAAATATCGCTCCTTCGAGACACCTTGAACGAGATGCTCCTCGCGATCTGATATCCTTCGAAGCTTGGGATGGACTACATTAAAGGCGAGTTCTCCACGAGAGGGTTAATTAATTCGCTGTCCCAGACAGGGGAACACGCGCGTTGCGTGAGCAGAGATTAAAATTCGCTTCCGCTCGTCGACGTCCGAGTGACGTTAATGATCGTGTTGATATCACACTTTTCTCGGAGCCCTTCGACACTGGCCGGCATGCAACCAGCCGTTGAGAATTAACGCTCAAGTGATCGCGTGAATTTTCATGAATTGGGCACGTACATACGATATTATCCATGTGTACCAAAAACAATGCTGCCTGTGTCAAAGATATAAAATGTTTCTTCCTTAGTATTTCCATAAGATACTTTGCATCTTTCGATTGTAATTTTACTAAGAGACGTAGCAAGCGATTTCTTTCTATCTAAAATATTAATATACGAATTGTTCTGAGAGTCACGATAAAATATGATAAAAGATCAATTTAAAAATCAAAAGTTTATAATCTAAACCAGCACGCGTCGACACACACACACACACACACACACACAAATATATACATCTTATTCTTCTAGATTTTAAATTCGAGGTTCAAAATTATCAAACATTATATTCAACATCGTGTGTTTTGAGAACTTGAAGATATTATATTGCCATAATTCAGAAATATTATAAAATTGAATGAGAGAAAATTGTTGAAATACTCTACAGGTGCATAATTTCCCAATAATCGGATTAATCTGTCGTAGACGGACCACCCGGTCGACAAAGGCATCGCGCTCGAATTGAAACGTCGCTCGCGGCGTCGCATCCGCGTCTCGACGTATTTATAAATCAGTCGGCGTATGATAATTTAATTTTATCGCTAGTCGTCACCATAGCGGCAGAGCGGCATTTTGGCGGCAAAGGGCGAAAAAAGGCGGCGTGATGGGCGAGCGAGCGTGGCGGCGCGAGCACACAAGCGGCACTAAATAGCGCGCTGAGACGAGACGAGAGAGAGAGAGAGAGAGAGAGCGCGGGGAACCCCCTTTCTTCAATAAGCGTGTCTCTATTAAATCTATTATTAGAGAACCCGGGCTTCTCTCTCGGGTGCGAAAGCATCCCTTTCAATTACCTACAGCTTCATTTCGCGCGCTCTCTACCGGGTGTGCGCGACTCGGGGAGCCGTATAAGGGAGGACGATAACGCCCCGTAAGCTCCTCGAAGGAGTTTCGAGGATCGCGAAAGCCTGAGGATATTATCCGGGGATCTAAACAGTCTAGATCTCGAAGTATATCGCGTGATCCGTGGGTTTAAGGACGCGAGGATTAGAGTATCAGGGGGATATCCGGGAAGAGTCCGGAAAGGGAGTCTAGAATTTGAGGATGTAAATATTGGAGGATTCGAAAATTCAAGAATTCGAGGATCCTAATAAGAGAAAAATCCCAATGTGCTGAAAATCTTCGAGGATCCGAGTATTCCAATTTTCAAAGACTGAAAAATTCAAGAATGCGAAGATCTACGTATATCCGAAAGTTTCGAAAATATGTAACGTAAAATTTACACTACTTACATAATATTAAGAGAGGTCAAAAGAAGATTTAGAGTTTGACAGTCTATTTGAGAGGACTCGAATATAAGATAATTTAAAAATATGAATATCTAAATATCGGAAAATTGCGCGAAATATTATAAATTTAAGACGATTTTCGTTGAAAATATGAGTTGAATAGCTCGTTAGAAAATATTACATTATTGGAAAAAGGATGTTTAGACTTTGTTTCGACGAGTAGATCTCCATGACATTTCCGATCACATCGATTATAAAGGCATCAGGCTGTCCATTACGAAGCATGATTTACTGTCGCGTAAGGCCATTACCGCAATTAAGCGCGTAATATCGCGCTCGTATACACATTTTGACCCGCATCGATGTTTCCATAATGAGAAAACAAGCACGTGTGTTCCCCGATAAACGGAATATTATCGTTGCGTGAAATAATGTCGACTTTATTCCGCGCTAAGCTCAAGTTTACGACGCTTATCCGCCGCATCGTCTCTCTCTCTCCCTCTCTCGCGCGCGCGCAATTAGTCTTGCAAATTTGATTACGAACGCGGGCAGAAACAATAGTGTTATCGGACGATTATTAGACGAGCCTTTTAATCATCGCGCGCGAGTGCCCTGCCGGCATTTTAATTTTAAATTGGCCCCGAGCACGCATCCTTGAAAATTTTCATAATAGCCATCTTGCGCGCAATTAACGGCTTTAGCTATCGAAAATCTACCGCGCCGTGAATTATTATTACTGGGAGAAATCGTTCGCTTATTAATCAATTATGGTGATCTTAATCGTCGAGCATGAGGATCAGATGCTATAACTCGTGGAATAAGCTAAAATGACATTGGAAAATAAATTATGGTATATGTTTAAAATATATTTTCGCTTCCTCACAGAGGAAGCTTTGTTTTCGTGACAAAATTTTTTTTCGAGTTTAAGAATGTTCCAAAACGTCGAAAAATCATATTCCTAAAAAATGTCTGTAGGTGTGTATGTGTGTATGTACACAATATATCGTACAATCTCCAAACTTTCGCAATTTTTGAGATATCGGGTTAAATTTTTTTTTACATGGGTAGAGTATCATTCAAGGATGGTTGGTATTGAATTTGGTGAGGATCGATGAAAGGGTTCATTTTTTATAAAATTTTTAATTTTTTTGGGGAATGTCTGTACACGCTGTAACTTTCGGAAAATTTGGAGATATCGGATTAAATTTTTTTACACGAATAAAGTATTATTAAAGGATGATTTGCTACTGAATTTGGTGAGTATCGATGAAAGGGTTCATTTTTTATAAAATTTTAAATCTTTTGAGAAATGTCTGTACACGCTGTAACTTTCGGAAAATTTGAAATTTCGGATTAAATTTTTTTACATGAATAGAGTATCATTAATAGACGATTGTATAATAAAGTTAATTAAGTGTTTCTTAAATGTGTTTATATATTTCTAAAAATGTATAATCTATAACGATTATATAAAAATAAAAAAAAAGTGTGTAAATTGGAAAATAGCATATTGCTTCTTTATCTTTTTATTTCGTTCACAAAGCTTCCTCTACGAGGAAGTAAAAATTGAAAAAAAAACCGCATGCTTAAAGCAGCTTAAGCTTCGTAAAAGAAAATGATGTGGGAAGCAATGTGCAAGTTTCTAATTTGCACAACTCTACTTGTTTAGCAATTTAAACGTAACGTTTATATGAATAATTTACATTGATTTTTTTGTAACTTTGTGTCATATCTTATACGTGTTAATAATTTGCCACGTGTCTAGAAATGTCGTAAATTTACAAAATTCCATCCATTCGTTTGTTTATCTAAAAAAAACTTGAGAAACAGATGCGAGAATCTAATAATAGAAGTTCATTTTGAGAATATCCTTTTTATTTGAGATAATATTAAAAAAAAAAAAAAAGCAGGGGTCAAGTTTCGATGTTTCCGACCTCTTCTTCGTCTCTCTCTCTCTCTTAATTTCGTTGCAAAAGACCAGCTTCCTGGTGCCGGACTCAAATGGACCTGCACGCGAGCCGCGAGTACGTATCAATATCAGAATATCATGTGCATCCGACTTGAGTCCCGACTTGGGTCCGCACCGCCCACTGTGTTCGCAAATTCTCTCAATTTTTTTTCATCGGTCCGGCGCTCCGCAGCTGGACGTAATTGGCGTACCTGTCCTTCGGATCGGTCGTGCCGATCTGTCCTCGGGCCGCCGTGTCGGCGGCCTGTCTGATGACGGGGTCCGATTCGCGTGCGTGTGCGTGCGTTCTCGACAGAAAATTGCTTTCCACCACCGACCGGTGCGCCGTGTGGACGTCGCAGCCTCGGAAACGCGCAAATTTCGCATTGAAGTTTTCGTCGCGTGACACGCTTTGAAAGCTGAAGCCGCGGCGCTCGGGAGCATACCGGGTGTCCCATTATTAATGCAGGTCTATAAAATGCAGGATTCGTGTGTAAAATAACAAGGATAATAACAACAGAATATAAAAGATCTATATAAGATGGAAAATAAAACATTCCTTTTTTTTTTTGAGACTATATCTAGATGATTCTTATAGGGGGGGAAATTATTAATCGGTAAAAATGGTATATATTGTATAATGTATATCAAACTAAAATTAATTCATCAAAATCACGTATTTAACCGATACGTATAATTCATACTAAACCTTTATATATATATATAAAAAAGAGAGAGACTTAAAATTCTCCAAGTGACGATAAAGCGGTGAAACACCCTGTAGACGCGGGGCTTCTTGTTCGTCTATTAACCGCCAGTAATGACGCGGTGGCATCTTACGATCGGCGCGACAGAGGATTCTCGAAAATTACTTCGCGAGAGCGTTATACGCGTCGTAGGTCCATACATATGTCGGTAACCGGCGTTTAAAGACGGGAATCGGGGCCTCCTCCCGCGGGACGTAATGCGTCGCAAAAAGGGGCTCGTACAAAGAGATACGTGCGTGACGACGTGCATGAACGTGCGACGCATTGTCGTGGGTATAACGAGATGAATACGCGACTGTTATTCAGCCTTCTAAAACCTTATAAGAGAGTTCGAGGAAATATTTCGATTTTTCTCCATGTTGAAAAATATACGAAACTCTTCATTCAATAGTGTTCCCTCTCGCCATTAACAAATTTGTAAGACTTATAAATTCGCACGCTTCTTCATATTTTTCTATTTGATATTATTTCGTGTAATTTTTCTTTTTCTCTTTTTCTTTCTCACGCCATGTTCGCGCTTAAAACTCCATTACGCACATTGGCGTATATAATCTTAATCGTCTCGTCCTCTCTAATGACTCGCGAGCGCGCCGGATGTCTCGTTCGCACTTTGCGTATCGCGTACGACACGGGGCCATGCGTTGTTCCCATGCGTGGCGGGAAGCGTCATCTCTCGGGGACGCGTCTCTCGCCGAGGATTTATTCGCACGCGGCGGACGATGCGCTCTGTCCGGGCGTCGCTTCGGGGCTCCGGGGGCTACCGAGCCGAAGCAGAACGGCGAGCATGCGAGGCGAATTTATCATGCGGTGTACCACTCGCTGCGCGCTACACAGCCGACATCGTAAATCGGTTTGGGAAGTGGTCCAAGCGTTTGGCCGAGCCGTGTCAGCGAAATCGTATAACTTGGACGGGCCGACCCGACCGTGTTTGTCGGAAAGCCCGGTGCCAGTGGCGTCGGGGCTTGAACGCTATCGCTGGAAATTTCATCGATCGGTGTGAAATAGATCGGGCGATTTTTCCGCGCGAATCGTCGAATTAAATGCGGCGATTCGATTCACAGTTTTGTCTAATGCAAAATTGTTTTCGTGATATTTTAATTTTTTATATCCGCATACAATAACAAGACTGCACATACTGCACCGTTCTAAGAAAAGAATTTTAAAGGCTTTAATCATTTTTTTTTTTTTTTTTAATTATAAGCACTTGAAAATATTTAGCGCTTTTCATTTAATTATTAAGATCGAGTAGATGATGCAAAAATCTTATTCTACATTTAAGATCAATCTTAGAAAAGTTTCGGAAAGAAATATTCGTTAAAAGTTGGAGATTAATATTTTTTAAGGGGGCGAGCATGGCGTTTAATTAAATTTGTACAGTGTGGATATTCCACGCCACTGCGAAGCAACAAATCCATCGTAAAGCAGAAGAGCTCGACAAGAATGTCGGTAGAACGCGGTAAAGCGCCCCGATATCAAAGACCAGAAGTCGTTCGAAATTCACGTCCGGTATGATCCGTCTCGCGGATTTCAAAGACGGAATATCCGCCCGGCGATTCGCTCGTAAAATGACGACGACGAGGAGGCGACCGCGAATCGTCAGGCGAACCGATGACGAGAAGCGAACGCAGAAAGGAGAGGAGACGCAGGACGGGGGACGGGGAGGTGGCGAGATGTTGTCGAGGGAGCGGGGATGCTGACGGCGATGGTGATGGTGGCGATGGTGGCGGGCCAGATGTTTGGCTAATGATGTCAGCGGAATCGTAACTAAAACCGAGGCGGCCCCGGGCTTAGCGTCGGCTTAGCCTCAGCTTTGAAGGAAAGAGTCTTATTACCCGGGGTCTGCACGTGCTGCTCGTGAGCGCGAAACCGTAGGGTAATTGGACCACCCACTCGACACACCGAGAGTGCCACTCTCCTCTCGCTGCCTTCTCCTCCTTCCTCCTCTTCTCTTTTTTTTCTTCTTCTTCTTCCGTTCTTCTTCCTCCCGGCTCTCCGAGGACGCGAAAACGGCGACGAGCTTTCGACGAGCAGATAAACTGAAAGTCGCGCGATGACTTCCAGTCCGGACGGTCGCCGATATGCAGCTTCGCTCTCGCGTCGGACAGGATGCGGATGGAGATGCTGACGCTGAAACTTATCGAGAATACCCGCGACTCTCGTCGAATCGTCAAGACTACCGATAAATCCGGCTAAAACGGCTGTGACGGTTGCCTTGTATATGCGCGCCGATTATATAGATTACAGATGTTGTTACAAGAGTCATCGTTCTTCTTCGGCGAATCTTCCGTGTTGAAAATAAAAACAATACGACGTGTTATATCTGAAGAAGGGAAACTTATTGTTTTTTATTTTACATTATTAACATTAAATAATATTCTAATTTATGATATTAAATTATAATATCAAAGCGCGGTAACTTTCCTTTTAATTGGACTATTATCGTGGACTAAATGCGACGCCTCGTTTGCTTCCGAGTTTTGGAACAGTGCGGATTAATTGGACCACCTACGGATAACTCGAGTTGCGACAAGCGGCTCCCTTTTCCAAATAAATACGCGCGTGTTGTGCCTCGTCTTGGGTAGAGGGGACCTTCCCGAAAGACATCGGTGCCCCAAGTCGATGCGGTAGGAGCGTGTCGTTCAGATGAACCGCGTCACATCTCGTCCGTGACACCCGACCCGGAAGACAAGGCTGATTTATGCCTGCTGGTTCGCCAGACGGAAATTGAATGGGTCCGCGTCGAGGGATATCATTGCGTTTGTTTGACATTTTTATGCGGTACCACCGATGTTCTCCGTCTGTATTCGAGCGCCAGCGCGCTTGGGAAGGCGCTAATTAACCAAGCGCCGTCTAATCACCCAATTTACCAAATCTAAACTTGCTCTCGGCCAACTAACACCTTTGGCATCTGGAAAGTTTTTTCAAAAAAGATCGTGCTCACCGCAGATATAATTATTAATCCTTTAAGGATGTGCAAGCATCATAGATTAATTTCAATTTTGCGATAGTCTTATTTATTTTTAATATATTTTTATAAGAATCTCTCTATAATTATATATATATATACATATATATATACATCATTTATATAAAATTTTTTAAAAATTTTCTTATTCTTAAAGGACAATATTACTAACGATAAGATTGATACATTTTATTTCAATTTATATTTCACGACCGTTTATATTCCAAAATTAGAACACGCGCACTTCTTTTTTCCCACCTCCGTAACTTTCGAGTGTTTTTTATTATTATTATTATTATTATTATTAGTTGCTATTAGTACATAAGACATCGCGCGCGCGTATAAAAAAAGATAAATAAAATTTATTCGGAATGTCATTTACTTTTATTCGGAGTTGTTGGTCGTGAGCGAATTTGTATCTTGCGAATGTCGACTCGTTTCGCGCTTAAACGCGCGGAAAATCTCGTCGGTTCAACACGTCCCTTTGTGTTTGAAAACTTTGCGACAGTTTTTTTTGAACAGGTATCCTCCGGACAACGAGATCTGTCCTCGAACGATTTTGCGGAAGATGGAGGAGGGTACGCGAGGCGAAGGGCATTGCCGGTTTTGACGCCGAGAAAACGAGGCCACCTGTGCATCCGTCGACATCGTGGGTGGGCCTCGTAGGTAACGCGAAACATCCAACTTAGGGCGGAGAGCCGACTTAGGGTAGATTTCCGTGGGGTTGGCGCATACGAGAGCGGAACGAGAAAGGAAAACAGTCCGACCACTTAAGGGCCTACTACAAACGTGACGATGTGTAGCCCAATACACGTAGACAAACTTTTTCGAATTTCCTGCCATTGACCACCGTGCTAGTCGATTTTTCAAGTACCGAGCGTGAACAAAGCACTCTTTGCCCTCGCAGCGAGAGGATCTGCTAACATGGTAAAGGATGTTTCAGTGGCACTATTATATTGAAAAGATAGGGGATTGTAGAAAGAAAGAAAATTATCACGTATTTTTTGAGTAAACTGGTAAAGGGAACCACTACATCAAGGACGCGACAATGGAGGGTATTATAACTGCAAAACCATAACTTTACAGAAGAGTGTGTTATATGTGCGATGTGCTTTGTCTTTAATATTTTTCTGCGTATACTAGGATTTAGAGGAACCTTTCCTCTTGCAGAGTCTCATTTAAACGTATTACTTTTAATGTAGGTTACATACCCGTATCTTTTTATCGGATCCATCGCGCATCATCATTTTTCTCCTGTTACTTTACTCAAGTACAGTCGGCTCTTTTGACCGACGATAAATCGAAAAAGGAGTTCAATCTATCGTGCACAAGAGACACTTTATCGAAGGGTTAACTCTCGTACGTTGTTCGTATCGAGCAATATCGTGGCCGCTTATCCCTTATTTCGGTTCAAAGTATATATCTGACTCAATTCAGACGATGAATCAACCAATCGCGTCTCGATTTTCCGCTATTATTTCTCATAAAAATTTCTGTCCCCCGATTCGTTTTCGTAACAGTTGAGGATTCACCCTGGTGCATCGGCGACGCGTTTCCCCTATCTCTTCCCTCCAATTCTCTCGATTTCCTATCATCCACCTCTTCGCCGCCTTCTTCTAATTTTACGAGCCGTTGACTCCCGATCGATGGAACGAACCGTTTCGAAACAGCCGGCCGTTTTCCGCCACGCGCCGTTGACCGTACGGTGACGTAATTTTGCCCGAGCCGAAGCTGAGCGCCGGGTAATAAGATCGGTTAATGCGCGAGAGATCGTCCCGATGTTTAATACGAATTCGAGGGCGACCGGATCTTCGATCGCCGATCTCTCGTTCGTCGCGTTACTAACCGACCATCTCTTTCCCGCCTGTTACAGATCACGAAGCTCAAGATCGATAGTAATCCGTTCGCCAAGGGCTTTCGAGATTCTTCTCGTCTTACGGACTTTGAGAGGTGAGTTGCTTGACTTTTTTTTTTTTTATAACGGATTCTGCTCTAAAAATTAGATTCATATATCTTTTCTATTTTTAAGTATTACACTTTAAATATAAGGCTAAAATTGTGCGTGTATTTGTCGGCTTGTCAAAGTTTAAGCGGCTACCGCTTTAAAGAGAGATCATTAATTTTAGAAAGCTGCACAAAAGCTTATGTCGAGAAAAGAGAAAAATTAACAATGAAAGCGTAAAACAAATCGTTTGTCAATGTAAACAGGCGTAAAAAATTTAAAATGAATTTCTCGAAGAATTATAGCTAGAAAACGGTATGCATAATGGAGCAGTTTCCCTTTTAGGGAGACGATGGAATCCATGTTAGCGGAGCAACAGTCGTTGAGGTTTCCGCATCGGTTGCCTTTCGAAATGGAGCAGCTCCAGGCGGGCGCAGTGAGCAACCTTAGTTTGGAGGAGAAGGCTTTATGGGCCGCGCGTTCCCAGATGTTGTTAAGGGCGGCGGCGGCCGTGGCCGTCAGTCCCTACGCTCAGTTGGTGAGTCCGGCTTTGGTCTATCCTGGCGCGCCGACGGCTGGTACCAGCCATCAGCAGCAGCAGCAGCAGCAGCAGCAGCAACAACAACAGCAACATCAACAGCAACAACAACAGCAACAGCTGGGTCACCTGTGGTGGGCCTCGTCAATTGGTCCGACTCTGTTCGCGGCGGCGCACCATCAACAGCAATTGGCCGCCACCAGTTCCCAGCAGAATTCGACGTGTCCCGCGGCTCCACGACCCCTCTATCCGTCGCCGCTCGCCCTGGCTCACCACCGATTCTCACCCTATCACACGACGACCGCCCCCAAGTCCTCGACGCCGGCCGTGCCGTCGCCGTCGCCGTCCAGAAGGGCCACCCCGTCGCCCACGGATAGTCTCAGCAGGGAGGCTCAGGATCTGTCGCCCTCGTAGTCGCCGGCTTTCTCGTAACCTCGTTAGAGAAGTGTACCGGTACCGTGATTTTCCCAATGGAAAAAGGTTTGAGACTTTTTATTAAGGCTCCGTCGACGAAAAAATTCGAATTTTCGAATGCGAAGGGTTTCGATAAATTGGATGATTTTTTTTTTTTTTTTTTTTTTTTTTTTTTTCACGGAGAAACGTGCAATTCCTTGTTACGCGATGAAAGCGAGCTTTTCTCGATTCAAATCGAAGCGTGATTGATTCGCATCACTTTACAATCACAATTTCTTCTCTCACGGAGAAATGAAGAAACTTTACGCGCGGTGAGAATCGATTTCCATCGTGCCACTCGTTCAATTTAAATTATCTCTTTTCTTTTTTTTCCAGATTTCTAAAATATACGCCAATTCTATAAAATTGGTCACGGCATTCTTGTTTCAGAAGAATGTAGAGGTGCAATATTTATTAAACTAATATTAATAATTTATTAATTAATATAATCCTTCTTATCTTTATTATTTCTCAAGGAGCCGGTCTCCATTCCGCTAGAGATGAATATATAACGACTACGTATTTAAAAAAAAAAAAAAAAACAAAAAAAAACGTTGATATTGTACGCACAAGGGGAGAGATAAATTGTTATAAAATATTTACGCAACGGAGATCGATTTTCGTCGCGCGTGCCCGTCGCGCAGCATCGAAAGGAGTATATCGGAGTCGGTATTGACGATACTCGCGGAACCCGCGGCGTGAATAGCGACGATGATTGTGGTGTCGGAAGTATTCTCGACGGCGCAGTCGAATTGCTCTCCGTCTTTCTCCCGCGCCGCGAAAGAAACGCATCGCGGGAAAAGAAACGTAAAGCTCTCCGAGAGTCTGAATACGCCCGTCTCTCTCGGCTCTGAACTCTCGACCTTTGGCGAGCATGGTGGCAAGCGCGGAGGACCCGAGCCGTTTCACGTGACTCGACGATTCCGTTGTCTCTCGACCGGACCTTGGGACTGACTGAGAGGGGCCCCGGACCTGTGTATATCCTCGCCCCGATCAGCGATCGGAAGCGATAGGATCGCCGCGATCCTGGTAATCAAGATACACCTACGGATATAGACTTTGAAAAAGAAACGATATCATTATAAAAAAATCTGTTACACTTGCAGAGGACGCGCCGAAAATAAGGTACCGTATTATATTCAAGTTTAATTTTTTTTTGTTTTTTTTTGTTTTTGTTTGGAATACATTTTTTACACATCGATTCTTATGGCAATTCTTGAAGGTAAAAGGAAACCATGCGAGGACATATTCAATTGTATAATTCGATATAGATATTTTCATAGGTATTTTTAGTCGAATAATTTTTGTTACACGTTTGATAGACAATATATTTTCGTATATTTTTCAAAATCCTTTTTTTTTTTTTTTTTAATTTCGTATTTATTTTATACGCAAATAACATGGTGCGTTATTTCGAAATTGTGTGAATGAACGATCGCGAAGATCACGGCGGCGAATATTGTAAATATGTAACCATCTTGGCTCTCAAGACGGCATAATTTCCGTACATGATACGTACGTATATACAATCTTTAAGGGTAACTAAGTTGTACGGCGATTAAAGTCTACTGTACATAGGTATACATATATATGTATACTTGCGACCGACGTAGGATATAACTACGCCTCTATCTCTTGTAACATAAGCTGTATATTTCGTATCACGACCTATTGTTATCGTTATTTATGTTTCGATTGCGTATTTCGGCGCGAGGGAGCGCGAAGTGAACGGAAGGTAAAATCGGAATTTTAAAAGACGCGAGGATCCTTAACTTTCGAAAATTCAATGATCCGATGACTTTGCGCCTCCTTCGCGTGCACCTTAAAGGGTTATTATCGCCGCGGCGATTAGTTAGTTAGCGTAGAGCGTTATATTGTTAATGCTTGTGTTGTGAAGAAAACGCATACACCTATCGCTGTGCAAGCTGCTCCCTTGTAAATAAACCCGAATAAACTCTTGTACCGAGCGTACCGTTCCGAATATTTCCTCTGGCCATCGTGCGTTTATTTCTCGTTATTTACGAAAGTTATTTCATCGAAACTAGACGATTTCGAGAGTTTTATACAAATTTTGACAAAGTCGCAAATTTTCATATTTATATAAATTTTTAACAACCTATAATCTATACGTCATTATATAATTGCTTATCAAATAACAGGAATATATTTCCTGTTATAGATCATTCATCATCGCAATGCAGAGATATTATTCTTCGAACAGATCGCTCCAGCATCTATTTTCTCATACCTTACTGGCGTGAAGTACTCTGCGTTGATACCACTGCTTACCATTATAACGCAGTGATTCTGTTCGAGCTGGCGTGTAAACGCTTAGGCAAATGTTGTTGGTTCTATACGGTTAACCAGCTACAGGATGCCCCTTTAAAGGCATCATCACGCGATCCTCAAGCCGACCGTGCGATTAGGGGATGAAGGAATCACCGTCCGCGCTGGGAAAGCGAGACAGGCTTGACCGCCGACGCGTCACGAGATCGCTCTCTCGCAAACGCTCGTCGTTTCCGGCGATGGACATTTTTATTAACACACGTTCCGTATATTTATCGTGTTAAAAAACGTTGATAACTATATATATATATATATATATATATATATATATATATATATATATATATATATATATATATATATATATACGTGTCCATAAGAGTGTACGCGTGTGAGGGTGGGAGAGCGAGAGGGAGATGAAGTTGAATTAAACATATTAAATCTTTAAATTTAATATAAAATATAAATTTTTATGTCAGACAACTTTTTTAGATAATTTCTAAAAGGCTCAATGTTTTTAATCTTAACAATTACGATATTGCACGATTGACATTTTATTTATTTGCTCTTTTAAGAATTTGTAAATGCAAACTTTATTACAGCTATGTCGATTGAAGATATTCATTTACTAAACTTCCATTAGATAAAATTTATCGTTCATTAAAATATTTGCTTTATTAATTTGTCGAGAGATGATTGTGTCGTAAAGTGGACAGGATAAATGCATTTCCATTCTTACGGTCATTCGTATCAGACGGGCATTAAAATTAATAGACGGATGACTTGACGATCCATTCTTTGGCCGTAAATCACGTTTCGCGTTCGCTACGAAAAAAAAAATCCGGTATTAGCAGGACGAAAGGGAAAAGGGCAAAAAGCGGCGCAATCGCAACATCGAAAATGTTCGTTTTAATTAACATTCGTTTCGATTATGGCCTCTCTCGTCATAAAGCACGCGATTGCTATCGCACCTTCGGGGGATTGACGATGCATAAATTTTCTTCGCTCATTAAAATGAAATTATCTGCATTATCTGCAAATAATTTTGCTATTGAGAGTGTAATTTTCACACAAAAAAAAAAAAAAAAATCTCAGACGTCAGAAAGATATTTAAAGACGTCTTAATCTTTCATTATCAGATATCCTTCACATGATTTTCTCTCTATTGTTAAGATTCTCGCGTTGTTTAACATGTTATATTTTAAATACTTCATATAAAAGTCATAAATTTTATTAACTGTTGAATTATTATATTTTTTAATTACATAAAACATGTGTCACACGAGATTCCAATAACTTTGCAACACTTTTTTTTTTTTAATATATATATATATACTTTGTTATATTTTTTTTATAAATTCATTCTTGCGACTTTAAATCGAAGAAAATTCAGACATTTCGTTCATTTAACGCCTTTTCCTGTAGAACTGCAATTCCGTGCGAGAGAACGGCGCGTTATCCTGGATAGGAGGCGGACGGTTTCATCAGGCCGGTGCCGCAGGATACACTGCGAGAAACCACCGTCGCGAAAGGCATCGGAGAGCGGTGGCGTTTTAATGCGGAATGAAGGCATTATAAAACCATTAGCCCAGCGAGCCCATTCGCTTTTGCGTGCGAATGTGCGTGCCCATTGCCGCCGCTCTTTATTTAAATACACAAAACATTAACGGCTTTGCTCGTCCCGGTCGCCGCGCGGTCTTCTTCATCCTAAACGTATCTCGGCGCCGATGTTCGCATCCTTCTGTCGAGAATTTTTTTTTTTTTTTCCTCAGACGACGATGGTCCCTTTCCCAATCTCTTTGCCCGTTAACTTAACCACTCTCGGATAAGTTCCTTAATTTATTTATTTCGTAAGTACGTAAATAAGCTGACTTTTCTTTCACATACATGCTCCGATATAAGAGATATATTTTCACAGACTGTTCAAAAAAAGTTTAATTCTTTGAAAATGTTTTATCTTTTAGTCCATTAATTGTCGTTTTACTTTATTCACATAACTCGTATTTTACAAGATTTTATACTATACAGTATTCATTTTGAAGTAACACACCCCTCTTTAGCTACAACGTACGTGCGGTCTTGTTTTTATTCTCTATTTTTCGTATTCGCTGCATTTCCTTGATACCTTGATCAAGGTATCATCTTACTCTTCGTGCCTTATTATGTTAATTTATGCTTTGCAATCTAATTGTGAGTAAAATCTCCCTCGAGGATTTCCTTGTAAGTAAAATACTCTTGCATTTCCTCTCTAGTACTCTGCGTTGATACCACTGCTTTCTCTCTCTTTCTTTTTATCCCGCTTTTCTATACCGACTCTGTTCGTTTCTCTTTCCCCCACTTTTTCTCTCTCTTTGTCTCCTTACGCCTTCTTCCTCCAAGGAATACCGCGTCAGCTTTAATAACAACTTGCTTAACCGACTTACGGCACCGCTCATTCAGCGTGTCTGTTAAATCGTTAATTACCCCCGCGAGAAGGTGAGATCGGAGAAACCACGAAGGAGGGACGAGAGAGTAAAAAGAGCCAGACTTAAACGAACAAATGCGAAGAGAGAAAGAGCCAGTTGGCGAACGAAGAAAAGCAATGTCGAGGGTCCAGAACGAAAAACGGCGACGATCGGAGTCGTTTCGTCGTGCCCTTTTTTTCTCGTCCCCCCCCCTCCCCCTCGCCTCCTCTGTCCCACCCTCTTTTCCCCTTGCCTTTCGTACCTTCTGGAAGCTGCACCACGCCGGTGAAACGCCCACTTCCTGGCTGATGCACGGCCGCTTTATTCCGCGTTTGAGAGCGAAAGGGGCACGAGAAGGTACGGCGAAGAAAGGGAGAAAGAGAATGGAAAAAGAGAGAAGGGATAAATAGTCGTTTTGCCTAATCTCTCCGGTAATGTCCCGCCGAGAATTAACGAGCCGGGACGAGAAACGAGAGAAAAAGAGAGAGAGAGAGAGAGATGCGAGAAGGCTGAAGGGGAAGGTGCGAAGAGAAGAGGGTTGCTAGCACATAGGATCAGCATTAATTATATTGGTTGCCACAGGTGCCAACAATCTGATTATCAGATCTCGATCGAATCCCGATCATCCGTATGATTTCGGTCGGTGTCTCAAATAAGAGCGGGGCATCAATTCCCTTTTGGCTATCGATATCCTGGTCTTATCGAAGTTTGTAATTTTCCTCGATCCTCTCAAACTTACGTTGTTAAATTGACTGATAAATATATTTATTCGATAAATGTTTATTTACAGGAAATACTTCGACGATATATTATTATTATTATTAATAATTATTTAATATTTTAATTAAATTAATTAATTTATTATTCTAAATTAATATGAATTATTGTTCTAAATATCTCTCTGCAACGAGAGTTGAAGAAAGATCAATTTTATATTTATCAATGAATCTATTGTTGTTTTATCCGCTTTTATTGATTATATTGTACGATACACTCTATGCGTGGCGTAAAATTAACAGAAAATTATTATTCTCTCCGTGTCTTTCCGACATTATATTTTATTTTTTGTCAAAATTTGTTTACTTTTGTCACTCAAAATTTTCGGCTACCGGGAAAAATAGAAAGCAGAGAACGGAAAAGCATGAAACTTTCTTTTAGAAAGCGTGATTGAGGAAAAAAAACAACAAACGCACGTACATAAATAAATTCTTTCTTTGAGAAAGTATGGTTCAAAAAGCAAAGTAAACGCATAAATAAGTATTTTTCCCCAAAAGAATACCGCGAAAGTGTACGCCCCGGAGTGCGGGATGGGGTCGGGGCGGTGGGGGGGGGGGGGGAGGGGAGGCGGCGGCAGGCATAGAAAACAGCAATCGCTGTGAAATAAAATGGCGGCCCGACAATGCCACCGGTATCGATTTGGTCCCGACGGCCATCCACCGGCCGGTCGTGCATGTACGCATGTGCGTGTGCATTTGTGTAAAGTCGCCGTTCAATCCCCGCAATCGCGTAGGTGCGAACCGCAGGATACGAGGGCGCCGTTTCGCTTGCGCGCTAGGAAAGGGGTGGGAGGGAGGGGGGGGGGAGCGGGCGAGATGGCACCCGATCGGCCGTTTATTAACGAACGCGTGTCGCGCCCCGCGTTCCCTTAAGCACGTATTAATTGATCGAATTAATTAATTCGTCCGACTCGCGGCGCGCCGGGAGGCTCCACGGGGAGCCCCATCCCTCTCCCCCCTCCACCCACAAATTTGACAAGTCGCAAGGTGGTTGTCGCCGATCGGAGGAATATCCCGCGAATATCGTGCGACACCCTCGCGAAAAGTTATACGCAATCACGCGTGTTGAATAAATCGATAGACGCATCTTGTAATAGAATAAATGGGGTAAGAAGCGACGTGGGGTTTTAATCTACGGCTACCGCATATTAGCAATAGTGAGGAATATAATGAGCGTGATAACATTATCGCTTTCGCTAAAGTGCCATTCATACGAGAATAATGTACGTGTGTGTGTGTGTGAGTTTACTACTTTATGATAGATTAGTTTAAATTAATAGACAGTATGTTACGAATATGACGATTGACTAATTGCTGGGTGTATTTTAATATAGTTTGAAAACATAATCTAGTTTAAATCTAGCGCGTGTCCTTTTTTTATACACGCATATTATTTTATTATAATAATAAATTAAACACAAATAATGAGTTATGTTAAAACGATTGTTGACGTCATGTTATAATCGGTATATCACAATATCGTCGCAATTAATTTTGATTTTTGATATTTTATTTTATTTATTTATTTTTTTTAATTATTTTATTAAGTCCGCGCGCGCATTAATCATTTTAAATGACGCTAAAGAATCCATAAATCGTGCAGATGTCCGGCTATAATTAAAACTTAAACTACTTGTGATATTGAACAGTTCAAGAACCTCGGCGTGTCGAGATACGTATCGGCAATTTCGCGACGAAGGAGTTCATTAACTAGACTTTCAATCCGAAAAACGATGATTCGGCCCTTTTTAATGACGCCCGCTTCGCCGATCGGGAGTCTGGTCCTCGTTAGATCGGGCTTACACGACACCCGAGTTAGGTAAGTTAAGAAGCGAGAACCGGGTAGTCTGGGTGCACCAAGTACGAGGGACTACCGAGAGGTCGGGAGAAAGGGAGAGAGAGAGAGAGAGGTCCTCGAAGAGTGAAACCCGAGCTGACTCCCCCTTTTTCCCATCTCGCTCGGATAGAGGCACTACGATTCATTCATTCGCCGGTTCTCGAGTGCGCGCGCGTGCACGACCTACCGCGCGTCACCGCTAATCTCGATTTACAACTGGAAGAAAAATCGACTATACTCGACATTTAATCGGGTATCGGAATTGGATTCTGATATCCCGAATATCCCGGTCTCGCGAATATCCGCCGGTCGTTTTCTTTTTTCTTTGGGGTAGCAGCTTTTTCGGTTCGCTCTTGGGTAAAAATCGGCGGAAACAATTCTCGTTGCTCTTCTCGCATACATTGCATTTTTTTTTCGGACGAATTGGAGATGTAATGGAATTTTTTCAAATATCGCACGTGATACATTCTACAGTTCTGTTCTTTTCTTTATTTAATGCTATATAATTTTTAAATTAATTAACATATAGAAATGGAGCAGTAGAGTACTGTGTATGCGTTAAAAAAAAACACTGTTCTAATAAGTTTAAAAAGTAATATTTAACAAATGTAAATTCAATAATATTAATTCTTTAATCATTTTAGAAGAAAAAAAAAGTCATTTCTAAAACTTTGAATTTGCGTGAAAATGTCTGTTTTCCATCTGTACACTTCTTGTCAGAAGGAAATTCTGTACGGTTCATTCTACGATCTAAAAGTATACGTAACGTTTTTTTTTTTTTTTTCTCCAATGCGCCATTTAACAGCACACAAACGGCGCAGTCGTTAAAATTCGGTCGGCTTGGTAAATGATTTACATCTGTTTGACACGCGGAAAGTTTGCGACGGCGGTAGAGACTAAATAAGCGCTCGGAAATCCGCGACGGATTCGACGCTTCGGGTCTCTCTCTCTCTCACACACACACACACACACACACCCGCGCGCGCGCGCGCGGTCTCTTGAAAAATTCAAACAGCCCTGACGGCGGATTTTGCGTCGGACAGCACGAGCGCCATTAGGGTCGTAAACGTCGATAAGCGGAACGCACGATAAATTAAGGACAACGGATCTGCGGATAAATAAGAAATTCCGACTGCCTGCGATTAAGCGGATCGCTTTTAGCCGCGGCGCGGAAAACGCGAGCTGGTTTATCCTCCTTAAATCTATACGTTTCCACGAGCTATTCGATCCGTGTCCTGCGGGCTCGCTACCCGCTGAGAGTATCCTGTGATACGTTCCTTCGAATAGAACGTAATCCGAATGTCGTGACGATCGATCATACTCTTGACTTGAAAAGGAAGTTAGTTATAACGATAGAGTCTATCATTGTACGTTCCAACGCAACCACCCAAGCGGCATCACACATTTTGTGAACGCTACACTTGGTTTTGTTATATTTAAAAAATTTTTATTTTTTCGGTATTAAAAGATAAATAAAATTGTCGAGATAGCTTGAATTAACAAGAGCTTAATATGACGCTGGTTCATAAAATTTTATAAAATATTACATTGTTTATAGTACAAAAGAAATGTAAAAATGACAACATAGATTTTATGTTCTAAGGTAAGAAATTTTTTTTACAATTTCACGCTTTTTATTAATTTTAATTTGTATACAATTTGTGTGAATCTGTAAAAGTTTGATGCGAGTCTCGGTCGAGTCTTTTATAGAGCGAAATCGTAGATGCCACGTCACGCTCTTCAAGATAATCCCCGGATCGACAATAGATTGGCGTGGCTGTGAAAATATTTCAAATCCTGCGACAGATTCCCGGATTGTGATTCAACCGACGTGACGTTGTTCTCTTCGCCCTTTTTAGAAAGATTACGAGACAACGGGGATGGAAAGCAACGACGAAGAATAAACCAAGTTCTCGTGGCCCTTGACTCGCCGCGTAATCCTGTGTTCGAGTCTGTCACCGATCGGCCTCATGATCGATCGAGCTCGGGCATTCCTCATGATTTTTAAGAATAACATCTCGTCGATCACGGACGTCGATCGCGCTCGAGTAAATTCGCCTGTCAAAATTAACCGACCTTTGCTCATTTGGCACAATGACCATGATACGGCGAACGGACAATAAGATATTCATCGAAATAATATATAAATAAATATGAAAGAAATTAAAAAAAAAAAAAAATATTAACTTTGATCGTAATCCTCACGTTTCTCGATATTTATTTGACGGATTAGTGGAGAGAGTTGTCACAAATATTGAAAAATTCGAGGATCCAATGACTTACGGCGATTACAAAGTCGCGAAGTCGAGGATTATCGTACCGATGGCTAAGCGTCGAGAAAAGACGGATCGGAGGGGAAAAAAAACTCTCGATGGATCGATCGACAATGGAGCTCGCCAACATCTTGTCTAAATATTTGAATTCACGTAACGCGGTCGGTTGACACCGTGGAAAACGCGCGGCCAACCCGTCACGAACTATGGCTAACACGCTCGACTGCAGGTGGTCCACAGATGCTGGGGGATTATGGGGTTTATTCCCCAGCGGGATATTGATCCCATTGTGCCCCGGCTATATGAAGCGGGCGACACTCGTCGAATTGCTCTCGTTGCTCTCGGTTTCCTTCGAGATGGGTCCGAAGACGGGTGAAGCGTGTTCCACTCTCATCTCTACGATGGATCCTGTGTAATTTACGAATATAACGGTAGCCTGTGTGTATCTTTTCTAAAAAAAGATAACCATATGTATTTATATTTATTATATATATATATATTTTATAGTTTGCTTGTTTCTTCTTGTATTTCAATGAATTTTTGCGATCCTCAATTTGGATATATTTTTCATTATATTATAAAATATAAAGAATGGAATGTCGCGAGGTCGGAAAGTTATGTAACAAAGTTATGAGCGAGATGTTAAATTTACATGGACTCACGATACTTAATTTATTCCGTAGAAAAACGCGATACTTTATTCATACATATATGTACTCGATTTCATTTCTATGCGACAGATTGCATCCAAGGATCTCGAGGTATATTCGCCAAAGCGATTGTCCGTATATCGCACGACAATCGACCCAAGGATCTTCGCCAATTTATTTACACAAGCAATCCATGGCAATCCATTGCAAGATTGCTATTCGAAATACCGTGTTCGTTGTTTAACAATGCAATAAGGCTCCAGTCGAGAGATTCCCGAGCGGCATGAATCGCGTGAGCTTGATTCGCCCGAGCGTAAATCGGAGCCGAGGAGATCCGTGATCGCGTGGTAATAGCTCGCGATTTCCATCTCTTGGACGCTCGAGCGATTTCGATGGTGGGCGAATCAAGCGTCGGCAGGAAGGAAGCTGCCAATTTTCACCGCGCACGCCACGTCAGGACACACAGGCTAACGGGGATGTCCTTCAGCTCCTCCTACTTCACGCTCCTTCGAGCAACGATGATTGGCCTGAACGCGCAAGGCTCCCCTCGCAAGTAAAAGAATCGCAACCGCAATCGTCGATGCGAATCCGAAGTCGCACACAGACGATTCCCTCTACATTTCTCGTTATACGCCAGAACCGAAATAAATGCGAAAAGAAATAATTTATTGAAACAAGAGTCTATGCTTCGAGAAATTTTAGTGCGTTCGATTAAAAATTATTACATTATTAATTCTAATCTCTTTGTAAGTTCAATATGGTATATACATATATAATATTTATACGAGTAAATATATATATAATATATATTTTAATTTATTTCTCTCTCTCTCTCTATATATATATATATATATTTTTTTTATTATTTAACTTATATTTAAATTTGTGAATAATTTATATTTTAATTTCTGCAATGAGAGAGAGAGAGAGAGAGGATATAATTTTTGAGTTTGATTCAATTGAATGTGAAACAAGCGAATTTATATTCGTGAAAAACATTCACATAAAGTCATTCCAATATGCAGATTGATTTGAAAGAATAACGCGAGAGGGATGACTGTTCGATTATACAATATTTGTGAAGCGTAATGATCCTATTAGGGATTGTCGGGGCGCCTTTTAGAAAATAATCTGTCACGTATCGTCAGTAAACGCGAGGGGGGAATAGAATAGAAATAAAGGGGAATCGTGGATTAGGTTCTAGTTATTCCCTGCGTATCGATATTTTATCTCTCCATGATATCCTTCGTATTACCGCGGCCACCGAGTGTATTTGGGGTAGCGGCAGGCACATATTTAAATCATCCGCTCATTTTTCACGTCCCGCTCTGCGCGCGCGCCTACATGTCGCTCTCGAATTTTTGTCATCCCTATTTACTTTTTTTATTCACCGTCTCCCTATTTCATGTAGTTACATTCGGTTACACAATAACGCATTAAGGTGTAGACTTGAGTATTTGTATTGTAGCTTAAAATTTTCGTCATTTTAATTATTAATATTTATCTGACAGTTCTAAGCTTGAACGTAAATTTAAATTTAAATTCCTTGCATAAAACAAAATTTTAATTATGTTGATCGATTAAACATTTTGTCTGTCCTTTTGCTAAATCGATGCTACAACGTTCCAAGACAAATGGTTCTTTTATTGTCGTAATAACGGCAATGTCGACGTCCCATCCCATTAGGCGAATAATGGAATTGCGAAATTATCGGCGTTGCACAAGGATCGCGAGAGAAAATCTTGCGACGCAAGGCACTCTTCGCGGAAGAGCGATGCTCCGACCGCGCGGCGGACTTTCCGTCCGTTACACTTGGAAGGGCGCAAACTATATCAGGAAACGCGGCAATTGTCCTGTCGTGAGGTGAAGAGCTGTTCGGCCGAGGCGCGCAACAACTCGACACGCAACTAACAGGAACCCCCCGATAATTCGTGCGATCCGCCACGATCGGCTCGCGAAATCGCCTGCGATCAGTTTCGCGCGAAGGCTCTCCCGCGAATTCAGCCCATCGGATGAAAATGATCAAGCGCAACCGATCGTTTCGTAGAAAGGAATATCGCGAGTATCTAGAATTTCCAAAAACATCGTTGAAGTAATTTTTAACTTGAAAAATATTCTATTATAACGTTCACAATTTTTTTTTACGATTACTAGAATTGAAACGTATTATAAAGGGATCCCGCATATTTCAAGATAAAGATTTATAGATTTAAAAAAATTTTAAATTTTCTTCTACAACATTTCAAATTCTTATTAGATTTTAACATCGTACGGCTATATGCTTAAATCTGATAAATTATTGAGATATTCGATTCACATTATTTTAAATCGAATGAACGATTATTATAGTATCTTTAATCTTTAGCTTTTAGGCGAAAATTCGTGTGAGAAAATCATTTTCTATTTAAAATCTTCTCGGATACGTTCAATTCTTCCGCGAGGTTGAATGACTTGCGTCTGTCGTGTTTGAAAGTAAAGAGATCGCCTTAATTCTTAACAACCGGAGCGTGGATGCTCGTCGATTGTTTGTCGCGGGCAATACACGCGATGCGAAATCCTGTTATCCGGCCGGCTGATTTTCAGCCGGCGCGAGGAGCGCATCCTCGGTGTCTCAGCAGCTACACGCGCAGTTTAATTAAGCGTTGTGTACCCGAAGTGAAATGCACGGTGTAACAACAACAACAACGGCGGATATCTAAAGCCCGGCACGTAAATTACAGGTAAAGACGCAAGACGCCCTCGAGAGTGGAGTTTGGAGTTCACGCCGGCACGCTGCTGGTAATTAACTCGGAGGGACGCTATAGTTCCTTCCGCCAAACACGTCCGTTTGCTCGGAATTGTTTAACCGCCACCTACACCCCGCCCATGTTTCACATCGCAATTACATCGCGTTCTTTCGTCTCGAGAATTTTTCACGCTCCAAGTTTCGAAATGCTCGCGAATTCGTAGAATTCCGATATTTGAGAAAAATCTCCTCGACAGAAAAATATTTTTCAAGTTTAAACTCATTACCTGAATATACGGCATTCATTTAATTTTTAATTCTCACAATTTGAGCACTGGAATAACGCATATATAAAATAGTAATAATAGAAGTAAATATGCTTTAATTAGGATCTTTTCTATACGAAAGCATGACCGCTTTCATCGAAGCGTTATGCCAACTGGCTCTGTCAGCTGTCTTTCTACGACGCATATAACGCTTCCGTTAAACGCATTGCCTGCCAAGTGACAAGCTGGGATCGCCGGAGGAGAAATTATCTGTCGAACAGGTGTGCGAAAACGCAAAAAAAAAAAAAAAGGAAGCGTGCAAGTGTGATTCGTGACGGAACCAGGATTCCTAATATCATCCGATCGACACGCAAAACGTGCTTAAATACAAATATTTATATTCAATCATTTTCGAAGGATAAATTTCAGTAAATTTAGTAGAACACCACGATATTTGTACTTTTTAGTATAAAATATTTAGGTATCAACGATACGCGTGATATTATTTTTAGAAATATTAAGGGGCGAAAAAATCATTCGACAAAAAAGATTTCATAAAATCGTCGACGCAAATATTTAACGTACACGATATTCGAGTTGGTTTTTTTTTTTCACTAGAAAGTCAATTTAAGAGCAAGTTGTTCAAGAAAAGTTTGATTAAAGACTATTTTTTTCGGTCATTGATATTTAAATATGTTTATATATAAATAGAATCCCAAAGAATAAATAAATTATATTAAAGTTCGAAATAAACACTAGCATGCTCTCGAATGCGTCATCTCTTCGTATAGCGTGGGAGATTTCGTTTATCCCTGGCTACCATCGCGAAATCTCTCGTTGTCGTCTTCAGAAACAGCGAAGATTTTCTTTTCACGAATTATCTCGTAAATGTTCCAATTACGAAAGAGATTATAAAAATTTCACGCCTTCTCCGCGATCGATTTTAATCTTTTTTTTTATTTTTTTATTTTGTAACAGTTTCTGTACGTCTCGATGCGATTCACGCGTTAAGAGATACCGGAGTCCACCCCAAGTTCCTCTCGCTCGCTCCTGATATCTTCCGCGGAGGACCGGCGTCTCCTCATCTTTCGAGCCCCTTCGAGATTTCTCATCCTTCCCGCTCCTGCTCCTACTCGCGAGGAGAAAGCGCGAGGCCGGCGGGGCCTCGATGCGAGCGGCACGATGTCGGCGTGGAATATCGTGGGTCATCACACCGGGGCCCGTTTCGCAATGATACCGCGCGTCGTAAATAACGTTTGTTTCAATGTTAATCTGCGGCTCGGATCAAATCTAATAAGTACAGAGGCGACGCGAAGCAATGCCGATGGCGATCGGCTCGGCGGTATCGGAACGCAGAGGCGAACGTCGGAGAACGTTCGGCGCGAGTGGAGAGGAGAGAGAAAGAGAGAGAGAGAGGCCCTCGGGGATATAGAGAAAAGGGAACAAGGAGCAGAAATGAGAGAGGAAGAGGAGGTGGAAGAAGACGAACAAGAAGGGCCGCTCGGCATTGTTCGCGGCCGCTCGCTCGTGACTCGTGACTCTTGCGACCCGGATGACCCCTAGCCTCAATTATCTCAGACACATCCGCCCGCTCGTTCTCCTCCTCTCTGCCTCATCCCGCGCCCTCATCCACCCTTCGGCGAACCTTGCCCCCCATCGACGTCCATTCCGCGGCCCATGACTTCGTACCGACACGGGCGTCGATACTGGACTCCTCTTCTCTTCTCTTCTCGAATCGATACAGCTCACCCGGTGTATACGTATGATAAATTTACCCTCGCGATCAATTTAAGCGATTACGTTTACTTACGGTCCGGTTTAGTGGACATTTTTGTTCCTTCTTCTATTTGGTTTCTTCTCTCGTTGAACATGAGATTTTTTTTTTTTTTTTGGATTTCTAAAACAATCGTGAGAAAAAAAGTACGCGAGCAAAGTGCATATAATTATAATAAACCTGCTTCAGGGATTGCCAATAGAATGAGTAGACAAGATGAAAGACGATAGCTTCGAAACACCCTGTATAAAATATCGAAATATCAGATATGCGCAATTACAAGGGAAATGCCGACAAGCGTGTGCAAATCTTCGATCGGTTAAACGTCGATTCGATGCCGGATTCGCGAAATATATTTATCGGGCATCGGGCATCCAGATGCGAGTGGCTCGTCTTCGCTCGCCTAAGGAAATTAAATGGCAACCGGTCAAAACTTCGGACGGTAGATCCTGTCGCGATAAAACACGGAAGATTCGAACGTCTCAGTTTTAGCCGTTTCGGTGCTCAAGGGAATTTGATGGGATACATCCGGACCGTGTCAGCTGTTTCCCCGATTCCGAAATCGGACAGCCCGCTCGACGAGGCATGCTTTCTTTTCGAGAAATGAAATAAGAAAAATAATATGGGTAAAAGAAAATGATAAATTATACATTTAACTTATAATAATTTCCCTTTTCTAACGCTTCTTTAAAAAAGAAATTTTCAATTCGAACCATCTTGCAAAACCGTGCAAAAGTCTACGAAATGTTAAAAGTAAGAGAGATAATACGAGTTTGAAATATAATAATATATCGCAAATTATTTGAAAAAAATATGTTTCTAATCTAATCGAACATTTCAGGATTGGAAATAGAAAGAAGAAAAGAGAAAACGAGAGGCGCCGGCGTCGAAGGGAATTTTAAAGAGCCAAATGTGTCTAGATCGGCGTGCGCGATCCCTATCGCGGAAAGATTTACAAACACGTTTCGAGAGGTCCGGAATTAATCTCTCTCTCTCTCTCTCTCTCTCTCTCTCTCTCTCGGGAAGAGAAGAGGTCCGGTAAACGGAGAAAAGGAAAGAAAAGGGCGGTTAATAAATTGTGCGTCTTCGTGTAAAAGTATCTCTACCGAAATTCCAACGCGCTTCCATCTCGACACCGTACAATGTATCGGGCGACTCGCACGATGTTTCGATAATTAGTCGCGGGTTATCGTTCGGCCTGACACTATCCCAAACCGATCTACAAGTGTTCGGAATCCGAACAGTTCGGTCCTCGCGCGCGTTGACTAATGAAATCGCGCACACGTGTCCTTTATCACTCGTCCCTCCTTTCGCCCTCCTCTTCTCTCCCGCGGATAACGATCTCGAAGAATTTGTACGCGGATTCGGAGACGTACGTGGCGCTAAATAATCCGAGTTATCGAAACGGTGCGAATTTACAATGCTGTGACCGGCTCGCGACCGTGAATGTTAATCGTTGTCAAAAAATGCGCTCTTTAGACGACCGAATCCAGCGAAAATCATTGTAAGCACACTCCTGATTTTCTTATCCGTTAATTAACCGATAACTTAAATTTCTAAATAAACGTACTTTAGGAAATAATATCGTTGTTCGCGTGACGTTATACGCCTGCTATCAGGATCGCAAGTCTCGTAAATGTAAATCAAGTAAACGTGACAAAATTGAGATAAAAAAGAAGAATCGTAATGTCAATTCGTGATTTTGCACGAGGGTCGATAGTTTCACGAGGAATGAGAGAAAATCTTGCGTTTCAGTTGATTTTGAATTATTTTTATTGTTCAAAATTACATCGACGCCATCTTTGCTTGATCGAGCTACAACGTCGAGTCTCTCGATAATAAGCGAGAAAGAGACGTGGACTCGATTATAATTACGGATAACGGCGGATCTACCGCTGCACGCGAGCCGAGCTCCGGTGAACTCGAAGACAAGATCGACAAAGAAGAGGAGAGAGCAGATCCGAAGTGATCTCTCGACATCGCGCGGACCCGCCCATAACAGAACCGAGGAATCAATGTATCCGGCGAGAGAAGCGACTGAGTTAGAGTAACAAAAGCATCTCCGGAATCTCGCGAGGTCAAGGATGCTCGAGTCCTGAGATCCCACTGAAATTAGTATCTCGAGGATAATTATTTCGAGTAGACTCATTTTTATTATTATGAATATTAAAGGTTAAAACATTTTTAGTAAACGCAAGTTTTAAATTTTCTATTACGCAGTCATTTTTATTTAATTAACGGCCATAAAAAGTATTTAATTATTATTTATCATTTCTACGGTACGCGTGTTTCTTTAATTAGAAGGTAATAGCAAGTATAATTAGATTTTTGCAAAATTATATAAGATCTATTAAAGATGCGTGAGCTTTTCTAGATATAATATGAGATCAGACAATAGAAAATTGATTTTACTTCCGGATCGACTAAACCGAGATTGAATTACACGATGTGCGCGTTCAGGGGATACGGTCGTAAATGCCAATTGTGTTTCCGTAACGGGATCGATCATTGTTTCGAGATACATAATACGTTCATCGCACGCTACCATGGGAATTTGCGTATACGCCGTTTATAAATCGCCACCGACACCGCCGTAGATTCTATCTAAATAATTGCACGAGCCAATCACGAAGATTCGAGATCAAAAAGAGCCTTTTTACAAGCGTCGTAATTGAGCCGCGAAAGCGTGACGAAATCGCCTCGCAACTCGACTTCGTTCAACGTCGAGTTGACTCAACCAACGTCGCGAGACGCCCTGAAACCTCGTCCCGTTCGCCCAGGTGACTCTCTTCGCAGCTCGTTTAAAAACTATAGCACATGAGGTCGGCGAGCACAATTCGCTCGCGGCCAGCGCACGCGACCGTCACGTTATAAAACGTAGGAGCGACGTTGATGGATTTCACGCGGACCGTACCTTATGAAGACATTAGGGGGGACGGAAAGGTGCATGAAATTGCGAACGTGAAAATGATCGTTAAATTGCGTCCCGACTACAACAACATGTCAACGACGATCGGGCGTTTCCTCCGTGTCGAAAAGAGAGAGAGAGAGAGAGAGAGAGAGAGAGAGAAGAAGGCAGATGAGAGCGATTTGAACTTTCGACTGACTCTCGAGAAGCCCTAATTCGTACTTCGTCCCCGTTGCGATCATCGACTCCGCGGATCACCCTAAGCGAAGTATAATTGGGCTCGTTAAGACCAGGAGGAACATCCGCTTTAATGGCAGAATTTGTGCGACGCCGGGCAAACAGACAAGACAGACAGATTGCACCTGCTCGCGCAGTCAACTCGATTGACTTCTTAATTCGACAATGAGCTTTCACGATCTCATCGCTTTCTCGGATCGCGTCATAAATATCCGAATTAAATTCTCCGTTTTGCGTGATCAACGGTAATACTTGAAAATTTTCTTTCGAGTCGGCGAGGATAGAATCGTGACGAATCCATTCAACGTCTTTTAAATTTTCTCGTTTTAGCACGACTCGTGTCAGCTGTCATTTACCACGTGTGTATTACCTGAGATTTTCTCAGCTTCATAATTTGACTAAATGATAAATTATTCTTCGGTGTCGCGTTATTAATTATAATTTTAAGCGGATAAAAAAACATGCGATCTTATCTTCAGTCATTATGACGACACTATGAGCTGATATTAAGCATTCGTTGAAGATATATCTATCCGTCGAAGACGGATTTCTCTGGTGCGATTTAAGCAACGGTCGTGTCACGTCAATCTCTAGAAGCTCTTTCTCTCCAAATGGATAACGAAACAAATATTAGAAATCAAAATGCAAGAATGTCTTATAATCGTTGCTCGAGAGCATTAACTGTTTTCGGATCGTAAGCAAAAAATTGAAACATTTTAAAATGAATAGAGGAATATTAAAAAAAATCTTTTACTTAATGTTAAATAAATTTATTTCGATCCAATTATCAAGATATTGGGGAAACGATCGAGTTAGAAATAAGAAACACCAATGGGAAAATGTAATCTCAAAATTTTCATGCCGAGGAGACTTCGATTGTTTTCAAAGTATCTGTCAGAGAAGAAGCGCGTGACTTTTGGGACATCTTGTAACACATTCCCCGGATTCGAACGCGCGTCATCGTGTGAGACGCGCTTGAAAAAAAGGAAAAAAAAAAAAGATAATGTAACGCCGAGAGTGATCGAATCACGGGCACCTGCCTAAGCGGTCCACTGTAGAAGCCGCGGGCAATCTAAAAGCCGCGCGAATTACAGGGTCCGCCATCATTACTCGCGAAGAAAGGAAGCGGCTCCGACAAGAAAAAGAGAGAGAGAGAGAGAGAATGAGAAAGAGATGGAAGGGAATGAGCGGTGGGATCCCTTATGAAATAATTGCGGATTTTGCTATCTGATCGCGACATAGATGGCCGTATAGAGAGCGCCAATGGAAGAAAGCTATCTACGTCACGTATACGCTCTCCGCGTTTGCGGGGGAGAAGTACGCGATACCCCGAAACTTTTGACCCGCGGGGACCTTTGAAAGGTGCTCGGAAAGGCGCCCCGCGACGATAAAACGACGTGGTCCGAAAGATAATTTGCGATCCCCTTCTTGTTAGCCTTTCCTTTTAATCGAGAAAACGGGGCCACGTCGCCGCCGTTATTTTCACAGCGACGAGTTATCGTGCGCAGAATCTTAATATTGTATATTGATCGGAATAAAAAAAAATCGGAATAAAAAAAAACACGGTTATTTTTTTATAAAATTTTTATTATTATAAAAAAAATCATAATTTTAATAAAAATTATACATTATGTCTCTTAAAAGAGTAGGAAAGAGAAAGAGACGTATTTAACGTCGTGCATAAATAATCTCTTAAAACTAGATGTAATATTTTTATCCAGAGAAAGTTTACAATAATTAAATTGAATTAAGTTATGTGAGAGATATAAATTTTTGTCCCTTAAAAAAATTTCGATCCTTTGTCATGTGGGTTAAGCTGTATTAATCGGTGTGACGGTGGTGCGATCATTATATTTATAATCGATATAATCGCGCATCGGTATCCGCAAGATCCGCGATCAGCTGACCAACCCCACCCAGCGACCACCACCCACGACGAGCGAAACAGACGGGCAGGATCACCGGGCAGCAGTAGCGACTCCCTATCATCGGCGTTGCGAATGTGCTGTCGCGTGGCGAGACGCAGGAGGTTCGTTTTCTCCTCTACGGGGAATCATTCCGGAAGGCATTCTCGGAAGAAAAGGTCGGAACCGTCTTAACGCCAACGCCACGTTCCTTGCCACGTGCCGCGCCGCGTTGCCACGACGACGAAGGTTACTGCTCGTTCTCTCGCTCCCTCGCTCTCGACATTACATAGGAGAAATACCTGTAAAGGGATCTCGAGGACGATGGTAAGAGCCTGCCGAGTGGATGGAGCGAAACACTCGGCTAAAAGTAACCGTCGACCGTCATGGCTCGTCACTGATCGAGCCACGGTCAAGTTTCGGATAGCACTCGAAACTTCACGCAGCGCGAGCGATGCGTTAAATTAAATAAAAGGATTTAAATTTATATATGACACATTTGAAAAAAAAAAAAAAAACGACGGAAATTCATTTTATATAATATTACGTGCGCTAAATAAGGAATAAGTTAACTTTTGCCAAAGTACGAATATATAAATGCATAACGGTTAACTGTCATTTTCCAAATAGCGTTGAACAATAATTTAACGCGAACTTCTGTTTCAAGGGTATATAAGAAAGATATATTTTATTGAAATTGGATCAATTTATATCAATTATTCCGATCAATGTTAATCGCTTTGGCAAGCGGTTATTTAATTGGATCTTAGGGTACCCGACGTGCCGGCGTCAGCTGGAAGCTAACGTCCGCGGCACGCGGTCTGATCACCTTTTGAAAAATGATTCATTAGGGAACTAATCGACGAATCAAAGCGAAGTATGGGGGGAAAGGGGGGGAGGGGAGGGAAAGGGAGACTTTGAGAGATCTAGCGCCTTCTGCGAGTCCGTGTGTTGCCATGGCGACGCAGTCGCTTGACGTTGCGACGGGTTCTTAACGCCGCGTCGGGGTGGATGCCGGGTGACCAGACGGGGAGTGAGAGGCGTTGGGGAGGTGGGGTGGAGGGGGCGGGGGGGAAGATGCAGAGCCGCACGGCGCGGATGAGAGATAAATGTAATGCGTTGTAACGAGGGGGGAGGCCACGGGCAAAGCGATTGTAGGGATCCCGCGACCAAGTACCACTCCATTGTGTGGAGCGCGACTAACTGACTCGGCCCAAACAATTTGTCGGCGCGTGCGGGACGCACGCTCTCTCGAACACCCAATCCCCCAATCGTCGCGACGAGCGATCTCTTTTACGGGGTTGCTTGCGAATCCGGTGGGCGGATATATATACATACATACGCGTCGGCGTGAGCGAAAAAGAGAGACGGTCGCGTGTGTACGCGTGTTATCTCCAATTTGTAAGAGGGGAGAGAAAAGAGAGAGAGAGAGAGAGAGAGAGATAGGGGTTTGTATCGAAGGGGACTCTCTCGTCGGCTTCTCTCAGAATTGATGCTTCTATAATTAAAAATTTCACTTGAGATAATTCGATGTTACTTATCGAAAACAGAGTTATTCGAAGAAGCTTTCGAAATAATAAAATAAATTAACATATTTTTTTTTATATTCTTGTACAATTTTAAATATTGCAAAGCGACGTTCAAAGACTCTAAGCATGGTGGCAAAAGAAAAAAAAAATGAAAGCTTTAAATTTCTCTTGTTGTATAAACGATCTAACTTGAAAAGTTAAAGCTTCTATATCCGCATAGACATATTCTTCTCTTCGCCGTTATTATTTTTCCTTAAATTTATAGTCGAAGGCAACGAGAAGAAATGAGAAAGGGGAGAAATCAGAGAACGCTAGGAAGCCTAGGATTAATGCTGTTACAGAAACGTCGCGGTGCCACGTGTCAGATCGGATCGTGTCGAGCGCAGTTGCCCCGATCTAAATCGTCATGCTCTATTCTCATGGGACAAAGAAGATCGCCAGTCCCGAGAACGGGTATCATCCTTGGGGCGCCGCGTCTTTTGGTTCACCTGAAAAATTAATTAACGCGCGTTTGTTTTTTTTTTTTTTTTTTTTTTTTTCCCAGAACGACGCGTTGTCCAATTGCAAATTGTTAGCGCGACGAAACTCGTTTCGCTCCGCGGCGAGACGTTGATAGATGCCCGTCGCAATAAAATCGCCGACGTCGAATTGCAACCGTCGTTTTAAAATTCCGCTCGCGAAAGAAATTTCAAGTTATTGGTATCAGCGGTAGGAGGATCCGGGTATATCGGTTTGATGACTTTCGGGTCAAGATCGAACGACCGAGCATCCGATACGGAGGGTATCGGGATGACGGGACGAACAGATGCGAACTATTGGCAATCGGACATCGGGCTCGGTCCAATAATAATACTCGAAAGCCCGTCCCTTTGTTTCTTTTTAATACATCATCGGTGCAGAGGGATACGCTTGCCGTATCTTTCGGCTTCCGACAGCGTTCCATCGCGATTCCATATAGAACTTTGACGAATACGCGGTGAGAGTGTGCGTTTTGCGTAAAAAAAAAAAATATATATGTCACGCGAATTTAAATCGCTCACGTTTGACAAATCGATTCTCCAAGGATCTCCTTTCATCTTCTTGCGTATTAGAAATCTTGGATCCTTTCTCTCTCCCACACTCTCGGCGTCACAAACTCCTGAATTACGCGAATCGTTTAATTGTTATGCGTCATGTTGGAGATTTTTTTTTCGCAAGAACTGCGAAAGTAATATAATCTCACTTGCAGATTTTAGATTCTTGGAAATTTTCTTAGAATTGTAAATATTTATTATTATTATTATTATTTCTTTAATATGCCGAGTCTTAGAATATAGAGTGATAAATCAATCGGGATATTCTCACGGCGAATCATTCACCGACGATCGTTATAAATAAATCGCGAATATGAGAAGAGGCCCCCGGCGTGTATGCGACTCGTCGTATGGAACGCCCACGGCTTGATTATCAACGGAAATGGCATAATCGACTCTCCGCGACTGACGTTTGCGAGCCGAGAGGCGTGCGCCACGTGTGTACACGGTAAAGAGGATGCGGGAATGATACACGATGGCGCGGTGGCCATTACAAAACGGCATCGCGATAACAATTAGCCTGATTGGAGGCAACGGTAGCTTCGGCACACGGGCCGCGCCTCACCGTGTCCAAACGTTAATTAGTACGTAACGATTATTGTGCGCGCGGACAGTGAGACGTGATTATACACGCGGAGTAATGTCGGAGTACAGAAAGGAGTAGTATAGAAAAAGTGGGCAGAGATGAGGAAGAGGAGGGTGAGGGAGGGAAGGGGAAAGGGGAGAGCTGCGGATGACTGTGTGCAACACGGGTTGTTATACGTCGGTCGATCCCGCTGCCGCGCGACCATGACTCTCTACCTCTTTGCGCGAGCCACTCGGTGCGCGTAATACGAGGATGTTTATGCGTCGTGAATGATTCTACAGCGATATCAATATGGGACCCGCGCTCTTTCCTCTCTCTCTTGAACGCGAGCTTTTATAGGCAGCAGCGGCTCGAGGAGAGCGGAGACGCAGCAGCCGCCACCCAGCGCGCAACTAAGTTTCACAAGTGCGTTACGGAAGGGGATGGGAGGGGGAGGGAAGGGGGTGTTTGCATCGCGATCGTTGACCCCGTCACATCTTTAGATCGTCGAACATCGTTTGCACCTTGACGTTTAAGAGCTGCCTTAAGATCGTTCAATTCGTCGGAATAGATTTCAGTTCTTTTGATTTCATTTTTTAGTATTCAATTCCTAGATTGCTATCTTCCTCGGACGCTTCAGAATTAAATTTCTTTCACTTCCTTTAGATTTTTGTGTATTTTTTTTTGTATTTTCTTAAATATATATATATATATTTTTTTTTATTTCAATTTATAAATTAATAAATTTTATGGCGCTGTTAAAAAAATTCTTATATAAGAAATGAGTTTTTTTTTTTTTAAGAATGGATATTTTCTTGTATAATACGTAGCATTTTACATGATGAATCACTCAGAAGCTCTGTACATTTGTACTCTTCAATCTATCATAAAATAGGATCGATATAGCGACAATCATATTTATTATTGAAAAAGGAATATTTTAATCTTAAATGGAAAATTCCTAAATCTAGAATAAAATGCTCTTGGTGCTGTCCCGTTAATTTTCTCACAAAGATGAAGATGGAAATTTGTAGCGATCTAACATCAAGTTATTCTAAATGCAAGAATATATAAGCTTAGATTTGTATATGTTACTCTTGTCTCAAGATAGTAAGACAATCTTTATTTAATTCGAGAGAGAGAAGAAAAGGAATTATTGATTTAATTTTAAAATTGTTTTACTTTTATACCGCGTAAGATTGCGATACGATTAAATATGTGAAGAATATTTTTTGTCTCGTTATCAGAAATCCTTTCTGAGAGTGTATATAATCGCATTGTTCGTCTTGGCCGGGGCGATGATTCGCGGCGACCGCGAAATAAGCGCCGATCATCTTCGGCCGGAAACGAAGCGTTACCGGCGAGCAAAGCGGCCCGATTCCGCGGCTCCTCGCGTGCCGCATTGTCACGCAGCACACGCGTGTGTGTACACGCGTGTGCGCGCGGTTCACCACTTCTCCCGCGAGTGCAAAATACCCGTTGCGGCGTGGCGAGCGCGCGCTTATTATTTCGGCCGTTAAGAAAATAAACAGAAGGCAGGGAAAAAACACGCGAGCGAGCCGGCCAACGACGGAAATTACAGACGGCTCCGGCCAAATGGCTTGAAAAATGCTCGACCGCAAATCAAGGTGCCGCTCTCGCTTTGGCGTGGGAGCCATCTGTCAGTTCGTCGCGGCTCTCCTCCGCCCTCCTCCTTTAACACGGACATACGCTCGCGTAGACACGTATACGTGCTTATTTTTCCGTATTTTCCAAGGGGCGAAATTTTTCAGGCCTTTCCTCCACCCATTTACCAGCCAGAATGAATGCCCATGATCATCTGTTATAGATGTATACGATTGACGAGTGAGTTGTATACTTGTCCGACGTAATCGAAATCGAGTTTCTTAGAACCATTAGCATTGATTGGAATAACGCGATCTGTATATTAAAATTGATTTGTTCTTAACCGTAATGTCGATAAGATAATTTTTCTACGGGATATTCAAACGTCATCAAATTTGAAAATAAAAAGATTATTCATTTTTGTTTAATAATAATTTCTGAAAGAACGCAAGCATGAGACATGGAACTTGTATTTGTATAGTATGAACAAAATATCAGATTAATATTATGCGATTAATATATAATGCAATGGCAAATGTAATATAATAATTTGCTTGTGCGAAACGAGTTTACGTAAGAGATATTTGCACGCGGAGGACGTATCGTCGAAGCAACGTGCCGCGTCGTAATCCTCGCGATTACGTTAACGAATACCCGGGGAACGCGACCACGGATGCGATCACGTGAATCGGACGATCAGGTTGCATGCATCCTGATCGCGACACACGGTCCGTGATAGAGAGAAGCTCCGGCGTCGAATGTTTCGCCGGCAATTCTGCGAGAGCTCTCTTGACTTCTGGCCGTACACGACCTCATTTTCGTGTCACGTGATAAATGTCAGTGAGCGCGAGGCGCGCGACCCTCTCTTCCCGTCACGACAGTTGCGGCGCGCCTCGGCGAGGCCGCGGCCGCGTATATAAGTGGATTTACGTGGGATATTCCCGTTCTCTGACAGGAAATCATCGCTTGCGAGTGTGCGCGGGATCGACCGGGCACATCGGCAGCTGTGCATTTCGTAACGTTCGCCTCACTTTGCACGATGTATATTTTTCCACGCTTGCCTTCACGCGACCCCGCGACGCCATCGTCGCGATAAAGTATCAAAAGTGTCATGTATTCGTTGAATACACCGTAAGGAAAAATTGCTGACGGTTTTTATAGAAATCTACTTCCGTTTGCCGATTTAATAGAAATTAATCGAAACAGACATTTGTTTAAAGAAAAATGATTTTTGTCAAATAGAATCTTTTGATTATTTTAATAATCAATATTTTATATAAGAGACAACGTATATGTATATATAGATGCAAGTATATTACTGTTATGTCACGGCTCTATAAAATTAAGAACTTTTACCTTCTCACTATAGAATTCTCATTTAGCTTGACAATTTTAAGAATTAAAAGATCCTACGTTACAAACATTTCTAATTAATATAAAATTTAGGCATCACGTAAATTACATAGCTTTTCTATAAAATTGCCGATGGGGCAGGTTAATTTTTATCGGTTGCGTGAAGCACCCTACGTAATCCGAGAACATACTCACGCCGCTCGGGTGCGGTTAATCACTTAGATCGAAGCATTTTCCTGGATACACGATCCCGGCCAAGTGGAGTCAAATGTCAACGTATCTACGTTGTCACCCTCGTTTCATTCGCCTGGCTCGTGCCATTGACAATTGTCAATTTTCTGCCACGTGTATCTCGATCCTAGATTACAAGGTTGTAACGAGGTTGAAGTCAGTTGTCAGATCAGCGAAGCACGGTCCGATATAATATAATTATGTAAAAATTTTTTTTTATATAAAAAAAAAATATATAAAAAATGTATTGTCTTCTTGTAAAGGATTTAGGATCATGTTAGGAACTATATGTTTATTTATAGGTTCAATTTATTAACTTTTGAGCAGTTTGATAAGTTGGAAAATCATTTACAAACTTCTCGATCATAAGCCCAATTTGTATATTTAATCAGAATGTCAAATAACTTTTTCTTTTTTTAAATTTAGCATTAAAAGTTGATAAGTACGTAAAATTGTCATAAACTTGCATGTAATGTAGAGTAGCAGTGTGACAAAGGGTCACACTGGGACGCTTAACTACACGGCTGCATATCGTCTGGGTGTTTCTGACAAGAAGTTACGAGAACGGGACGATAAAAGATACATTCACTTTCGATAGAATGTACGCGGGCAAGTTTGCAAACACCGTGAGAGAGAGAGAGAGAGAGAGAGAGAGAGAGAGAGAGAGAGAGAGAGAGAGAGTAATTTCCGCTGTCTCGCACGCGTTTAAAGTTGTGACAAGTAAATGATCGCGGGGTTTAATTTTAGTTTCTCTTATAGCATACGCGAGGGGGGGGGGGGGGCGGGGAGGGCGACCACATCGTTTCAGGGCAAAGAGCCAGCGGACTTATTGTCACCTTCGCCTCCTTTCCTTCGCCGTTTGTTCCCTTTCCGTTGCCCCGCGACCGTCGCATAAAGTCCGTATTAAATTCGAATTAGTTGCGCGCCCGCGCGCGTACAAAAGCGGCGATCGATCCGCTTCTCGATGGCAACGATTACGCGATCTGATCGCACCAGCCGCCCGTGGCTCGTGACGGCATGCGAGATCGTTATTCACGTGCCGCCAATTCAAACGGGACGATGAGGATAAGCGATTGTCGCCGATTATATGCTCAGCGCCGAATTAAGATGCGATATCCGAGACACCTCGCATTATCCTTTCGCTGATCGTTGCCGCGCGAAGTAATTAAGAACATTGAAGCGGTGGGGGGGAGGGGGAGGGGGAGGGGGGAGGGAAATAGATAAAGGGTTTAAGTACGGATGGTCTTTGTATAAGGGAAATCAAGATTTGGCTCAAACGACTCTTTTTAGTTAAAGATTTTAGCGAGTTTTTTTTTTTTTTTTTTTTTTTATACATCCTTGATATTTCTATAAAATCCGATTCATCTTTTATAATATGGATTCTCTGGAATGAATAAATATATTTATTTGTTAATTTTTATTATCAGCAAAATAAATTTTAAGCGCGATAAAAATAATTTAAGTAGGTTGAAACTTATATAGTATATACTAAATAAATAAATTATTCTTACGTTGCGAATGTGTATAATATTATATATATGGAAAAGCTATGCGTATATATATATACTGTATTAGCACGCGACTAAATATTAATACAATATTTCAAAGAAAGAAAAAGTCTCAATATACATATAATTAAATAAAGTAAATTTATTATTAAAATATATAAAATTTTGAAACAATCGTATTTATTTACTAGAAGCATATTACTGATTAGGGAATTATCTCGCAATGACGCGAGGCCATGTGCGCGTTAAATTAGTATGAAAAATAAGCAAACGATTAGCAGATGGTAACGCAATTTATAATTTGCGTCATAAGATTATTATTTATGGGTGGCTTATAGTCACTTATAGGCGCTCGCAGCTAATAAATAATTTTTACCGTTGTCCTCCGTCCAGGAAAATCAAGGAGAACGCATCACGTTCCATTGTGGACGTCACACTGACGTATCCGGTCAGTAAATTCACTTTGTGGGATTGCACGTACTGCACCGTCACGTGCGGCGCGTTAGATTAATTTTTTATAAACCGGCCGCCGTGTGTCGCTCTTGAGCTCAAAACATCGAACGAAGAGATTATCTTCGAACGCAAATATTTCAACTGACGCATCGATTTTTGATCATTTCTTTTTTCCTTGAAAAAAAAAAAAAAACGTACGTGTAAATTATCCATGTAACTTTAATAATAGAATAAACGTATTTTATATCTCTTACTAATCTCTAATTAATCCGGCAAATGTCGCATTGTGAGAAATTAGTTATTCGCAAAATTTATTATCGTCGTTACTCTTTTCGACATTCGCATGTTAATTTATCAGAGAATTTGAATTTGTCATCTCGGGATCAGAAACAATACAGATCACAAAGTGACATTCAGTTGATCCGACAGATTGCGCGCGTGACACCCGAAATTTGACCAATATTCTCGAAGATGGGTAACTAATCGCGGTAACATGTACGGGTCGCTATCTACGGGTCATGATTGCTCGAAACGCGGGAAGAGCATGACCGTCAATAAAAACGGTGTCATCTGGGACGGGACGCGATGCACGTGCCGATGTCGTTTGCGGAGTGAAAAACTCGGGGGCAAGTGTATCCCGGCTGATATTTATTAGCCCTCTAGCTACTCTGAGAGGGTGGCGGGCGGAAGTGGCGGGCCGAGTGCGGGGTGAGTGCGGATCTAACGAGGGGCGCTAACAAATTTGATGGCACCCCAATTCGCAATTCGACGTGTCCGTCGATGGCGATGGGCTTGATACGCGGAAATATCTTATTCCGATTGCTCACCAAACATGTGATAATATACGTATGTTAAAAGTATTATTAAAATTTAACGATGTCTTCTAATCGTTTGATTAAGAATTTTATGATTATCGCAAAAAAAAAAAAATGTATGTAACAGATAATATTAAAAAAAAATCAAACTATAATTTTTTAAGAGATTCCAAAAAAATATTAATCTGAAATTATATGATAAGGTTTTAAGGATTAGATGATCTTATCTTTTGCACGATGTGGTTACGTAAGGCAGAAAGCAATCCCCAAAAAGTACGAGGTCCCGAAAAATCCACCCCCGATAATGCCATCGCGCTTGGGACACGCGCTATCGATCGCGCTATAACCGCGTCCGATCCAATATAACTGAAAGTGACGGAAAAAGTGACGTACGTTCGATTGATGGCGACGGCCACGGTACGAGAATCGACGTCGACGAGTGCGACGCGTCGAGGAGGTGGCTCCGCCCACCCGTCCGCTTTCCGCCGCGTAATATATCTTGATTTCACGACCCTTCGCAGGGGTATCAGGTTCCACGCAAATCGGGAAACTCGGCTTCGATGCGGCTCGGGCGGGACGTAATCCAAAGCCATGGGAACGCGACGTCGCGCCGCGTTGCCCCTCTCGTCAGGGGAGAGAAACCACCCCCCGGGATCGGGACCCGGCCGATAATCATTGTAAATTACCACGCATCTGTAGCCCGTTTCGGTCGTTAACGCGAACCGACTGCCTCGTTCTCTCGACAAGCGTTCTATACGACTATATTCCGTTTCGCTTCCATGGGAAGTTTCTTTGTCGATCGGCGAACCGTCTCCAGATGCGTTCCTCGTGTAATACAGAAGTGCTACAAATTTTCCGCCGATATAATGACTGATGATAAATTCATTAAGACAAAGTTCATTTATATTGAATCACGGCGATTGCGAGAACAGTTCTCGTGTTATACCGTTACATAAAGTTTCTTTTTGTTTTTATGTTCTTTAATCGATATATTTCTTTACTTGAAAAATTAATAACCATATATCAACTTAAATCAAGCAACCAAATTGATTAATATCCTATCGGTCAATATTTTCTAGCTATTTGTATAACTCTATCGTAATATTTGCCAATATATAAATTTTATATCAAGCTTTTTTAGTAAATTATTATAATACGTTATTATATTTAATATAAACTTGTTGCATTTAAACATATAATGGAATTCGCTATAAAAGTGCAAAATTTTTAATTGAATTAAGATTCTTTTAACGAATTAAGATTTTTCACGAAAATTTTCAGGATCGGAAAATCGGAGAACACATCGTACGACGATAATGGAAACACCATATACATCTTTTTCATAGTGACAAGCAGGGAAGAGGGGGGGGGGGCGAGGGGAGAGGGGAGAAAGAGAAGTGAAACCTTCGAACGTGAAACCGTCAATCGTGTCAACTCTGGAAGTTTCATTTCTCCGCATGGTTCCTAAGCGATTTAATTCTCGTTTCACGGTGGGAGCAGGAAACGGGACGGCCGGACAGAACCGACCGACGACGTTCGACGAGTTCAACGCCAGCCGTTTCCCTCAATGGCGGTACTTCATCCCCCGAAGCGTGTACTTTTGACCTAGCGTTGGTCGAATGTGACGAGACGCGCGGATACAATGTCCAGACCGGACATCAAGTTATCCGGCAGGCAAGACGGGCCACACACACACACACACACACACACACACACACACACACACACACACACACACAGAGGAGGAGACGCGGACACGCCTCGGTTTTCGAGAGCGTGCTGCTATTTAGCAGCCCTTAGCAGTGATTTACTGGCCGGAGCGCCGCGGGGTGAAGTTACGTTAGCGGGGCTTGTCGCAGACAAGCGTGTAGCAGCCCATACTTTGAAGGGTAGAAAAGAGACCGAGAGAGAGAGAGAGAGGATGCGTGTGGGTGCGTGTGCGGCTGGGGCTGCGTGTACCTATTTAGGCTCGTCGTCGTGATACATGGCTCGAAAGGGGCCACCCGTGGCTGACCGAGGGTAGACCACCCCTGGCCGTACACCCAGCGCGCCTATCTGCAGCCCCGCATTAATGATTATTTTATTCCCCGCTTTGACAGAGTACTATACGAGGACCCTCGTAGAGGATGCGCGCGTTGTCCAAACTGGTTCGGAACGCGAGCTTTTGTGGCTACCACCGTTCGAATTTCAAGAAATAACCGCGGGGCGCTTTGAGAAATCGGTCGGAGGGGGGGGAGGCTTGGAAAGGCCCTCCCCTCCCCTCCCTTTGTCTTCGCGGAAGACTTCGTGAAGTCATTGTGGGATATTAATGTCTTTCGTAACGTATATTTCGCATTACGATAAACATGTCCGGTTATATAGCCGTTTATTAGACGAGCTCGTTGCATGAATTATGATGACGTTAGGAAGCGGTTTCCACGTGCACGCGATACGACATTAAAAGTCATTATTCTCGATCTGGACAAGCCTCTGAGTGTAAGATACGTCGAAAGAGGTTTATCTAAAATTGGAAAAAAAAAAAAATCGTGACGTATTAAATCCTTTTAATAAACATTATAACATGTGCGCGACGAAACTCTCTACGGAGTTGACGTTAAGATGCGGCAAGATGACCGCCGCATGTCTTTTAAGAGGCCCGGATGAGCGCAAGCCTTAAAGGGACGCCTCCTCCTCACCTTTCGCTGCGCGAAAATCAATTTACGAGCGTAATACACGGGTACACGCTACTAATTCCATGGCGGGCCGTTCGAGTTCCGCATAAAAAGCGCGCTCGCCTCCCGCCGAGTTTCGTGTGCGAATGGTCCCTACGGCACGTACGCAGTCGCACGCAGACACATCCGAACGTATGTGTATCGTTACACACACACACACACCGTAGAGCGAATATTATTATTACACTCGCGCGCGCATACACACACACATAAGCGTGTACATATATATAAAATATTTATCGCGCCCGCGCGATGTACATATGTGTCTGCGTCTGTACATGTGTGTGTGTGTGCGTGTGTTGTATATATGTGTGCGCGCGGTAGTTCTTACCAGCCAGGCGGGTCTCGGGTATCGGTCGGGAAGAGGCTCTTGCCGACAAAGCCGAAGATTTCCCGGCTAATTACTAGGAGACTAATTGAATGCCGCTCCTTTCGCACTCTCTCCGCTCGCTGCCTCCTCTCGCGCTCCCTCATCGTCTCCCCTCCCCTCTCTCTCTCTCTCTCTCTTCCTCTCTTTCTCTCCTTCCCGGATTCGCCCTCTCTACCACCAGCAACGTTCTCCGTTAAGCTCGGCTGCGCTCTCATGCGAGCGTCCTTCTCCGCCGACGTCCTTCCGCCGCCACCGCTCACGGTCCTCTTTCTCTTTCGCCACCACCCTCCTCCACCCCGTCTCATTCATATTCATGCAGTGGTAATAGTCTGCCGCCTGCCCGCCGGCGGACATTACTACGCTTCTTGCGCGCGTTCTCGCCACCGCGAGGCAACGACGCAAGCAACGCTCCTGCTTCTCCTCCTCCCTCTTCCCCCCACGCTTCTTCTCATTCGCTTCCCTCATCCTGCTGCTGCTGTTGCTGCTGCTGCTGCTGCTGCTGCTGCTGATGTTGCGTCGTCCTTCGGCTCCACGTCGCGCGTCTCAGCGACGACGCGCACAACCCCCGCGTCTTTTACTATCGCGTCTCTTAGAATAATTCGCGGACGTATCTCTCCCGTAGGGGTTCATTTATCTGTTGGCTGTGCTAGCGGGAGTTTGTAAATAATTGTGCGCGTGAGGCTTTTCTTTAATACGCCCCGTGAGAAGCGAGCATCGAAGGATTGCGAAGCCGATTTGGGATGATTGTCACAAAACTCCATGAACGTTGATGTATGGACGAGAACTCTTGCTCTAAACAGATTCCAATTGGTTCTTTCTTTTTATTTTTTTATTTTTTTTTCTAGCAGAATATACATCTGATGCTGAAAACAGAAAATATACACGAGATATTTTTATCAAATTTATTCTTGTCAATGTTCACAATTGGAATAATTAGAAATTTTACACCTTGCGTACGCGTATAAGCGTAATTTATTAGCCGCGAGAGAAAAATTATCATCGACAAAATCTTTTTCAACAAAAGACGAAAAGAATAATCACTGTTTGCGTTCACTCGGATGATGACATTCCAACGAGGGAGGACTCCATGGACTCCTCCTCAAATCGATTTCACAAATGGGGCGATCAAAATTTTCACACCGGCAAATTCGCAGTTGCCCCCTCCTCCCCCCCCCCTCCTCCCTTCGCGAACGCGCGCTTATCTTCACGCGCGGGGATCGTATCCTCTCGTAAAGTCCCGTTTCGCGAAATTGGCTAGATTCGCCGGGACGAAACGGCGGATAAGCTCGTCTCGAATTCACAACGGGAGTTAGAGAGCCGTTCTCCGTTACTCGCGTAGAATTTCCTCACGATGTGTACCTTCGAGGATGGAGAATTTTATACATTTATAAATAAATAGAATCGAGATCAATATTTATAAGTATACGCGACGGTTGTGCTCGGCAAATATACGCTCGACGTACCTTTCGCAGTTGCGGTACCGGCGAATACGAACGAACGAATTACCTACCATCTACCCCTATGACGATTCCTCGAACGAAGGGAGATTTCCGCCACCCGCGCCTTTTCTCCAATCCTTGCTCGCACGAAATTGGACGGCTTTCGAAGGACGACAGGGTAATCTCGAATTCTCAGCGGTAGCTCGCAACGCGCGGCCGTTATTTCCAGGGGAGGCAAAATAAACTTTTCTCTCTATCTCTTCCTCTATATCTCTCTTTCTTCGCTTCGTTTTATTCTATTCTATTAAAGTTACGTTTGCGGCGAATTTCTCGATTCTTCGCCGACATTGACGGATAATGTTGAAGACGTTAAATTAAGATTCGAGTAAAATGCGATGAATAAAATCTATATAGATGCGCATAGTTTATATATATGAATATTATATGATACATTATTTATTGAAAATCTGAAAATTATTGAAACTAAGAATTAACATCGTATTTTACAACTTGATAAAAAATATTGGAAAGATTTCTAGAATAATATGACATAATAATATTATTAATTTTTGATGTAGTTTTTCCAAGAAATCTTCCAAGGAAGATTCTCTCAGATTCATCAAGCGAAATTTCGGTCTTATGGATTACTATAGCCAGTTTTGACGAATTTACTTGAATGCGGACGTCACGCTCTTTGAAAATTTTAGAAAGTTAACCCGCATACACTCCGACCCTCTAATACATATTGTGAAATTTTCGCGTGAAAAGATCTTAAAAGAATAAAATAAATGCCTTTTCAACAGAGATTCTTTTGATGTTCTTCTGGTATTTTCTCAAAGCTTTTCGTCGCGCAAAATTACGCGCTCCGATTTAGTAAAGATTTAATATTCCATAATATTCTAAATTGTAATTGCATCTAAAGCTCGCATTAAATGATCTGTCGTTAACAGAAATGAAGATAAAGTTCTATTTATGATTTTATTCAACTCAACATATACATCTATTATTAGATTATTATATTGATATATTCACTTTGCGTTTTATATTTTTCTGAATATTATAGAGGCACGGGTGTAAAATCTCGATGCAATGACCTGAAGGTTTACAAAGCGTCGATCACAAAGTTTTCCATCAGTTTACCGAAAAGAATCTCCGCTTGACGCACAGCTTTATTCTTTCGCCCTTTACAATGACGATTGAGTTCCGGAGTTGTGGGTCATGAATTTATAGAGCTGGTAGGCTATGCGTTTATAGAACTGGTAGGACTCCTCTCGAGGGATAAAATCACGGAAAGTCCAACCGTACCTTTTGCGATGCTTAGATGTCATATTGTTCGTGTAATGAATGCCGCAAAGAAAGAAGCCTTTCGGAAAGTATGCCGGGACTTCTCGACTAAATCCATGCTGGTGAATTTCTCTAATGACAATGTCCTCGAGTTAAAAATTGATAAATATTTTTGGAGAATGACTTAACGGATTGTTTCTCACATTGTTACTCTCATCACTGCTTACATCTGTACAAAATATTATTTCTTAATAATTTACAACTTTTTACCCATATTTTATAACTATACAGAGTGTTTCTCAAGATCCACATATATTGTATATCTGATATTCTTTTAATTTTAAATATTGAATTATTTATTTAATATATTATCTTGAAAAAATATGCCATCAAGTATTATTCGTCAATTGATTTAAATTCAATTTTGTGTTTTATCGACAGTTTAATGAAAAATTTCATAAATAAAATATTTTATCTTGTAAATAAAACATTATGATAAATAACGTAATAATAAATCCGTCAATCAAGTCTAACAAGGTAAAAAGAAATCGAACAAAAACCTTAGTAACGAAAAAATTTTCGACTATGCCATTCTTCACTTATTGATTGAAATTATTCTCTCAATTGTGCATTTATACCAAGAATGGTAAAAAATAGTTTTTCTGTTAGTTATAACAATGAAAAGCAACCGAGGATACCCTATTACTGTCATGAAACATCTGCAAAATTAGCCCTGAAAAATTATTTTCCGCATTAAAATCGTTGAATAAAGATTCTGCGACAACTAAACGCGACCTTTGACAAAACTTTGACGATGTTTACAGTTATTTACGTCGAGGAACAGTTACTTATTGAATGTGAAATTTCGCGCTTTATTTGTGAATGAAAAGATGGCCTCAAAATTTAAAACGGTTCTACTTGGTCAGGGACGTCAACGCACCGCCGAGATTTAAGCATTGTCACGTAAATCTGCGTGATAAAGGTGGCTGCCCTCCCATATGTCACCACAGACTCCAAGGAGTTTAGGAATTTCGGTGTGTTTAAAATTCTTATTTCATGTTTGTTTCTGTAGTTATTTCATTAAACTTATCTTGTTAATAATTTTTTAATAAACAAAGAGCAACAGCTAAAACTTCTTAAACTTCTGTTATTCAGAATCTTGATAACCAGTGTCTTGATAATATATATCAAGATCATTGAAATCTATGAGGTCGCTCCCCCCCCCCCCGAATATCCTTAATTACCTGAGTACAGTACATCAATATTGACAGCTTATATTTTAAAGCCACAAATATCTTAGTTTTTTTATTTAGATTTCTAGCTCTGTAATATTAATCACTTATCATGAAATATAATTAAATAAAAATATGATACACGTACATATACAGATTGTCCACAATTTAAATGGCAAAACTTCAGGAGCGTGTAAGGGGATCGAAGAACTAAGACGGAAAGTCCTTTAGAGGTTTGCTCGTTTTTGCACCATTTTGAAGAAAATCACAAAAACAAGAAAGAAAACAAGTTTTCGTTTTTCTACTTATTTATTTACATTTTGACCTCATTAATCGCAGCTAGACATTGTTTTAGTGATATTTGGCGCACTGCACATATGATTCGGTCTCTTAATTGCTCTCTTGAATTGATTCCTTGAAGCAGAAAGTTTATTCGGTGCCAATCGACTCAAGAGAGCAACGAGAGATTGAATTTTTGCAAATTTTTCTCTAAAATTAAGCAAAAACGAGCAAGCCTCTAAAAAACTTCTTATCTTAATTTTTCGGTCCCTTACACGCTCTTGAAATTTTGCCATTTAAATTGAAAACACCCTGTATAAATACGTAATATTTATACATCGGTCGACATACATAGTTTCCTTGAACAGAAATCGAGTAAAATTTGAAACTACTACTACTGTATCATCGTTTACGATATATTGCATTACGGACATCGCACACTCGTATTAGTCTGTTTACCGGTCTTATTTACATAGATATTTTTGAAAAGAAATTAACTTTATTTTGCTCTTCTTTATTTTTATAGCTTTCTTTATCTTTATATGTAGCAAATTCTAAAATATGAAGGTTTAAAGAATTCCATATAAAGCTATAAAATTCTTTCATTCTTTTATACAGCCATTTAAAGTTACCAAAGTCTATAAACAATCGCGGAAGCATGCTACTAAACGAAAGTGCAATAAAATTTGATGGAGTTTGCAAGGGAGTATGTTAAATCGAGAAGTAGTTTTTGTCAAAATGACCGCAAGTAAAAATCAACACACAAGAAACCAACTCCGCTGGTTGTCATTGTCCCCTCAGGAGGAACCCTCAGGAGCGTAAACAATGCGCAGCTGTTTTGCTCTTTCTCAAAGTTTTGTATCGATTTTTTGCTTTCGTCTCGATGCGACTATACTACAACATTGTATACAGTATTTCGGTAGCACTACAATAAACATTTTCAACATAAAACCTAACCACAGCGTATCTTCAAAGTTAACACGTCATTTATCAATCCGCCGAAAGAAAATACGGTACCATATACATCGTTAGAAAGATGTATGGGCGTTAAAATTTAGAAAGTATATTTCATAATATAAAAAATGCAATAGCGATAGTTTTTCCTTTGTAATTCAGTTTCCGACTATGTGTTGTCTGACTGAACGTCTTGAACTTACTAATCTTATTACCCAAATGTAAAATATTCTATTGATTCGTGCAAGATTAATGATAACAGTGCTGAATGTAAAGATAAATAATTGATTTTCTAAGAGAAAACGAAGAGAATTACACCCATATTCGCATCGTCGTTTCTACCCATATATCTTTTAAAGTATTAGATAAGTGTTTTGTTCCGTACATGTTTCTGATATTCAAAAGCATTTCACTGTAAACAGTCATTATCGCCGCATTTTAAAGCTAAATGATCGACAAGCAATAAATTTCGGCTTGTGTCATATCATCTTTATGATACTAATCCCTTACAACGGTCCTTTCACAAATACAAATACAAAATAGTACCTGCACCGAGAATGAGAGACGTAGAGCGCAAAACGTGCTGCAATCCAGCGCCTGATATCTCGCTGATACATATCTACATATCTTTCTCACCGCGAAGAGATACCGATCGCGGACGCGAATCTAAAACATCGATCTAAATTACGTTGCGCAACCTCCGCGATCCTGGCCGGAAATCGACGAGTCTCTTGCCCCGGCCCGCCGATCCGACCGAGATTAGGGGCGCAAGATATCCCACGTAGAAGAGAAGAGCTTCTTCCGGTTCGTCGAAGCGAGCTAATCGCAAATACTAACGATCGCCCCGAATTATTCGACCGTTATCGGGACAGTGGTTAAGCGTCGTTCACTGATGTTCACTCGATCGTCCGCGCGCGATTATCTTCGGAAGAAGAGATATCCTTTGCTAATTCCTAATTAGCCACGTTCCGCATTGCTGTAGGACAAATTTATCTCTCTCTCTCTCTCTCTCTCTCGGCCGACAAATAATAGTCCTCGGTTCGGTGATTTTACTTGTGTGTTTTTAATGAAAGAATAAAACTCTTCGTTTTCTTCGTTTTCTCTTTAATTGATCTCATTTTAATGCAAATTTAATGCATTTTTCATTATTACTGCAAGCTTATTTAATAACCGTATATACAAATGCCAAAAGCCAATGTTTATTACAAGTTCTGCTTGCAAGGCAAAGAGAAAACGGATGGTGGTGTGGAAACAAAAGTTAATAAGAAACGAGATATATGACCTAAGGCTGAGGTCGTATCAGGCAGGTAGAGAAGGTATCCGTAATGTGATTAGGATTTGCCGCTTGTTGGGGACGGATTAGGTCAGAGAGATTGTAAATAAAGTCCAGGAACCAGCCTCATATATAAAAAGCGGGATTTATGGTGAAAATATTTGTGCGCGCGCGCATTCTCATGGCGTGGGTAAACCGGGCGTGTAGGCGGGGATGTGTATAGGCCTACATTGACGTTCCGTTGAAAGTTTCTGCCGTAAATCCTGTACACATTGTCGGACTTTCAAGAGGAACCCGCAATGCCTTTGTGACTCGCCACACGGACTGCTGTAAATAATAAACCCCTAACTTCCCTCGTCACACATCCCTTTGCGTCTGCTCTGATCTTCAAGACTAGCCGTTCCTTTCAACCGGTCATTTCCTCTCGTTTTTATACTCTTTAGTCCTTGGTCGCTGCGTGAATTGTTACAGAGTGACACGAATTTTCGGTTCACGTGCGAATTCTCGCAACTTTAATTTTTTTTTTTTTTTTTTTTTTTAGTAAGATAGGGAAATATAAAATATATAGGCAAAAGACTTAAAAAATTCTTGAAATTTTAAAAAAGTTTCCCGTTTTTTTACACGTAGATGTAACAATATTTCGTATTTTTTGTAACTTACTGTCTATTTTTTTTTTTTTTTTTTTTAAATCTTTACTCCTACGCATTGACTTCTTTCTTCTTTGAATTCTTTAAAAAAACGGTTGCTAACCATAGGGATACCAATTTCGACGTTCATGCCAAAGATACGGTTTTTAAAAGAATCATAGTAGTCAAGAATGCACTACAGGGAAAATTTTTTTAATATCTCGAAACTTTTTTTACATTTCTAGATATATATATAATTGTAAACCTTAGAAGAATAAAATCTTTTTTACGCAAATATCAAAATTAATTCGTCATTTAAATACACACGAACGATTACACATTACATAAAATTTATACATTCTTCAATTCAAATATAATTAAATCAACTTCAATCTCTCTCGATCTCGAAAGCAAGCGCCACAGTTATCATCGGGTAACAATATTTGACATAAAATAATGTAGCTTAAGGCGACAATATGATCTGGCGTTTTTCTCTACTCTGCGTACACGTGTTGTAATATTGGCGCGACGAGACTCGAGCCGGCGAGCTTATATGTCTTAATTTTTCATTTTCTTTCAAACTTCTACTTTTTTATATACTTGACAGGTTTTCTTATCCTTTCTTAGAAAGTTATTTATTATTATCTAAATATTCAATTATGCGTCTCTATGTCGAGTATAAACGTGCGAATTTGCCGAGGATGTATCGAACGGAAATGGGATGCGCCAGTTCGCTCAAAACCGCTTGGATCTGTTGAGTTTAAATCTCACAAGCGGCCATAAATCTGGCCCCGCTAAGCGTATTATCGTCACATAGTTGCATCATAGAAAATCTGCGTTTACGATATGCAACAGCAGCTCGTTGATCCTGACAGATGGTCATCGAAGAGCGAAAGAAAAGAAGAAAGAGGCAGATATTCTTTTATCGTCAACTATGTGACTAATCCAAATCTAAATGAAGAATACGTAATTGGCTATTAAGGTATGTTTAGCGCGTCTACTTAGCACTCTGCTTTCCAATGACTAGCGCGAGTAGGTATTCATTCTTCACATCTATATATGAAAATATAAATTTTCATCAAACTCTATGGGGGAAAGAAAAATATATTTTTTGTATTTATATATATATATATATATATAAATTTACAATCATTTGATTAATTAAATAAATTTATTTAATTATTATGATTTTATGATTTGTAAGGCTTGGCAAAAGATTCGCTTCTCGCTTGCTTTCAATTCTTGTGCAATATTGCATACATAATACAATATTACATATATACTCTTACGCATTAATTTTTCAAAATCTTATGAACAATTTTATAGACATACAATCATCAATGCGGCTATTGACAAAAATTAATATAATTATTACTGTAATATTGTTTCATTAAAAATTCATTCTTTATGATATATTATGCCGTACGGCAAGCCTGATGAGAAATCTGATTTTTAGTGAATCGATTTAGGCAATCGTTTAACCAGAATAATAGTTTATGTAAATAGCTCGCTCATAATCAGTTGACTTTGAAGATAATTAATTCTTCTTCGTGTCGTACGAACAGGTGCGAAGAACGACCCAGCTGACGACGAGGTTAATCGTCGCTCTCGTTATTCTCTCTTCTACATCTCCCATTGGTCCTCCGAAGCTCATCGGGTGGTTCAACCTTTTAAGTGAACTTAAGTATATATATATATATATATATTGGGTGATTGCATAAGTTCGTGCCCGATTTAAATATAAACTTCAATAGATTATATTTTAGAGATAACACTTTTATTAATCAATTATATAGTCTCCATTCTTTTCTACAATGCTTTTCCAACCATCTATAAGCTTGTCGATTCCATTTTTGAAGAAAGAACTTGGTTTTTCTTGAAAAAAGTTTGTAAGGTGGTTTTTGACAGCTTCCTCGCAATTGAGATTCTTGCCATTCAAACTATTCTGTAAAGATCGGAACAGATAAAAATCTGAAGGCGCAATATCTGGAGAATATGGCGGGTGCTGCAGACTCCTGCAGTTTTCCTGCAGCTTATTCCTTTCAGTCGGGAGATGCGGCACCCACGTATCAAGCTTGGAAATGTATCCAAGCTTTTTTAAATGACGAAAAGCGGTTGAATTATCGATGTTCAGCCTCTCAGCAATATCCTCAGTTGTAATCCTTGGGTTTCTTTCCACTAAGGCATGCACAATGTCATCATCGATGCCAGAAGGCCGTCCAAAGCGGGGTTGATCCTCCATGTTGAAATCACCATTTCGAAATCTGCCAAACCACTTTTTGACTGTTCGGAGAGCAGGAGCGCGGTCCAAATAAACGCTTTGAATATTTTTTTGCGCAATCCCAACACTCACGCCTTTCCGAAATTCATATAGCATTACATGCCGCAAATGCACCTTTCGTTCTCCATTTTTAATGATTTCTCTTATGCACAAATGGACTTATCTGAACAATGTCTGACGCTAAATTGACATAAGACAACGTCACCGCCATGCAGTAACTTAATACCATCTATGAAAATCGGGCACGAACTTATGCAATCATCCAATAATATTAATAATCCGCTAGCAAACTCTATCAAATGGCATACGTTCTCTCCATATTTCTTTCTCTCCCACAATTTGATACAAAATTAATGTGTTTCGCTTGAAAAAGATGTAAAAAATTAAATAATTTTCTATATATATATATATATATACAGGGTATCCCCAATTTAAATGGCAAAACTTTAAGAGCGTGTAGAGGAAAATCTAAGACAAGAAGGAATTCCTTTAGAGGTTTGCTCCTTTTTGCTCCATTTTAGAGAAACTCGCAAAAATTCAATCTCTCATTGTCAGTTGCTCTCTCGAGTCGATTGGCACCGAATAAACTTTCCGCTTCAAGGTTCCTTACATATGTAAACACTCGATGTTATCCTTTACGGTGCCAATCGATTTAAGAGAGAAATTAAAAGACCGAATTATAGATGCGGTGAACCAAATATCGCTAGAACAATGTCTAGCTGCGATTAACGAGGTCAGTGCTACGTGTAACGCTTGCATCGATGCAAGAATGACAACATTTTGAACAATATCTACATTAAATAGATGATAACATAAATAAAATGTAAATAAATAAATAAAAAAAGAAAAAACTTGTTTTGTCCCTTTTTTTATGATTTTCTCGAAAATGGAGCAAAAACGAGCAAGCCTCTAAAGGACTTTCCGTCTTAGCTTTTCTCCATTCCCTACACGCTCCTAAAGTTTTGCCATTTAAATTAGGGAGACTCTCTGTATAAAGATCAAATTATATTCTATTGTATAATTTGTAATAATATTTTTGGTGATCCTTGCATAAATCAGGCGCTCAAATTTATATCGATTTCGCGTAATCGCGATCGACGATCGCGATGAGTTTCTGCGGCTAGAGCATGACCAGCTTGTAATCGATCGTATTTCACGGTCACTTTTATAGCGTGAAAGAATGCGTCGTAACCACCTGACGATGACGATGAGAATGAATCCGGTATCGTGGCTCGTAAAACGTATAATAATACAGAAGTAATAAAGTCTTCTTGAAACGTCGCTAGCTTATATTTATGATTGCGGCATTGAATTCGCGCCTCGCCAATAAAAATTCTACAACGTTACACGTATCGCAGAAAGTCACAGAAAAAGATTCCTTCCATGACGTATTTATGCCGTAAAGGAAAGTCATTGGAATAGATAATAAACAGAACATTAAAAACAAAAAATATTATTTAGCCAATCGAGACTCAAAGACTAAAATAACATGTAAAATGTTATCTTGTCGTATCATTATTTTATTGCAAATCAAAATTTTTTAATTACGGATAGAATCAATAGTTTATATAATGTAATAGATAAAATATAGATTTAATAAAATATATATATATATACGATCAACGCATTGTATCGCAACAATATTCGTCCGTGTTTGCCTACATCCTGCCGCAGCTGCATTCGGTGCGCATTCAAATGAAAAAAGCGACAGAAATATCGAGGTGCAGGAACGTCACCTACCGTAGTAGCCGGATGCGTTAAGAGAAACGTCGCCGTCGCCGACCGATGTGCGAGAGTATGCGTGCGTGCGTGCGTGCGTGCGCGCGTGCGAAAGGAAGGAAGGGAAAAGAAATGAGAGATCTCGCACAGCAGCCACCCACGGAGACTCCGGCGATCCTCATCCTTGTGTCCTACCGTTCCGTTTTCGTGTCTCATCTCAGGCTCCCGCGTCTTTTCGTTTCATCCGTTTCTTATCTTTATTTCACCAGCGGTCGACGGCTGGTCGGCGGACGACGCGGCAGTTGTGTCAAAGCTGCTTTTAATACGTCAAAAGTGTCATCCTTTTAATTACTGCTTTATCGTAGAGATTATTTAATCTGTTTGCATGCGCCAAATTGGGTCAGCGACGGAGTTTCGTCGGGTTTATAGAGATACAAATAGCTGACCCCCTTGAAATTTTATTACACGTCACTTGCTTTACAACGTTAAATCTTTTTCGCGCCAGAAAAGATTAATAACTTTTGTCTGTCTTAAGAATGCATTGAAACTAGGAGGACGACGGTTGAAGTATAATTTTAGGAATTTCATCCCGGGCTCTCCGCCGCGAGATCTCGTGATCGACCGTAATCATTTTTTCCGACATTTCTCCGACGATATTGTGTATACACCGGGTGAGTCGCGGTGTTGGTAGCGGCATTAGCGATACACTCGTATTAGTGGCGCGTATATACAATAAATGCATCCATACAGAGGAACGCCGAGGACCCGATCCCGTGCGTCGCTACTTACTGATATTTATTGCGTCCAGAAATGTGTACAGACCGCCATAAATCTCCGCATTCACACGGAGTTTCTAATTTACATATTCTCCACCGAATGCTCCTCTCTGCCTCTCTCTCTCTCTCTCTCTTTTTTCTATCATTCTTCCTCTCCCCGCGAGTGCCATTCCTCCCGTCTTCTCCTCTCTCCCATTCTACGATGCATCGTTTTCTTATGATTCTCCAAACTTTCTCCTTTTCCTTCTCACGCGACACAGCTTACCGAGCTATTTCGCGTAAAATAGAAAGACGACTCATTTACAGGATGAAGAAAAAAGCTGAAATGTTCCGAAAATTCGAACGAATGAGCGAAACGCGAGACGCGAAAACTTATCGTCACGAAATTTTCGATATAGCTCGTCTCTCTTTCTCTTCCTTGGCTTAGTTTATCAAAAATTCATTCGTCGAAATCGCAATCTCGTTTAATCACCGGATGTAACGAATATCAAGATTTTAAAAAAAAAAAAAAAGAAAAAACAATCGAACAATCGCGATGTAAGAAGCAACTCGAAAGATTGTTTCGAGGGATAGAAAACAATGAGCGCGGACACCGTCGCCTTTTGTAACGCGCTTCTTAAATGGTTGCATTAACCTTTTGCCGGACCTCGAAATAGCTCGTTCGATCGCAATTAAGGTATCGATCGTAAATTCGTTCGTCCCCGAACAACAGCGTGTAGCGACGTGAAACGAGCGAAGAACTCGTAAGAACTTGCCCCCTTCGTACTTTCTACGTCTCGAAGCTGTCAGAAGTGGCGGGGGGGGGTCATTTTTACAAAACCGCTAATTCGTTACCAACTTTTATCACTGCGCTCGTAATTGCGCGTCGCTCCGTCCGTACCTTCGTTACGACCCTGAACGCTTTCAATGTTCATCGATCAACCTCGTGGCTTGTAATCTTCTTCGCGTCAACGCGTGCGCTTTTATTTTGCTTTTATTTTATATGATTATTTTATTTTATATTTACAAATAAGTGAAAAATATATAAAATTTACAATGACACTTGTAGCACCATAAATGCCAAACTTACAATGTTTCACATCTGAGACCCAATGTATATATGTGTATATATTTATACAATATATTTTATTATATATATATATATATATTTTATTATATAAAATTTCTAATACAGTGAATAAAAAGGAATATTTCTATTAGCGGCTATTAACTTTTGTCGGCTGCATCGGCTCGATCGCGATTTTATCGCAATTAATCACCGGCAATCTTGACGATTAACCCTTCCGCACTTGCACACTGCGCGGGAGGATGAAAGCGCATCTCTCCCGCGCAAAGTACATCCGACACGGCGAGGCGGGCAAGGGTTAATACCTCACCCACCATCCTTCCCGCCGAAATCATCGCGGAACGAGGCGTGAGAAAACGATTAGGCCCGGCAAGACCGCTTTCTCGTCGAGGGCACCCGCCGATACATGCGTATTTATGCGTTCGATGCGCGCGCGCGCGCGCGCACGTACGCGTCGCACGCGTGTGCGGCTGGTGCGAAAAAAAGAGAAAAGAATACGAGAGGAAGGAGAGGAACGGAGATATAGGGTCGAAAGGTAGGAGATGTAGAGATACACGGAAAGAGAGATAGAGAAAGAGGTGCGGATGCAGGACAGACTTGCAGCAACGGGTGGGGGTGGATGCAGCGTAGCGGGTGGAGGAACGTCTTCCCCGAGAGCCTCGTAAAATGGAAATCAATTACATCTACACTTAACCACTTAAACTGGTTTCGCCACGGTCCTAAAGCTCGATTCGCTCTCTCTCTCTCTCTCTCTCTCTCTCTCTTGCTTCCTCTTCTTCTTGCTCATCGCGTGGAGATGAGATGGATGCACGAAAAGAACGTACACGCGGGAGAGGACGAAAGAGGAGAGGACAAAACGAGGGGAGAAAAGTATCGAAGAAAGGCAGAAGGGGAGAGAAAGGGAGGAAAGAAATGTGAGAAGCACGTATAGAGCAGCCGGTGAGCATCACGCTGGAGGCTTCGCTCTCTCCTCCTCTTTTCTCTCGTACACTTCTTCTTCTTCTTCTTCTTTTCTTCCTCCTGTTGCTCTTCCTCGGTTTGCGGCGAGCCGCAGATCATTCGTATCAACATAATTACAAGCTCGGGAGCCGCCTCTCTGTTTCTCTCACCTCGCTCCACCCATCACGACGTAACACACGATCGCTTTCGCGCCCCGGTGAAACCTTCGTCGTCTTCTTCTTCCTCTATCCCGCCGCGTCTTCCGCCTCTTTCGCGCTTCTTCTTACCGTGGATTTCTCGTCGCAATCGCCTCGTCGCGATCTTTGTCGCGGATTCGACGGGTTCTTAAATAACTCTCGAATAATCGCTAAATGTCTTCAGTGTGATCGATAACGAGCGAGATAATTCATCGTCAGATTTTTAAACGACTAAAAAGAGAGAAATTATTTTTAAATTCTTTTAAACGATGCTGCGGTAGAGAGCTTTGAGATTTTGAGATTTGCTCGATTGGTAAATTTTAAGAAAAATACGTGTAGAGATTATTATCTTTATCGAAATTTAAAAGATTTGAAATCTTTTAAATAATAAAAATTTATTAAACGTGTTATTATATATAAATAATTCTCTCTCTCTCTCTCTCTCTCTCTCTCTCTTTCGAATGTCGCTAATATTGCGCTACTATTTTTCCCTAACATTCTTAACATTTTACATAATTCGCACATACATATAATAAAAATATAATATTAATATAAAGTAAAAAGTATAACATATATAGTGCTCATTAATAAATCGATTGCATTTTACCTGCCTTTAGAAATTGAGTTTACCTGTTATAGTAGAGTTTACCAAGTATATGCATTAATGCATCATGAAACGTTCCGTATCTTCATGTGTATTGATACGTCTGGTTTAGCGCTTTATATCTCATTTTATCCAAAGGGCTAAAGGGCGTCGCGTGTTACCGCTCGATCGCGCGCAACATTTGCGACGCAAGTGACCCCCGATATAGCGCGTCTAACGAAGCAAAGCAGCCGTCGCCATGACAAGGAGGACCGGCAGGGTAGAGCAGAGTACAACAATAGCAACGTGCACCCGCTGTTGGACCGAGAGAAAGAGCGAGAGAGAGAGAGAGAGAGAGAGAGAGGAGGTGTTAGTGATGGAACGAACCAAGGCCTTAAAACGGCCGCATCTGAAAATAATTGCTCGCTGACAGGCCGTGAAATGAATTTATTTAATTTCAGATAGTGATATAACAGAATTACACGGCAGTTGGAGGTGCGACGAAATCCGGGTGGCGTATATTGGGTGAAGAAAGGGGTGATGGGAGGCGGGACGGGTTTATTGGAATCCGAAGAGTCGCCTGCGAAATGGATGCAAAACTCTGGCTATTTTGCGTTTTTGAAAAATTTGAGAATTCTTAAAGGAAAATGTTTTGCTAAATATTATTAATAATTTTTCAATTTCAACATGTTGCCCTTTCGTATCAAATTGGCATGTATTATTAAATTTTGCTTTTATCGATAATGCTTAACTATTGTTATTATTATATCCTCATTCATCGTTTGTATCAATTGTGCTCTGTAATTATTTTAGATTCCGCGTGTGCATAAAATCGAATTCTCCGTAGCATATTAAAATTGACATATCGATCCCCATGTATATTAATAAATTTAAAAACCAGTTGTATTATGATAAAAATTCCTTATATCGGTTTCTCATCACAATAATCCTTCGTGATAATAAGGTTCGTTGGGAGTTTAAATCAAGAATTAATTCTCAATTAAACAATTTCTCGATAACGACAAATAATTTATTTATAAGATACAAAGAATATATATAAATAATGCGAGGAGAGTAGATCGCGGTAATAATGATCTCGGAGCCGTTTAATGAGAATTCATTTTTTTTTTTTCCCTTTTTCGTCGCGCTACATCGTGGAATTCGGCGCTGGACTACTCGCTATCATAAAAGGTTTCATATATACACCGTCTGTACATTGAATAAAGACGTATTAATACCATCGCGGTATATGATACAAGTATGTCGGATACTTCCTCCTCTCGAGTTTTTTTTTTTTTTTCATCACACTCTCTCATGCTCGCTATCACATTTACATTTACAACATATACACGTACAATCGCAATTGTCACGTCACGACACAGATTTTTATTCATTCTAATGCGCGTAGAATTGTTATTTATTGTACAAATTGACCGAGATCGGAAACGGAATAGAAAGATTGCCGTAACTCGCGGTTCCTCCTTCCCGTGGTACTCACAAACAATCTCTACGAATGATATTACGCTATCATTCTGTACGGAACACACATCCTGCCGTTAGTTAAACTATGTATATTTACGACGGGACATGAAAATTCTTATAACGTCGACAGCGCGCGGATAAATCCCTTCTTCGCATTGTCGGCTACTCGAATTTTCGTATTCTGTATTCCCTAGATCTTTGGATTATTCTACTCTTCATCTCTCGATATTTACAATTTGCAGGAATCTTAGAGTCTCTCGCGAATCTTATATACGTAAAGAATGATAGATAAAATAGCTCGATTTTCACCTAAAAGATGTAATATAAGTTATACGTGTAATCTTACGTTTTTTTTTTTCAAGTCACTGAATACAATGATGGCAATTTTATCTGTCTAAACCCATGGAAAAGTGGTGAAAATTTCCCTTAAAGAGATCGAAATAAGTCATTTTTAATAGTAATTCCCCCTCAGTGACGATTTTGTTCCAATTATTTAATTACTTGTAAGTGATTAAAAATAGATAAAATTCCGCTTACTTAATAAATTATTTAATTACTTGTAAGTAATTAAATAATTTATTAAGTAAGCGGAATTTTATTAAGTAATTAAAAAATAAATTATACGAATATTATATAATAAATTTATTAAGTAATTGAATAATTTATTATTACAATATTATATATATATATATTTATTTATTATTATAATATTGTATTATAGTAATATATTATAGTAATATATTATAGTAATACACAGTATAATATTAAAGTAATATTATATTATTATTATTTAATTACTTTTAAGTATTTCCTCAGTTTTCAGTAAAAAAACTTATAAAAATAAACTACAATATTATTAAACAATTGATCGTCACTAACCGAATTACTATTAAAAGTGACTTTTTCGATCTCTTTAAGGCGAATTTTGATCATTTTCTGGATAAAACTGCTATTATTTAACGACTCCAAAACCAAACAATAAGAATGTACAACTTGCGTTACACCTGTTAGGCCAAAATTAAGCCATTTTACCCATTATCGTTTGAATGCGTATAGATTCTCGAAATGTCTCGTCGCCGATATACGTTTGCCCCGCGCATAATATTAATGTAACGACATGCGTAGACGGAAAATTACACTTTTATATATCGTAAATATTTAATGCGTTATACACACGGTCCTCTCCGTCAACTCTGAACGCTAGGGATAGTTCTTTGGTTGCGCCTGGATGTTAAGGGGAAACACAAACATTAAGAACACTGGGCAACTCTCCGTTGCTCCGTTTGCGCATGTATCGCGATGTAGAACTAAATGACACTCTCATCGCGAACTAAAAGAAGCTTGAGGCTGATCGTTTTTACATTTTTGAGAACTTGAAACTGATATTTCTGGCACATTACAAAAATTTGATTTGTATAAATATATATACAGATTTTATTATTCTTAAAATTATGCTCGAAAGAAATAATAGTCATTGCAGAAAAAGCGAAATATATATATATATATATATATGTGTGTATAATAACGGGTAGATTATCTAATAGGTAGAACGAACACATAGGATGTCTGAAGATGAAAAGAATATTTGAAACGAGTAAAAATATAAAATGAAGAGAATGAATAAAATTTAAAGAAATACGATGAACAACAAAGCAATTGCGATGTAAAATAATAAGTTATACAATTTTCTACTATATTAAAATTTCTATATGATTAACAAAGTTAATGTTACATATATATATATATATTAAATAATAATACAATAAAAAATAATTATTAACATATAATGCATAAAAGGCATTTATTCATGTGTCGAACATTGTGTTTCGGAAATAGAGATATGTAAAGAAAGATATAAAAAATATAATACAAGAGAAAAAATAATTTTCTCTTTAAATTAACATAATTATTGTGTAACAAAATAATTAACATAAATCAAAGGAACTCTAAAACATTCGCTTCGTTAACTTACCGCCACTAGTATCCGGCACCGGTTCGAGTTAATTTAAAGTATGATTTATGTATATGTACGTTATATGGAATATAAATCATTAAGATTAAAAATCACAATCTGAAGGAGATCGAGAAATAATGTTTGAAAGATTTCTTTATACATATAATCACTAAGCAATTATAAATTCGATTTATCTACAATATTAAGGATAAAGAAAAATACTTTATTAATAATTATATAATTAATTTACAATGATTTATTTAATATCTCTGTTACACAAAATTTGGTATTATTTTTAATTGTTATATGCTTACATAGTATATTAAAATGTGTCGAGACACATCAACGTTTTTTAACGCGGCTAAATCACGTATGTAATTATATAATTGTATTGTACAATATATATATATATATATATATATATATATATATATATATATATATATATATATTTTACATATTTATACTATATGCAGTTTAGACGCGTTTATAATATTGATATATCGTCGTTTGAATTCGATTTAACGTCCGCTACTTATATAAGCATATAACAGCTGTGAAGTGTCATTCGACAAAGTGTCACTTTACTTGGACATGGCGTTATCCGAATCTTTACAACGGTCAAACGCGCTATCGGGATAGTTCCGATATTCCGGTTTCACGATCACAGACAAATGGAGGAGGAACGATGCCGTGGTCGAAGAGTCGGCGGGGTTCGCTAATTGGGGGTGGACGGGCGTGTCCGCAACGGCGGGGGTGTACTGGCCGTCGGCGGATAGGGCGCGTACCTGACTACCGTGGAGGCAGTGGGAGAGGATCGTCGCGAGATCATCGCGACCGGGGATGGTTGCCAGGGCCACGGCAACGCCGCCGGGTACGGGAAGCCGGCGGTGGAATAGGGCGAGGGTGAGCCGGCGGCACCCCTGGCGCCGTACAAGAGCGCCGTCGACGGCGACAGCCAGGGCGATAGCGCGTTCTCGTTTAATTGTTGCTGCTGTTGCTGCGTAGACGGCTGCGACTGCTGCTGCTGCTGCTGCTGTTGCTGCTGTTGGGCACCCAGTGCCGCCGCGACCACCGCCGCTGGTGACGACGACATAGCGAGGTGCTCGTAGAGTCTCATCGGAGTGACGCCGCATCTCACCAATTGCTGCTCCATAAGTTCCATGGGGTCTCTGGAATAGTCGAGAGAAACGAGATATATACGCTATAACGACGCGGGTAGATCAAAAAGCGGATGAGAAATTTCTCGTGTATATATAAAATCTAGGATAAATTTCCTCGATTTAAATATTGAGAAATAAAATTTAAGATTTAACAATTAAAAAATAAGATTTTTTATTACAGACAAGTGTATAAGTTTTCTTTTTATAGTAATATATAAGAATTATGTTCGTTACGGTGTACTTCTGGTCTCTCTCTCTCTCTCTCTCTCTGGAAATATTCTTTCCTTCAACAATGTATAATGATAAATTGCTGTATTTGTTTATTTAAAATCTGGAATACAAATCTCGGGGTTACGTTAGATGAGGAATCGAACGAGCGTCACGCTATTGTGTCAAGAGGGCGAAGATCACGCCGGGCGAGCAAATAAATCCTTTAGAGCCGCGGGAACAGCGAGACAGCGAGATAAAATCGTCCATCCTTAAGGCGAGAGAGGTTAGGCTCTCGCCGATCGGCTGATTAATCGATCGACGTTATCGGCATTAATAGCACTTAAAAGGGAGAGAGTAAATCAATGAGATTCCTTTACGAACGTAGTCGAGATAGACAAAGAGAGAATGGCGGATAATTAAGACGGGCTTTCCTCTCATAGAGACGTACGAATGAGTGAGGAGGGACGATGGGGGGGACGATGATCGCAAGAATCTTCTTCTCTCTCCCTCCTTCCTCCTCCTCCCCCCCCCCCATCCTCCCTCTCCGCAACAAACTTGATGGATGATTTCGTGCGTTAGGCACGGGCTTAATTAGGGTTAATTACGGGCGATTGTGCGCGCGGACGCGCCTTCGTTGCTTCGTTACTATCGCGGTAGATACGCTAACGAGAGGATTATTGGCCGATCGCGAATGAAAACGCATCGCGAATGACGAGAGGATATCATTGCGCGTTTATATCTTTTTCTTCACGCCGACGATAATTAACGACGAAGTGTCATTGCGCGCGGGAATCGCGCGACGAGTCACTTCCGTACTTTCGTGATTACGCGCGCGGGAGCGGCGTTTAAGGATACGCGGATTATCGGCCGGTCTATCTCGATTATGAAGACTTCATTACGATATCGCAAATCCCGTGGCGAGACAGAGACTTCTTAATTACTTTCGATTTCAAGCCTGTCGAGGTAAGACCGAGAGAGAAAGAGAGAGAGAGAGAGAGATTGACCGCAAAGCGGGACCGAACAAGCGAAACGGAATGCTTGATGGATCCTTGACGTAGCCTGAAGAGATCCCCGTCGTTTTCCGTCATTTAAAGTCGACGAGAGTCAAATCGTTGTAATGCTAAAAATACCGAGGCCGGTATTTATAGACATTACGGAAATTTCACATCTCATGAGCGCGTATTAGTTGAGAATATAGAATGGTGATCATATTTCGAAGCGTGCGCGATTCAATAATCACGATTTCGATAGTTACATTAGAAATCGCCTAACACAGTACTCGGTTAAACAGTGGAATCATTACTCGCGCGAAACCTGACTTGAGATTCGAGAGATTAAAAGCAACGATACGCTCTCCGATTTGAAATTATATTTTATCAAAAAATCGATATATACGCACGACGACGTATCGTGCTGAAATATTACTTGTATATTTTACAGAAGAAGACAATATTTTACTTTAAAAAGAATTTTAATAAAAACTATACATGTGTTATAAAAGTATTATATAAAATAAAAAATCAATTGTGTATATTTGTTTGATAAAAAAAAAAAAAAAATGAAGAAAGAGAACACTTTAATAACTTATAATAAAAATATAATATCGCACAGAGTGATGAATAAAAAATAATTCCGTGTAATACATCTCGACACATCTTAAAGACATATTTTATAAGAATTATAAAAGGATCCGAATGAATTTCTACGAATGTTCAATATTATTTTGAAGCAGTCAATTTATATAAAGGTCTGATTAAACGAGAATGTTTTCTTTAGAAAAGACGTAGGAAAACATGTCGCTTTCTCTCGTCCATTTAAAGTTAAAACTATGCAGCGAAAACAATTTTCGTACGTATCTTTAGGCATCCTTACAGATTTGAAGGTTTTTATATGCGCGTTGCTGCGGATCTCGTTGTCTGTTTCGTTTTAAATCTTAAGATGAAGGCAGCGTCGATAGATGACCGCCAGTTCTTGGCACTTCTAGGAAGCCAAGTGGTTGTGAGAGATAACTTGATACACTAGAGTATCCTAGCCGGATAATTTGAGCATGGGCCGCCCACGAATGATACCGCCTATCGATCATCCGGTTCCGCGAACCGGCATCGTGATATCCGAAGACGCCTTTCGCAACCGCCGTTCAATAATTCAGCATTTCGTGCATGAAATAATTTAAGGGCGTACATAATAGAAAGATTCCGGATATATCTGTTCCCACTCACATTTAGATCATATCTTTCATTCGAAATGGATTTCTAATAAAAGTATACATTTTTATAATTTTTTGTAAGAAGTAGTAATCGTAAGAAATTTATTCAACGCAAACGTAGTTTATTTATAAATAAAAATGCTAAGAAAGAAAATATTTATAATATCGGACAATTTCTCATTAGGATTCGTCATTTCGAAATCTAAAAATGCCGCGAGTAATGTCGCGTAATAATGTTGAAATGACTTTCAAGAAAATGCTCGAAATTACGCTGACATTATAATCGCGCGTGTATATATAACTAAAATATATGAGAAATACATGTATGTGTGTGAGTAACTCTGGATTGAAATTGTAAAATCACTTGTATGCGATAAGAAAATCGATGATAAGTGGAAACATGTAAACGTGTTACTTCACACTTTGGATATGATGCGTGACAAGTAAAGTTGTGAAAAAAAAAAAAAAAAAAAGTATCGGTATATTTTGTTTAATGATAAAATAACGCGAGAAGGATGCGAATAGAAAGTCTGGAACGTCAATAAGACGCGTGATATTTCGCGAGTCGATGAAATTCGAATTTTTTTTTTATATACCAGGTATATAAATATGAAAGCGAAATTTGCCCATAGATTGCCCTAGCTGTCAATGTAGTTACCGTCAAACCGCGTCATTGGCGCCATTTTCTTGTTTTGAGATCCGATAAAGATTTTCAACTCACAACAATACAAGTTTCATACAACAGCATAGTTTTTAATAGCGTTGAACGTGTCGAATTTTCTGCCTGGAAACTACGATTTGCGGACAGCGTTGATTTTCTGTTACCATTTGAAGAAAACCGCTGCAGAATCGCATCGAATGCTTGTCGAAGCTTACGGTGAGCATGCTCTTGGTAAATCACAGTGCTTCGAGTGGTTTAAAAAATTCAAAAGTGGCGATTTTGACGTGAGAAACGAAGAACGTGGAAGATCACCGAAAAAGTTTCAAGAGCTGCTAAAACCTGGCGAAACCGTTAATACTGAACGCTACCGACAACAAATGATCGATTTGAATCAAGCTTTGCGTGAAAAACGACCAGAATATCAAAAGAGGCAACGCACAGTGATTTTGCTTCATGATAATGCACCATCACGCACAGCAAAACCGGTCAAGGAAACGATTGAGGCGTTTAGTTGGGAAATACTTTCGCATGCGGCTTACTCACCAGACTTGGCTCCATCCGATTACTACTTATTTGCATCGATGGGACACGCGCTTGCCGAGCAGCGCTTCGCTTCTTACGAAAATCTACGAAAATGGCTCGATGACTGGTTTGCCTCAAAGGAGCAACAGTTTTTTTGGCGTGGCATCCACAAATTGTCAGAGGGATGGGAAAAATGTATAGCTAGCAATGGGCAATACTTGGAATAAAATATTTTTTATCATCTTCATACAATAAACGTGTATTTTCTATACAAAAATTTCGGTTTCATATTTATATACCTGGTATATATAGCTCAAGGTGTCGAGCGACTAACAATAAGATATCGGCTATCGATCGATGAATAGAACAACTATGATTATTAATCATGGAGGGATCGATGTCTCGGCGCGGATTAATTATTACTTGCCCATCTCTCTATTCCCATTCCAAATTCAATTTTAATATTCATATAATTATTCGTCGATTAATTTTAACACATTTATACGACAGATTCTGATGTTAAAAACAAAAGTTTTGCGCCGCGAATCGATTATGTGTGAACGCGCGTGTAATATAATCCGCATTGTAAATTATTTTGCAACGTTATGCGTCATATCCGATGGACAAGGGATGCAATCGTTTTCATTATCTAAACGAACTGCACAAATAATGTAGCATCCTCGTTAGCAATTAAACAGATTGCGCCTATGATGTCGTATTTATCATCCAATTAATTAAATCGGTGAGATTGACGTTGCGTTTATAATATTTATGATATTCGGCGGAATGACTTTCGTATTACGCACGCTTGTTCGCATACGTGAAGTACACGATATTGTACTTTATATATTAATCTTTTAAATTAAATCGGTGAAAACTTGTCACTGATTAAAACAGCGACAAGATATTACAGAAAATTAGTAAATAATTTCAGTGAAAACGCTCATACTTGATTCTCCGTTTTAATCGTAGAATCAGTAATAATCATATATATTTGCAACGTGTAATTTTTAATTATATATATCATATTACACTTTTTACTTTCAAAATGTGATAAACTTACAAAAAATGAACGAGAAAGTTTGTCAGAAAGTCAGATATTTCTTTAACAAATATGTTGTTTCTCAAATTTATCTCACACATAATCAATAATATCAAAAAAGACGTATTCATAATTATTAAAACAGCTACTATCGCTAATTAATTCTTTCGATGAGATTTTACTGATATAATTATAATTGAAACTGTCAGTGACTATTCACTGCTTTTCAATACCAATATACTGATTTCATAAAAAAAAAAAAAAAAAAAAAAAAAAAAAAAAAAAAAAAAAAATTAGAAAATGATCCGTTAATTAGCTTGTATAAGGCAATCGCGTGGTTCGTGGGACATTCGGCGCGAGCATAAAGCACTTCATCGTCTCGCGCGACCAACGTCGTCGGGCCCGTACAATTCAATCCCGACCGGGTTCCGTAATGATTCTGTCCCCGCGGACCGAAATCGGGGGACGGACTCTCGCGGGTCTAGTTACCCCAAGGGTCACCGGGACAGACGACACCCAGGCAAAGAGAGAAGGACCGCTTGCGAGCTGGACGACGAAAGCCCCGGACTCGTAAAGTCGTAAAAACGTGGTCGCGAAGGGCGGGAGAAAATTTGCCGTGACTGCGCATGAGAAATAATAAGTGAGCTGCGAGAAATGAGATCTGTTTCATAAAACAGACTCAATCGCACTCGATTTCTAACAAGATCATCAATTGCCTTACCCCCTCTTGATTGTGATTGGGATTCCGATAATTCAATATAGTATATGTAAGCGAAAGATTATATGGAATTCAATATAAAATTTCGGGGAATCTTTCGAGGACGTCAGATGACAATCAACAGATTATAGATCGTCGAACGAGCGTGCAAATGCATTTCCTATCTTAACATCACCGCACCAAAAACTCGGATGTGATTTAAAATCATCGCGTGTATTTTTTTTGTAAAATAGCGGTACAAAATAGTTTCATATCTGATACTCTTTGCGACATTATAAATCGAGTGACATATTGACACGTAATCGAATCGAGAGGCGGTAAGGGGCATATATCGACTCAATGGCGATAGTAAGTCCGAGAATGCGCGACTAACGCGGGCGGGGGGAGGACGAAAGAGAAAAACGCCGGTGGCTGCAGAGGCAGAAGGGGGTGGGGGGGGTGGGGGGGCCAGGAACAATGGGTCCGGTGTACAGTTTGCGCGTCTCGGTTACCGCACGGCCGTACCGCTTAGCATGTAACACGACACCCGAGGAGGCGCACGAGCGCACGCACACACGCGTACACCCGCGCCACGTACCGTATATACAACACGCGTACGCGAATACGGATGCGCGAGAGAGTATAAGCTTCAAGTGGGAAGGAGTCTGGAGGGTGAAACACTTGCGACGGGGAAAAAGGAAGGAAGGGTGGGAGGGATTAGGGGGGCCCGGGGCTAATCGCGCCGTCTACTCGGACGTGCTGGACCACACACCAGCGCGTTCGTTCCTCTTCTCGTGAAATATCGCTGTCAAGGGCCCCCGAACTCTATTAGCCGAGTTGCGCGAATGCACTGGTATCGATTCATCCGGATCGATCGCGGATCCGAGATCCCACGGATAGGACGATCTCGTGGGGAAGGAAACGGGTGGGACGAGGGGGACGCTGTTTTTAGGCGGATCCACCGGCGTCGATCTGCGCGAGCGCAATTTTCAAAGCCTAAGCGTTGCACCGACAGAAAAGATTTCCGGATCTAATGCTATTACTCTTCGATCTATCATAAAATAGGATCGATATAGCGACATATCATATTTATCATTGAAAAAGGAATACTTTAATCTTAAATGGAAAATTCTTAAATCTAGAATAAAATGCTCTTGGTGCTGTCCCGTTAATTTTCTCACATAGATGAAGATGGAAATTTGTAGCGATCTAACATCAAGTTATTCTAAATGCAAGAATATATAAGCTTAGATTTGTATATGTTACTCTTGTCTCAAGATAGTAAGACAATCTTTATTTAATTCGAGAGAGAAGAAAAGGAATTTATTATTGATTTAATTTTAAAATTGTTTTATTTTTATACCGCATACGATTAAATATGTCAAGAATATTTTTTGTCTCGTTATCAGAAATCCTTTCTGAGAGTGTGGAGAGTTTTAAGCAGGGTTTATGAAACAATCTGTACATTTTTGCAGAATCTAACTCTGAAACGAAGGAAGTACTTATGGATTTTACATTTGGAAGTACAATATAAAAAGGCTACAAAATCCATATATATTATCTGTATTTTTATAATATATTTAATTATATATATATATATATATATATATATATATATATAATTATATAATATAATTGCAATATATTATATAATTAATATATTATATTATATAACAATATGCTTGTGATAATGGAAAAATTATAGATACGTATTTCATCAGAATAGTGAAGCTAATTTGCGTGATTTCTCAAAAATGTCAAATCAAGATAGGAATATAAATACAAGATGCGGAAGACATTCACACCGTACGCTGGCAGCGCGTTCTCTCTCTCTCTCTCTCTCTCTCTCTCTCTCTCTCTCTCTCTCTCTCTCTCTCTCACTATCTGTCTCGAAAATAGCTTAATCATGTGGCTCGTTGAAAAATCCAGAAATCAAATTACATAGATCGGTTCGCCGAGGAGAACCAGGTAGACAGACAGTTCCGTCGCATTGGGGATGGACTCACGGCCATCGTTACATCGTATATATATGTGCGCGCGTACGCGCGCGAAACGGAAATGACGCAGCGCGCGAGCGACGCAAGGATCTCTCCTGTGCATTAAAACTGTATATATATATATGTGTGTGTGTGTGTGTATTTGTACGCAATTCACGGCGCGCGTAAGCCCTCCGCCCGGCCTTGAATTATATCCTTAATGTTTTCATAAAGCTTCTTTATGTACAGACAATAAAAGCCCTAATTACGGTCGTTCGTCGAGCGAGAAAGAGAGGGGAGGGGGGGGGGGGAGAGCTGGTGTGCCTATATTACTATTCGCGCTATGCCGTAGCTCCCCGTAATTGTTACACCGCGATAAATATTCCTCATCGATCTGACGTGTCCGCGTTTTCCACCGTAATTGCCGCGGTTACGGTCGAAACGTTCTAATTAGAGACCACCGCCGTTACCCCATTAAAATGTCCATGACGCTCTCGCGGCTACACCTCTCGAGTACCATCGTCCAGGAGAGAAAAGAAGAGAGAAAATGAGAGAGAGTGAGAGGAGGGAGAGGGGGGGGGGAGATACTAGTCTATAAATAAGAAAGAAACGCCCGACACGCACGGTAGATTCGAATTTTTGCTCAGTCGTGCTATCAGCTCTCTTTCTCTCTCTCCCTCGGCGTCGCTCTATCGCTCGATGGTCTCGGCGTAATTTAATTAGTAGTACAATCGCACACGCGGGCCGCACTTCACCTCGGCCGCGAGAATCATGCATATTTACGCGAATAATTCGCACGTAATATCCGCACACCTGCACCTGTAAACGTACAAGTAATAAAATTACTCCCGCCCGGTAAAGAATGCGATTGCTTGTATACGCCAGTGATCGCCGAGCTGATGTTAATTGTCCAGGAATCGCTACCGGTAATTATCACGCGCAAGGATTATCCTCGGTTAATTGCGCAGAGAGTATAGAACTTGGAGGTAAAACGTGATCCCGATTTTCAGCGGATACTCTCTCCCGTGTGCGCGCGGGAAATAAAATTTCATTCTTCACGCTGTCTATAAATGCGGCGCTCCGTTTCGTGCAAGCAAGCTAAATCGATATTTCTCTTCAAATCTTTGTCTTATCGTAACGTAAGAAAATATTTTGCACATATACAATGCGTATTAAAAATGTGCGAGAAACACGTTGGAATGTAACTGTCACACCTAGACCTGTCAGCTTAATTTGACGAGACATAATTAACGTATAGGCTATTTTTCATATATTTCCTTATACTCTCCTCTCAATTAAACATCCTTTTGACAGCCAATCGATAATCTTTCAAGAATCGCGCAGCGCGATCGGACGACGCGAGACACCTCGCGATGTTGAAGGGAATTCCGTCGAATGTAGAGAGCCTGTTATTCTCTGCGTTTATCCCGGGGCTGACACAGGGCATTAGGTAAGTGGTAGATAATAATAGGTTACACTCCCCGCTGATGGCCGATGGTAGTTCATCGAATGCTGCGGTTTTGCTCATCTCTCGATTCATCTCGCACGCATCTCGCTACGGCAAGTATCAATCTCTCGGGAAATGCCTAGCGACCCCACCATATGATTCCAAAGGACAACATATCGAATCGATGACGTTCGCTTTAATCCGACAATTGAGAATTTAATAATGTTCTAATGAAATTTAGAAAGGACTATTTCTCACATCGACTCTTTCAACTGACAATTAATACAACGACGCGATTAAGTTCATATTTTACAAGAATTTGAAACGGTTAATCCAATTTTAAATTTCTCGATAATAAAATTAACTTTTCTAAGTATTTAAAAAAAAAAAAAAAAGTGAAGTCGCCAGGATAAAGGCTGTAATGATCGAAAGGAAATCTCAAAGATTTCCTGTCTGTGTAAAAGATATATATATATACAGAAAAGAGATCGAATTATATGATCCAGAAAAAAAAAAAAAAAGATAAAGAATCCAGTCTGAAATCATTGAAATATTTATATTGCTAACAACGACACCTCCTTCTTCTCTCCAACATCGAGCGAGCTGTCGTCGCTCTACGAATCTCGAAATAAGATTTCGTGAAGGTGGTGGAACAAGAAGAGAGAAAGAGAAGGAGAGAGTGATAAAGCGAAATTCACGAAGGAAGAAGAAAGACAGTTCATGAGCGTGCTGAGTGTCTCTGAAATCGCGTGAAAATTTCGACAGAAAAGAAACAGCGCAACGAGAGAGAAAGAAATTCGAAGCTAAAAAATCTCGCGGATTCTTCCTTCGAACGCCGTTAAAGAAGGATATTGGACGACAGAAGAAAAAGAGAAAAAGAGAAAAGAGCGGCTCAAAGCAGCCCAAAGAAAAGGACACTAAAGAGGAGAGTGAGAGAGAAAGGGATGGCGCGAATCGGCGAGTGGAAAAGAAAAGTATCGCAGAAAAAGGAGAACGGAGTCGGGCGGGAGAAGAAGTTAAGCGAGAGAGGTAGCGACAGAGAGCGAGACGAAGTTGAGGAGCGGCAAGGAAGAGCGCTGGCAGGGAAGGGGAAGGGGGAGAGGGAGAGGGAGCGGAGAGTGTAACAGCGAAGAAATTAATAGCCATAAAATATGAATAGAAATTAGCAGGTTCGGGGTGGCGTGACGCGTTTGCTCGCTCATTTCCTTTCGGCGCGTTGAAAAACAACAAGACAACACGAAATACGGTCGAGCCTGTAATTTACCCGGGCTGCCGCCGAGCGGATTCCGACCGACGCGCGATCGCCGGCCGCCTTAGCTTCGTCTCGGTGTGTAATACGAGCGAGTGTGTAATACACGGATGTACACCAACGCATACGTTACCGAGACGTTAACGGGGATCGAGGAGCGGAGCTCTAGATGTAAGTAGAAGCGCGAGCGTGTATTACTATACACGCGCGCGATGCCTATGCGTCGTCGCACGGTAGGTATGGTACGTAATGATCCGGTAATGACCCTGACGCCTCGGATAGTCGACCGATACATGCGGCGCGCACGAGATGCGTGTGTATGTGTCGGCCGGGCCTAAAAGTTCCCGATGATGCACGGCGAGACCTTTGTTTTTGCGTTTTAAACGGCGGTTATTAGCTCCGTAGCAGCCAACGGCCACTGATGTTGCTTCTCCACCCCTCCAAGCTCCTTCCTCCTCTTCTTCATCCGCTTCTTCTTCTACGGAGCTTTTTTCATCCATGTCGGTCGCCGAGCTTCATCTCCCTCTGGCACTTCGATAATGCGGCCCGCTGCTAATGGACTGGCGGTATCGGAGGTGTCTGCGTTGATGCTGGTAGTTGTGTCGAGAAGAAGGGGGAGGAGAGAGAGAGAGAGAGAGAGAGAGAGAGAGAGAGAGAAAGAAAGAGAGAAGCTGACATGAGGAGCATGCTGCGAAGAAGGAGAAGGCCGAGCGAGACGAAATAGAAAGAGACTTGGCGAGGGATGGAGAAGAAGGGGAGACGGAGGAGAAAGAGGGCCAGAGCGGCAGCGGTAATGACAGGCCGTCCGCTCTCGAAGCTAATATAGATGAATGCCCTGCCCTCCTTGCCCTCCGGAACCCGGTGAACGTGGAATCGCTCTCTCTCTCTCTCCGCCGGTTACCATCCGTTTCTTTCTACGAGCAGAGGCGCTTCCACGCGAGACGCTCGAACGATCGCCGGGCCGCGAAACTGAACGCGAATAGCCGACGAGAATACGTAAGGAATGCATCGAGCGCAGGCGTGTTTAGCGATAGAGAATTTTTTTTTTTTTTTTTTTTTTTTTCGTTACGTAATATTTCGATAGAATGAGATGCTGGCGGAGATACATAACAACAATTTAAATACGATTCTTCGCGTGCAAGAGTGTAACATCTACGCATACATTTCGCTATGAGTCTCGATCGATCTTCACCTAAACCTAAAAACCGTCAATCTGTGCGTACATCGCGAAACAGCATCGCTCTTGTCAGCCGCCATCGCTCCCTCTCTCTCTCTCTCTCTCTCTCTCTCTCGCACCGCCGTGTTTCGCGATATTCTCTCTCGTGTTCCGCTGATGCCCGGCTGATGTTTTCCCGGCGACGTTGACGGCGGTTCGCGCGAACACGTACGGCGAGGAGGGTCGTACCGAGAAAGAGAGAGAGAGAGAGAGAGAGAGAGAGAGAGAGAGAGAGAGAGAGAGAGAGAGAGAGAGAGAGAGCCGGAGGGGCATCTATCTATCAGCGCCGGCGTGAAGTGGGCGGGTGCATGCGCCGTATTGCTCCGTACGGCCGCTCTCTCATTAACTCCGGACGCCGCCGGAGCGGAGGAGCATCCGTGCGCGGCCAACGTGGTAGACGACTGCCGGCGTTCCTCGTCCGAGAGGAAGGACGAGGGGAGGGGGAAGAGGGGGGGGGCACCCCCACCCCCCCGAACTTTCGCGGCCGTACGTGCTTATCTAAGAGCGAGCGCGGCAACGGCCGGGGGTGTCATCGGCTGATGGGGAACGTGCGCGCGCGAATATGAGATCTGCGGTAAATTCGGGGACACCCTCTGTGCGTCTTCTTCTCTCGTTCTCTTATTATTAAGCCACGGTATCCGTCAGTCAGCTGGAATTATTTTCTATTCGAATACGCGCGCGTTGGACGCGTATTGCCTCGTAGATAATTAAATTTGTAAATTTAACGTTGGCACGAAGAACGATTGCGAGAGCTTGTATTAGATTTTTGAAGATAGAATGTACAGCTTAAAAAATATTAGGTACTTGAGTTATCGATCGATTAACTTTTTATAAAATTCATATATACACAATAATCCAATTAAACTATAGACTTTTAAATAATATAATTTGCACACAGACCGTAAATTTATAAATTACTAATTATTAATTGTAAATTAACAACTTATCAATTAATAATGTAAAAATTGTAATAATGGCGTATAAAAATAAATTTTCGAACATAGTTATTGGATATTGATCTGAACAGAGTGAAATTAACTACAAGATTGCGAATGCATTTTCGCGCGAATGAATGTTTATCGACGAACAACTGGATAATAGTACAGGAAACTGATATAAAGGACCGGCTCGAAATTAGTTCCACGATAACACGATCACGCTTGGAGTGATCATCGCCTATCGACAATTTCTGATCAGAGCTATGCGTACTAACTATATACGAGCATTAGATGAACCAACAAAGTTGGGATCCCAAGCGGGCAATCCCATTCGCCAAGAGCGACGGCGTTATCGCCAAAGTGTTACTGATCCTGGGAGATTTTATCGACAGTCCCACGGTAGTCTATCTCTCGAGCGAGCTTAACGGGGACGTTTTCACGTGTAGCAATTTCGGAAAATGAGGGAGGCGTTCTCGATGGGAAGGTATCGATAGCGAGAGATGATTCTTTCTCTTTCTCTCTCTCTCTCTACAGTCGGAATGCAAAGCGATGGAACCGATCGACTTTTCGAAAGCACGAGATAGCGAACGAGTCTTGGAATGACGATGCGGGATTTTAGGCGGCCTGCCTGTTAAGGCAGGTGCTGATTTGGGGAGGATCGTGGTGTGGCAGTGATTCCGGGGCGAGATCACGCTCGCGCAATCCGCAATCGAGACACGGAGTCATTAAAATGTACACACACACACACACACACACACACACACACATATATATATATATATATATATACTTCACGATATTGCTTGACTCGCCGTGAAATCGTTCTGTTGAAACAAAGCTAAACGCGTATGCAAACATGTCGATTGCGAATCAAGACGAAATCACACGGTCGTTTCGGAGAATTTCTAATCACAATAAGAGAAATTATTACTATTTTTTTTTTACAATAATAAATTTCGAATTCAAGAATGTCAAAGAGACGAATGTTATATATACAATATCCACGAGGAGGGGGGTGGTAACAAACCACAATTGCAATCTTGCGAGTCCAAAATTCGAGGATACAGCGAGTAAGGGGTAAAAGAATATAATTTTTTTTTTTTTTTCGTCTAAAAAATCAGAGACGTTAGAACGTACATAAGCGAATCTCATGGAGAGTTTTGAAGACATATAAATTCATAATTCAACCTTCGGTATATTTAGCATCCTGCGATGCTCGCGGTGCCGCGTTTACCGCCGCGTCATTATCCACGCGCGTCTCTTTTTAATAGACAAGTAGCATAAATTCGATCTGATATATATGTCCAGAGCGATAGCGCTCGTACATGAAAATATCGCACTCGAGCGGCTCGATCCATCACAGAACTTGCCTTCTTCCGGCGCCACGCGCGATCGTCCGGGCGTATTCGCGAGCGGGAGAGGAGATCGCGCGCTTTGGCTATTAATAATCATAAACGAGAAGTTGGCGTGTTTTTTGCCGCTCTCTCGCGCGATCTAATATTTTTTTAACAACCGGTCCTGCGCAACGTGACAAAATGAGGGGGTGAAAGGGAGGAGAGTCGCTGAAACACGGGCGAGCGAAAAGGAGACGGCGCGCACGAGACGATAATCCGACGCGCGTACTTGACGATAAACGCGGCGGCCGCAGTCTCGGCTTCGATAATATCCGGTTCCAAGGGCACGGGCACAGCAGCGGTACGTCACTTGAGATGGTTTCGTAATTAAAAGCCGCCTTCATCGTCGTCTCCGGCGACGTTGGTTTTTTCACAGCCGTGTCCGACTTCTCTCGCCGCCGCCGCCGCTCTCGGGGCTTCTTCTCTCGTCGAAGAGAACGCGAGGACGGTTATCGCGACGGTTCTCGGCATCATTTAATAAGTAAGAACGACGCACCGGTAGCCCAAGCGAGCACGCCCATTAAATTGTTAACGGCGACGACTCGCGGCGATCTCTCGGGATCGCGATTCTCAAGGTTTTATGCAAATCGACCCGTGTACACGACGTGTTCGCCAATCGATAACGGGCACTCAATAAAGTCATCGTCCCTCCCTAATGCGAACTCTTCGTTCCTCGCCGCGTTTCAAAGACTCCTTTTTTTTTATCCCTTTCTCTCTCTCTCTCTCTTTCGAGCTTCTTACTTTTTCCGTTATCTCGACTTTATCGCGTAATTGTTGGCGGAATTATCCACATTATGCATTTGCAGTAGCGTATTCGTGATAAGAGTTCGGGCTCGAAAGTGTAGCGTGAATTCGAGTTTCAATGTTTATAACTTACGATTCTCAATTAAGCGTTCGAAGATTTAATATCCAAGTTTTTTAAAGTACGCGCAAGAGAAATTAATTCTTAAAAAATTAATAACCGAGAGAATTAAGATTTTATATACACAGTATATGAATAAATCTTTTCGCTCGATATTATTCAATATTTAAATCATCGGTGTTATCTGAAATAATTAATTATTCGTGTTCCTCGAAGAAATAAGTTGTGGGGTCTTAGGTGTTAATAAATTATACATCCTTCTTCATCCTTCCTTTCTCAATTGCTCTCATTCCCCCCCCCCCCCACCCCGTTCTTCTCGCTTTAGCGCGGCCGATCGCGAGAGACCATCGGCGTACCTGTCGTGAGACAGCTGCGAACGACAGAGATGCGAGATGCAATTAAATCGTTTATCCGATTGTCGTAATATAGACGGTAATCGTGACGCTTAAATGTGCCGTTGATGTAACGCGTGTTAGTGCTATTATAACCGTGCCTGTGTTCGGCGAATTTCGAGTTGCGGATTTTTCGGAGTTCGCGCGAATAGAAGATAAAAAGGAAGAAACGGAAGGACACGCGGTGGCTTTAATCGTGCGAGTTACGAGCGTCGATGTGATTCCGAAATGTGAGTCTAATTAATCTCCCCGAACGATCCCCGAGGGCCGAAACGGAGGTACGCTTATTCGCGGACTTATTCGAGAGTTTTCGTGAAAGTGGCGGCATCCACGCTGGCCCAGCTGCGATCACGCGCAAATTGGAAGAGGCGTGACGAGAGTCCTGCCTCGCTTAACGCGTGCTCCTTTAATATATTTCTGAGGATTGGTGGGCGGTGCTGCGAGAGCACCAGACGGTTTTTCGTAAAATATGGTACCGAATCTCCAAGACCCCCGTACGACCGCAGTTGCTATCCCCCCCTTCCTCTCCCAGAGAGCGAGCTAATCAATTTTTAAGCGTAAAAAAGCTGCGGCTGGAAGTCGAACGTAAAACTCTCGATCTTGATACGGCGGCGTATATTTATAATCGTATGAGATGTGTTTTATCTTTGTATACTTGTCGAGTTGTTAAATTGATCGAGTATATACCTATGGTTATTTTATTTTTATATTATTATACAGTGCGTTCGAAAAGTCCCGGACCAACTGTTCGGATGAAAAAAGGTTTGCGACAAAATATTATAGGGTTCTAAAATAATCTATTAACTCTGCCGAATTATACCGACAAATGATACCAGGTGGAAAAAAAAGATATACTATATTATGGAAAAAAAGCTCGATGACGAGAGACAAGCAAAGATAATCGATTAATCATAGCCACCGGTTAATATCATGCGATGTCGGCATTAACGTTGAGCAGCGTTGAACGAAAAGGATATACTCACGTATATACATAAATATTGTATTTTTCTGTCACGCGTATATCCGCCTCGGCCGTAAACGCGGAGGAGAGGAGAGAAAGAGAAAGAGGGACGACGCATGACCGGAGCAGGTGCATCGTCATTCGTCCAGATAGATGATCGAAGATATGAACTCGAAATCGGCCGAGTGCGCGCGTCCATCTTTGGCGTCGAATGAGCGCTCGATCTCGAACATACGGCGTTTGTAACGTTATTGTAAATTTCCATCCCGAACGAGAGAGATCTAAGCGATAATTCAAGTCGGCGCGATTAAGGTGCCGACGTTCTAATGATATGCAATGACCGCCCGTGACGATCGAATAAAAATCTGTCGCGGAAATGTCGAAATAAAATAGTCGAAATACGCAACGTATTATATATTGACTGCTGTTAAAAAATTCCTCTTTATTATAATTATAAATAAGGATTCACTTGCATTTTTCGCTAATATTCTCCCTCTCTCTCTCTCTCTATATATATATATATATATATGTTCTTATTAATACTATATATAGTATTACTAAGAAATATTTTATATATAAAATTAATAAAAAATATTATATATATATATATATAGTATTAATAAGAAATATAAAGTAAGCTCTTCCTTATAATTAAATAGCAATTTTAACAGCGGTCGATAATTAGCTTTTATCGCGTGTCGGACCTTTCTCCGTTCAATCTCGCAATTTCGTTCAGTGTTTTCGAGAGCAATTAAGGATCTGGGATAATTCGCGCAAGAAAAAATGAAGGAGATCATCGTTCCGGATGACGTATGCGCTGACACTCTAATCGCGTTTTAATTAACCCCTTCTAGTAAGAACGTCGACGCCGTGCCGACACGGGAGTTATAGATATTTCATTCGAAAGTATAGGTTTTAATTTAGCGGCCGCTCGATCAACGTCCGGACGTTATAAATGGACGCTACGATTGCTCGTTACACCACTATGCAGAAAAGCGTTTGCCCGGGGATCGAACGGTTCGAGATACTTGTGAGTAGAGAGAGAGATACGAACAGCGCAGACAGATTAGCTACTGCTAGCTGAGGAGCATATTTTAATCGAGTTTTGTAAATTATTATTCGATCGGCTATCGATACGACGTCGACACGAATAATTACGAGTGTCCAAGTCGGAAACGCTTATAATCCAATCTCCTTTCAAGGGAAATGATTCATATTTATATATATATATATATATATATATATATATATCCTAGAAAATATTGCTGTCGTGTTTAAAAAAAAAAAAAAGAAAAAGAAAATCTAGTATTGAGAATGTGTGCATACCTTTCGAAGTCGGTGAGTCTCGACGAATCCCTAAAACCCTTGGCGAACGGATTACTATCGATCTTCAGTCTCGTTATCTGCAAATTTAATCAGAAAATCTGTTATTCCTTATACCTATATAAAACGACATTTATATAATTCAAAAATGAAAGACGTTCCTCCGTTCAAACGCGACGGACTGAAAAATCTCCCTCTTTCGAGAGAAAATGAAAAATTCAAAGTTTCATGCCTGATTCTCGATCTTGAGGATAATATTACGGTCTGAATCCCGCTAAATTCTCGCCAATTCGCTTGTTCTCTTGCCGAGTTAACGTTATACATAAATCGATTATTATTCCCGCACTCACCAGCTGATTCTGATACGCCGTGACGGCGGTGAAAATGGCCTCCGGGAAGATAAACGTCTTGTGCTCCTCCTTCTGCAGATCGTTGATGTGCAGGCTGCTGTCGTCGGTGTGTCGACAGCGGACCAAGTGTATCCTCGGCTGATACCTGTGCATCGAGTTGAGCACGATCTGCAACAACGAGATTCGCCGCTCGATCATTCGTTCCGCGACTCGGAAATTAACCGCGGAAAATGTGATCCCGCTTGCCCTAATGAATTCCGTACGCGTATAGTCGCGCGCGCGAGATCACGATACGCCTAATAATAATAAAGTACGATTATCGTCGCGATCGGCGACGATGTTTCGCACGAAACGCGCGCCTTAAGTCGCCGATTATCGCAAGTTATCGCGCGATTATTTAGCGTACGCGTCTCCGTATCTAATTGCGAGTTAACACATTTCCTTTCCGAGATTGGATACTGGCTCGCAGTTATCGCAGGCAGATTATCAACGAAAAGTTCACTCGCTTCCTACTTTGTTCGCTTGACTTTTCTGTTTTTACGGATGATCCCACAATGGTCCATAGTGTAATCTCTCTCGAGTAGATTTGACAGATAATAAATACAGAGGCCAAGGAAACTTATACTATAACATTTATTTATATAAAGAACAAAGATCAATCAATGATATATTTTCCGTTTTGTTCGATGATCTTTTGCCATCTTTCGGTGAGCTTCATAATTCCCCGTTCGTAGAAGGACCTGTCTTTATTGGCGAAAAACTGAACAAGGTGCTGATTTACCGCCTCATCTGAATTTAACGTTATTCCACGCAAGGAGTTTTGAAAAGGGCGAAACAAGTGGAAGTCTGACGGCGCAAAATCAGGCGAGTATGCTGGGTGGGGCAATACATCCCATCCAAGCTCCAATAATTTTTGACGGGTCGCCAAAGATGTGTGTGGTCTCGCGTTGTCGCGATGGAACACAACTCCTTTACGATTGACGAGCTCCGGACGTTTCTGGATGACAGATTCGTTCAAACTGTCCAATTGCTGACAGTACACATCCGAATTGATTGTTCGGTTCCTTGGTAGGAGCTCAAAAAACACCACACCCTTCCAATCCCACCAGACTGAGAGCATAATCTTCCTCTGATGAAGTTCTGCTTTTGAAGTCGTTTGAGGCGAATCATCACGTCGGGACCAAGACCGTTTGCATTCCACATTGTTGTAAACAATCCACTTCTCATCACCAGTTATCATTCGTTTAAAAAATGGATCGTTTCATGAGCAGATCGCAGATGTTTATACGCGCCGTCAAATGAACTTCTTTGAGTTCATGAGGAATCCAAATATCGAGCTTGCTTACGTATCCCAGCTTCTTTAGGTGGACGTGAACATTTTTTTGACTGATCTTCAATGTTTCTGCAATCTCTCGTGTCGTGTAACGTGGGTTTGACTTGATCAATGCCTTTATTTTGTCGTCATCAACCTCGGTGGGCCTTCCTGACCGAGGAGCATCTTTGAGATCAAAATCACGAGCGCGGAATTTCTTGAACCAGTTTTGGCATTGACGTTCTTGTAGAGCATCGTCACCGTAAACTTTACGCAATTTTTCACAAGCTTGACGCGCGTTCTTCCCTTTACGGAAGTAAAACAGTAAAATATGGCGAAAATGCACAGTTCGATCTTCCATCTTCAACTTGTTGTAAAATCTCCAAAACTCAACCAAATCGCTCAATTTTTTTTTTAGAATCAAGCTTAAACCGTCAGCTGTTAAACGATATATGACAAACATATGTGTGAATGATTCTAGTACTGCCAAAACTGAACTAATGCCATCTGTTGCAAAAATACGCAATGACTTTTTACTCAACCCAAGTAGTAATCGGTATCGAATTTGAAAGTAATATTACCTTTGAGAAAAATTTATTTCAAATTGAATTCTGATAATGTAATACAAGAAAGATTCGCTTAAAAATTAAACGAAGGGAATCCGATTTGACCTCGTCAAACTTAATTCGGAACTCGTCAATTTTTAATATTGAAAAATTTGCAAATAGATTTCAGAGAGATTCGAAAGATTTTGCGACGGAAGCGGGATTTCGTCTCACGTTGCACAGATTTTTCTAAAATACTCTGTGTACAGAGATACTCTGTATCGTTCTGGAAGTCGCGTAGATGAACGGGTTAAAAACTTTCAAACGGGAATCCCACTTCCCTGCGGAGAGGAGCACTCTGTCGCAGGTAGATACTGCAGATAGCGCGCGGCGCGGCGACCGGGTGGGTGGGGGGGGGGAGGCGAAGTCCCGCGGTATCGATTTCCTGTCCGAAACAATGTGCCGCGACGAAACAAATTCCCCGCGACGGTATCATCGTGTAACGCGCGAGCAGCCGCGCGCGCATCCCGGTGCTGGCTCCCGCATTCCCTCAACCTCGCCGCCGTTTCAGGCAACGTCTGCGCGACAAGACGTACGGGGGTGATCAAGATCGGAGGATAGAACGCGGTCCGGATTAGAATTAATTCCGTAAGAGAGAGAGAGAGAGAGAGAGAGAGAGAGAGAGAGAGAGAGGGAGTAATCGAGCATTGATGATAAAATACTCGCGCGGAATATTAAAATTAGATTAAATCTCTCTCTCTCTCTCTACAGTACGTATAAAATATCACAAAAAATTAGAAAATGGTATTTCTTTACACTTATGTATACATGAAGCAGATGTATAGCCGATGGACCATCAGAGATGATAGGGACCGGACTGCTAATTACTGAAATCAAGCGAAACGATCGAGGACGACGAGGACGAGCTCGTTAGCATACGTCGACGAATGATCCTAGAACGAGATGCGTGGAGTTTCGCTGAGAAAGCGTGAGAGAAACAAGGAGAATGTGACGCGGGATAGCCGGACTTATATATGGTACTATCGCTAATATATATGAAATATAGAGGCGGCTGTGCGGCGCCGCAACTGTTGAGACTTAACGGCTGCAGGTGGCCCGCGAGGAGGAGAGTCTTTGGGCATTTCGGGGGCCCTTCTCGCCAGACCAGACTTTTTTAAGTCCCGTTCCCGCGACCGGCTTCAATATCCCCGCTACAAGCATATACGAATGTTTATACGATTGACTGCGGAGCGTGCGTACCCACACGCACCTACACTCGCGTGCACACACGTACAAATACCATATACATCCGTGACACACGGCCGTTTGATAAATTTATCGTCCATACATCCGATTGGGGATAACTTATTTTGATGAGCGGGGTCAACCTGAAAACTTGTTTATCTCGATTTTCCGACAACAACACGTGCGAACAACTCGACGACTTTTCATTCGAAAAAAAAAAAAAAAAAAAAATCATCGTGTCAACGATCGATGAAAAATAAAAAAAAAAAATATTAATTTTATCTGCGATTGTGATTTCCTGTAGTCGATGAATTATTCTAAAAAGAACAATAATCAATTTACACACACGCAATTTTATAATCTACGATCGATTATGAAATTTCATCATGTTTTTATTACAATACACATATATTTATTTCGTCTATTACGAAGAATGCGGGAAGATGGCTTCCCATGCGGGCGCACACTTTATTCCGGCGAATTGTATCCAAGAAGTTTACAGCATATTATAGATTACGATCGTAAGGACACGTATGTGTGTCCTCCTCGATGGGACATGTCTTCGCGATCGTCTACGCTCGAGATACAAATGCATAAATAGTCACGATTACATTGAACTGGCATCGAACACGGGAGATGATTTACGATGCGCAACCGACACACAGCTGGATAAGAGTGTCTTTCCACCGATTAAAGTTAATTTTCCCATAAAGTAGCGAGGAACACACCTGGAGCATATATAACGATAATTATGCTATATTTTTAAGTACTTTACGAGCCAAAGGAGAGAATTCCGTTCTCGCAAAGCGTCGCTCGAGCATCGAGGACATGGCGATAGAATATAACAATATATTAAAAAAAAAATTAAAATTAGATCCCAATAATAAAAATATGTAAAAAAACGCGCGCGCCCTTTTCGTGCTTAAAAAAATTCAAAGACTAAATTTATAAATTCTAAAAGATCATTATTAAAAAATAGAGAATTCGAAAATATACGTAAGATATTTAGTATAAAAAAAAAAAATTAAAAAAAGATATAACAATTTATGTGGATTTTAGATATCTAACTAAATATAATATAATAGAAAAAAGGAATGTTATTCCACGCGAGGAGAGCTCCATCTGCTTTGCTCCGTATAACGGATTTTATATAAAAATATTTCCAGAAAAAAAAAAAAAAATCTCGCTTCTTACACGCATCGACGCAAACACCTTTTTTCCGTTCAATCGATTAGAGTCCATTTGTAATAATTAGCCGCAAAAGGCCGATCCGCCCTCGGAACGTGATTTGCGTGCGATCGCGATTTATCAAACATCGCGTCATCCAAATAATACATGTTGATAGCGACATTACGCGCACGATATATTGATACTTTTCTCTTTACGCTCGGTAGATAGCAATCATAAGCGGAATGCCGAGTCCAATGTTAATCCGAGTCTTCGATTAATACCAACGTGTTTCTACTGTAGACATGGTATCGTAGATAGTGAAATCGCGACTCTCGTAACGAAAGTAAAAATTTAAATATCTCTGCGAGAGAAAAGGAAGAGATCACTCGCAGCGGGGATTTGATGATTTAACGGACCCGTCAGATACCGAGATCTCCGATAAAAATCAAGGATATTCGAAGATCTGACAAATCAAGATTTTGACAAAGGATTCGAAAGCAAAAATCCAAATACTTTGTATAAATTTGTAGAAGCACTGACTGGAAATTGCTAGAAGCGTGGAACTCGATGTCAGAAATTCGAAAATGATTCTACGATTGCGATTACATATTTAATTATAATCCGGATTATCATAAAAAATGCAAGGCGCCGAAAAGTGCTGCGGCAGGTGGAGACGAAAGTCCTCCGATCATTTTGTACGGAATAAATGAGGAACGAAATCCCGCAAATGCGCGTTTTACATTTAGCCCGCTGAAATCTCTTCCAAGAGTGCTCACTTTTGAATTAAATTTCGCATTAAATATCACAATCGATGCGCGCAAATCGCCCAACCGCGGATACCTCGGTAGAGAGAAATAAACTCGTGCCCTTCGGTTACCTCTCTCTCTCTCTCTCTCTCACTCTCTTTCTCTCTCTCTGTCGCGAGCTATCAAACCAGTTTCAAAAATATAGCCGGCAATCTTGCGGCCGAGAAACAAATGTCACATCGCGTTTGGAAGGAATACGCATGTCGAGAATATTCGTAAAAGCGAGTTCAGTTATGTCAGAAATCTTTTATTTTTCTATTTCTTCTTTCTCTCTCTTTCTCTCGCCCTCACCCTCATCCTTCTCGACGAGCGCGACGAGCATCCGGAGCGGACCGCGGATTATCCGGATCTACGCAGGCATTCACAATGCGAGCGTATATAATTACGCAAAGCACGCGAATTATAGGCGTATTAAAATTAAACGACCAAGGGGCGTAATCGAGCGAGGCTTGAGTGGTGTCCGGTGCCACTTCATTGATTATAACGGGCGTTAAATTCGCGCGCGGTTTCGCAAATCCCAATCTATCCGCGCCTATAACAATATATATACCGCGATACAAAAATACCTTTCTTTCATTTAAATCGAACATTAATTGTAAAGATATCGCGCAAGGAAAGATTTTCTATTTGCGTATACGTCGATTTTGAAAAAAAAAAGAAAAAAAGATACATTTCAATTAAAGATTATATTTATAATCGGAGGGAGATCGACGGAAGAAACTCTCGTCAGTTTCCGGATACTATCAGATAAACGATGACAAGAAGAAAAAAAAAACAAAAACAAAAAAAAAGGACGAATAATGCGGCGGAGAGTAAGAGCCCGAGAGATACGACGTGTATCATTCGCGAATAATTTAATTCCATTACCGCGCGCGCGCGCCAAAAAGTCGTTTCCAAGGTAGCAGCTTTATGGCGAGACGAGGCCGATCGCGTTCCCGGGATCCCGGGGTGTTTCCTATTCGTTCTCCGCTGCGTATACGGGACAACCCGCTGCAACCTGTCAAGACTACAATCCGCGCTGCTCTCTGTACATACGCACGCGTGCACCGTGTATATGAACCCGCGTACGAGTAGCGAGACACGTGTTAGGACGCGCGATATGCATTCGTATAACTTCTCGTTTAATTTATCAACCCCCCCCCAAATATCCAAATATATGTACCATAATGCGATAAGTACACATCGTTGATATTTATTTATTGGCTGTTATTTATGTACTGCGGATTTTAATACGCGCGCATCATACATTCGCTCTCCACAGCTGTGGATCGTAAAAATTCCGCTACACTGGAAATGACTTTCTCTCCGGCGTGGCCAAACTTACGTACCGCGAAAGGGAGCGTGAAAAAAAAAGGACAGGAGGGGGGAGAGAGAGGGGGGAGGGAGGGGGGGGGAAAAGAAGGGAAAAAGGAAGACAAAGGCATAGAGATTATAAACCGGTACGAATGTGTGCGCGTGTCGAGAGACGAGTTAAAGGACAATGAAAACCTTTTTCTCCCACCTGTCGATCAGCGCGCTGTTGCATCCGCGTGCACTTTATCCGCGTGTTTACCAAAGCAACCCAGTAATTATGGCAAATCCCTCTCGTCCGCGATATTTTCGAGGAAATTAACATTTACATCACCCCCGCGGTAACTTCTGTTTTCCCGCTCTCGAACAAGTACCGTTCACTTCAAAGTTAAACAGCCATTATCGATGAGAAACATCCAACGCCTCTCGCGCGTAACGAATAAGATTTATATTGATATCTTATTAATAGTATTTTCTTTTTCAAAATCTTTAAACACGCGCAAGATGCTCGACGCAGCGTTTTATTATTTAGCAATGTTGGCGCGAACATATTGGAGCAGATCGAAATGCATCGCTTTTCAGATCTTTTTCTCTCTTTTGATACTAAAAGAGAAATTCTAATAAATATGTTTTATTTCTTAATATAAGTTTTTATTAAAATCTAGATTTTAATTAAAATATATTTGTAAAATATATTTTTATTAAAATCTAGATTTTAATTAAAATATATTAATAAAAAATATATATATATATATTGAATGCATTCTAATCATTATTTATTTTTCCCCGCTTGAAAACGCGTGCGTGTAAAATTACGAGCATCGCGCGCGTAATGGAGGAGCAACGATGTCCAAAGGCAGAGAATTAATATTCATATATATCTATAGGGTATATAGAAAAACACGCGTCAAATTCATCAGTTGTAGGAATATATTTCTAGATGAAAGGATAAATAATAATAAGATAAATAGTAGTAGAGTAACTCTAGCAGAGTAAACGATAGAAAGTTGAGATATAACCCCAGTGGGATAATAAAAATATATTTCATAAGCGGACTTTATATGAGCGGGCTCGCCGATTACGAATTCCGACGACGAGGAGAGAAAGATCGGGAGGAACGCTCGGCGCGAGAACTCGCGCGCCTGGTGCTGGAGATGGCCGCTTTTGGACCACCGTGTAGTAGCCGGAGTCGCAGGCGGGGGGTCTTATAATATCGCGTCATACGAAACGATGAAATAGTGGCTGTAGCGAAGGAATGTTCCCTACCACTCGAGTCGTCGAGTTTAAGTTGACTGGCATTGCGTGGTTCGCCCGGCTCGACCGACCGCTTTCAACCGGTGTGTCTGTTCCGCGAGCGTTTCTCGCCAGTGTTTCTCTCCGCTCGTGTAAAGGGGGTATTTGGCAATTGCCGGTACAGCCGGAAAGGAATGAAAGTTCCTCGTCACGAAATCTCGACTCCGATCCCCCAGGAGCGATCTTTTGCTCCTTCCTTTTTTTTTTTTTTCCCCTCTCTCATCGAAATCGACTTATGAATTATTTCCGATCGCAGTTTAACGCAAATCGACCGTGACGAGGTGGTTCGAAGGTTTTTGAAAAGAAAAAGGAGGAGAAGTTTTGTTACGGCAGAAGGATCAGAGCTCGAACATTTTGAAGAACGTCGGTCGTCGCGAGTGATGCTCGTCGGCTTCTTAACGCTCGGTTCTGCTTGTTATTTTATGCTTATTAACAGTTTATATTTGCGTATCCGCCTACTCGATGTATAGAGAATTCATGCACTACTGACACGTGTATTAAAAACACTTTTACGAGAGGTATCAATGGGCGAATATTGTAATAAACATCACGATACTCACAGCAATATTGCCATTAAAGATAATGCACGTGTAAAGCATTAAGATGAAAGATTGCGAAAATATTTAATATCATTCACTAGAAATTCGACTATTTTTAATATTAATTCAAACGTCTTCCGACACTTTCGACGAATAATAATATATGTTTCAAAAGTTTTCAGATTTTCATTTAAAGAAAAAAAAATGCCCTTTTTAAATGTATTATTAATTTCTTTCGCAGCGCACGAGGTAACGTAAATATCGATTATCTCGTAATAAGGATAGAATTTTATAAAGATTATGCGCGCGTTAAAGTATTATAGAGCTGTGACGGAGAAGATCCGTCGAGCATGTTTAAAACATTTTTACATTTCATAGAAGATTACGCAGTATCAAATGAGTAGAAGTGCTCTCTCGCTAACCATTCATCCAAGTCAATCGGGATAAAAGGGGGGTGGGGGGGGGGGGGGATAAACGAAAACATTTACAACGACGAGACCGGGAGAGCTCGCCCATCACGATTATCATTTCTATTTATTTCGATTTATCCTCCTCTCGGATAAAGCCCCGAAAAGTATTCACGCATGCGCGCGCGCGCGTTTACACGCGTTCTCCCGTCGACGACGCGAAGCGGGAAGAGCGCGGAGAGTCGTCTTGAGAGAGAAAGAGATTCAAAAGGTGCTCGACGGGGCCCAGGCGTAGGCTACCCGTGATCATCATGACAAAAGCTCGGGGCAAACATCCGTTCAATTTATTAGCTTATAGGCGACGCCGTCTTCTCGTACTACCTATACTATACACCACCTACGAAACGCCGGTTACGAACCGCCTATAATGTCCGCAACATTATGGGCATGTTCCTAAGCCAGCAGCCCCCTTCCTCTCCCTCCCCTTCTTACCCGCTGGGGGCCCCGCTCCACCCTTCCGACGTGTTCATTCTCCCCAATAGAGTCCCAATTTTTACGGTCGCGAGAGAAGCCCGTGATATTTTCCGAATCCCGGGGATGGTAGATCATTGCATTCGGGGATTAAAACCCCCCTCGATACTATGTACGCGCATAGCGTTTGATAAATAAAATAATGTATCTCATCGAAAAAGGGAAAAGGAAAATTTCTTTTCCTAATAAAATTGAAATATTAAAATGATTGTCGAATCGTTGTTAAGGGGTTAAAAAAGAAAATGATTCCGACGAATCATTATATTACGGTCATGAATTGTGTATATGCGACTATTGTATCAAGGCGCGTATATTGATATATTCTGTATTTTTTAAATTTTATAAAATTAATTACCCCTTGAAAGTAACATTTTGTCACTTCATTAGCATTATTCGTATATCAAATATTTGTAAGTCTTAAATCTCTTCGTTGTTCCCGAGAAAATCGATATTCTCTGTAGTTAATAATTTTTTAATTAATCCTTATTCATGCTTTGCCATATGGGCCGCGCGCGAAACACACGTGCTTTCAATTAAGGATTAAAAGAGATATTTCCAGAGATCGAGAGGATTAACTTTTATCGAGCGTCTTACAACGGGATGTCAGGGATATTGAGCGCGGAATATTGAGTTTCGCACTCGGTGGTTTACTGCCGATTCTCGCGATAAAGGTGACGACCCTCGTCGTCGTAAATTGGCGCATTTCATTCCGCGCGATTTTGACTTCTCGCGTTAATAAGCAGGAAGAGATACATCATTAAAATTAATCATAAGGATAAAATTCTTTCTCGAGCATCGACGTCACTTTCGCGTCGCGAAAGGGACAAGTTTTCGCGAATCCGGCGAGAGACCGGTTTGTCATCGATCGGCCAGCAACGACGGCGACGACGACGACAATGGCGTGAACGGAATATTATACGTTCCCGGCAACATGAACGCCCACGATTAACAACTCGCGCCGATGATAACCGTGGCCCACGCTTTCACCCTGATGGGGCGATGTCCCGTCGCATTCGTTTTACGAGGGCCATTTTCGGCGCGCGCGATCGCTCGAGGACTCGTCAACGATCACGCGAGCGAGAACGAGAAAGCCGAGGGCGTGAAAAACGACAGCGCGAGCATCGCCAACGTCGTTGGGCGCTAGTCATTCGTTAAACTGACCCCGTCTTATCGCTTATTCAGTGGTCGAATTTACGCAGACGGCAGTTGTCTCTTTCGAAACCTTTTTACATAAGCGAACTTTTATTTTTTAACAATCCTCTGATATATGAAATCTCATACCCAAGATATTTAAAATCGAACTTATCGAGAAATATTAATTTTATTGAGAGATATTGGGTATATAAAGGTGGCGTTTAATAAGCAGATATCGAACCCGGAATCTCCCTTCGTTTTTTAAACGAGAAAAATTTCTTTGAAATTCGAATATAATCGCCGAGAGAATTATATCCATCTAGGGATCATATCTTCGGGGTATAATCGAACGCGAAGGGGGGGGGGGAAAGAGGGTTCTGTTGCGCCACGTAATAGCGGTAGCATGTCCAACGGGCTCGACATTTCGCGTCCGGCGGCTATTGTGCGCTAAACTCCGAAATAAAGGGGGAGATACGCCGCGCGGCCCAGGAATATTACGCATCCGCTGAAAGGCAGGCGCAAATTACAGAACGGCGTAATGACCATGGGGGTTGCACGGAGCGCCTTATCGTCGACGATCTCTGCGTGCGCGGGTCCGCCCGAGGAGGAAAATGCTGCGCGCGCGAAATTATCCTCTCTAGAACTCACGCGCTTCTCTCGCGACGCGTGAACGTTTAATCGTTTTAATGCCGAATTAAACTCTCGTAATTACTCGAGCGCGATAGAGAGATTTGAAAGTTAGCTATTAAATACAATAATTATAATAATCGTAGAATAATATAAAGATTATTTCTTTTTAACACGAGAACGAGATTATATCGCCTGCGGTAATCTGTTACTCGTAGATAAAACTTAAAATCTTGGCAAAAATTGAATATAAAAATCTTAATATTACGTGTGCATATAAGTTTCCGCCGTTTTTTATCAAAAATTGGGCATTTATCGTGAAAGAACGGAACTTAATGTTTTGAGTCACTCCCAATGTAAGTGCAAGTTCTTCTCGCGTTTGGCACGAATCTTGATCCAATAATGCTTCCAATTCCGCGTCTTCGTACACTTTCGGCCTTCCGCTACGTTCTTTGTCTTCGATGTCAAATTCACCGTTCTTAAACTTTTCAAACCACTCGCGACAACTTCTCTCACTTAAGGCAGCCTCACCGTATGCTTCTACAAGCAATCGATACGCCTCAGCTGCAGATTTCTTCAAATTGAAGAAGTAAATCAAAAGTTGCCGCAAATGACGCTTATTCGGCTCAAAACTCGACATTTTCGCACACAAAAGAATATATTATACTGATAAAAAATCACTAATATTTTAAGGTTATGTTATCGACTGATGTCCAATCTTACGATAAGGACGTTTTACATGTGACAATTTTAACCGTAACTCACTGGTGGCGCCAACTTTTGTCAAACTTATTTGTACACCTAATATTTTATTCGCGATTAATTTTCATCGAATTAATGCCCTCGCAAAAAGATATATCTATTAATACTATATAAATTCTGCATATACCGCAGGAGAGATGCGACGCTTCTCTTACCTGGCCATGTTTGTCCATGTCGTTATTGGTCAGTTTCACCTTCTCGAAGGAGACGATCTGCTTGAGCAACTGGTCGCCGGTGAAGGGGGAATCGGGATGAACGTAAAGTCGCGCGGGCGCCGGCGGATCCGCTTTGCCAGCCTCTAGCCAGCAGCTACGATGATAGGCGTATCGATACCTTTTATTGTCCACCGGCACAATATCCATCAACACTGCATAACGACCTTCAGACTTGAGTCCGCTGAAGACTACCCGGCACGTTGGAAACATTCGTCTGCGAAAAGACGCGAATAATGAATATATATTTATTAATACAATATATACAATTGAAATAGACAAACAATATATAATCATGATAAATTAATTGAGTATCTAAATAATTGAGAAATTATATATTTTCGAGACAGAGAGAGATAGAAACCATTATAATTAATTATTATATCTTGTTTCTAGTTTGTCCGAAAAAGACAGAAAAAAAGAAACATAGTGTTAAATTTTTAAAAATACGTAATGACTTAATTATGACATATTATTTTGTCAAACAATTGCAATTGCGATCGCGTTTATATGCGTGAAAATGACATATAGAAACGAGTTTCGATTTTTCTCGCAACGATACGAACGTAACCTCTTCCAGTAAATATAAAATGACATAAGAGAATAAAGGTAAATGTTTAAAATCTTCCCGGCCTATATACTCGACGATCGTTACAATCGCAAACAATAGAATTTGTTAATTATAAAACAACATCCACAAGAATATTCTCTCAGCAACGTAAACATTTTAATATGCGTACAAAATGTGTGTATTTCAATTTTTAATTACTATAAATTAAACGTACATATTTTTATTATATTATCGCAATTTCAGAGTATTATAATCTTATTCGGTTTTCGAAATATCAATTTTTCTCTAAAGTCCTAAAAAATGATTCATAAGAAAATTGGAAGATTTCGTATCTTCCGATAAAACTTGTCATCTGCATCGTATCATTTTCTCGTTTCGATACAATTTCAAATTCATTTACTTCATTTGAATTTAGACGCTCTGATCGGAAAGGAGCATCCGTTCCTCGGGTTTTGAATCCCGAGCGTATGCGCAGTCGACTTTGGAACGCCTCGAGAGGAAGTACGTCAAGGCGCACGCGCTGTCCGGACGCGCCTTCGTCGCGCATCGACGTCGTCGATGCAAGAGCCACCGCTGGATATCCCGCTGGCGTAGCGACACGGAAAGCCTGACCTTCCTTCGTCCCCAGGTTCCCGGTCGGGGAGAGTCTTTTACCCGGCCCGCAATGTACGTCCTCGTGTACGATCGGCACGCGATAGACTCGCGCGCGTGTGATTTACGCGCCGCGGGAATGAACGTGGAGCGGAATTCTACGGTCAGATGGCAGATACGTCAATAGCGATTTTTTCACGGTGAAAAATTGGATTCTAGTTAATTTATCTCGCGGAAAAGCGCGGAGATGGACGTAACGGGGAATGCTCATTTTAAAACGCAATCGCGCCATTTCGCTTCGTAATATTTATCGCGTGATTGCAAACTAGGTGAAATATTTGACAAACGAAAGATTCGCTTACATTTCGTATTTCTGAATAATTTTACGCGATGATCTTTGTTCCAGATGCTTGATCGATCCAACAAGGGAAATCGAAGATGACGGATCCACCGCGACATACCTGTCGAGGACGGTCGATGGTATGCCAAGGACCGTGCAATCCGCTAAGGGCTCCTCAACACCACCACCACCATCATCATCATCGTCATCGTCATCATCGTCAAAAGAACGATGCGACTAGCGTTGCCACATCAAGAAAGAATATATCCTTCTTGCCGGACGAATTTACCCCGCTACTGTTAAAATCTTTAAAGTCAGATACTCCCGTGACATCTGAAATTTCGAGGGACGACGAATCGATTTCTAGGACGTCGTCTTTCGCCAGGATCGCTCTGATCAAAGTCGCGAAAACCCCTCGACCCGAGGAGACCACCGACATTCCTGCGATCTTGCGAAAGGTCTTGTCGCAGAAAAAATTAGACAAGCTCGGAGAAGCGTCAACGAGCGAGTCGCCGCCTTTGAGAAAAATCGATACGACAGTACCGATGAGAAGGATAGTTCCAATAAGAACGATACCTTCCCCTCCGAGGGAAACGGTTGCGAGAACAGCGGCCTATCGAGCACCGAGGATTCTGGAGAACGCGAAATTTATAATTACAAAGAAGCTGAATAGATTGACATCGAAAACAATGTCCCCTTTTTCTCTCTTCCTCATAATTTTCATAATTTATGCAGGAATTCACGTATTATTGGCTGTGATCACGTGGCGAACATCTGTCTACCAATATTTCGCGTCCAGTCAAATTTGCGGGATTCTCGTATTTCTCATGTGGAGGATAACCGGTACGATATTAATCTGAGTTACTGCGAACCACGCGCGTAAATATTACATTGAGACAAATGCTCTGTAAGACGAATATCGAAATTGATTGACGCGTTTTATACCAATTTATCACAAGATTACATATATGGAGACAACATCTCTGCACCGTGTTCCGTTGAAGAATTGATTAATTGACGATCGCCACGAAATTGATGAGTCCTAGAATTTAGAAAGTGTGACATTCGAATATTAAAGATTCCAATAAAGATTATAATACCCGAGCGCTAACAATTTAAAAGATTCTCAATTTGTCACGATTTGTAATGTTGGATGGCATCGTGACTAATGATGTTTCGCTACTGAAATAACCGCCATCTCTTATAATCCATTCTTTAGCATCTATATTTAGAAAGCTTGATGAGTGCTGGCATATACTGGAATATATTTTTAGAAATACATATATATGTACAATGCATATTTTTTGAAAAATTAATATATAATTATTTTTGAATTATTACATAAAATTAATTTTTCATGCGGAACCTCGAACACATACATATCCCCGTTCGTTAAAAAAAAAAAAAAAAAGGAAATTCGTTTAATCAAAATATTTGTTATTATCCTATTTATGCGAAAGACTTGAAGACGCGCAACACACACACACACGCGCGCACACACATACGTGCACGCGCGCTTTTTTTTCGTTCAGATCCTTGTTTGGCGCGAAAGCTTCCATTACTCCTGTCACTTTTTTTTCACGGAACCGCAAGGGTAATCTCGTGGCGGTTTTCTAGATCTATTTATCCGATGACAGGGATCCTTTTCCTTCACGGAGCCGTAGTCCGAAGCCGTAGGACTCGTTCGCAAAGAGCTAAACGAAACAAAGTCGCGAAGAAAGAGGAGAGGGCTTTAAAAACGCATGCGGATAAGAGAGGGGTGTCACGCGAGTGCCCTACCATCGTCTATTCGCGAAACCCCGAGAAGACCAGACTCCGAGGAGACGACGGGCCCCGCGAAGATGATGGGGTCGATGGGGTCCCCCGCGACGCAAACCTCACCGCCTCGAAGCGGTTTTGCGGTTTCGAGCTCCTCGAAAACGATCCTTCCCTCCTCCTCGGCACGTACGCGTTCGGTTAGGTTCGTGCGGTTTTTAACAAGGACATTGTTCAACCGCGTTGAATAGTATCGTCGTTACGTTGCCCCGGGGCCCGGCGCACCTTAACGACACGATTGTCGGTCCTTCTCGGGCGAGGAGTTTCAACCGAACCGGTGCATGCGAAATTCGCACGCGCATTTTGGGAGCAAGCGAGGTCTTTATTCGCGACTAGCACGTGAGACCCCGAACCGCGTTCCTCGCCACGTTTGTAATTCGATTCCAGGAACAAGCGTCGTATTCAAGATCTAGACGCTTGTTTCCATTTCACGTCTCGATTTCTTTATATATAAAATATAAGATATTAATTTTATGTATACATATATTGCATTTTTCAAAAATACAAAATACATCGATGTATAAAAAACTTGGCGTAAAATTATCATATAAAACGAATAGTAATCATCACTTCCTTGTTCGCACGTGAGCCTCTAATGCGAATATATTAGTTCCGTCGTCGAAAAATGACGGAGTAACGCAAGTATCTCGGTTACTCCAGGTTGACATTCTACAAAATCATCGGGATCGTTTGCACCTCCTTTAGGCCCGTAGCACCCCGAGGCAGCTGCAGCTACTCCGCTTATCGCCCTTGACGCGGACGACGACGTTTCTTCCGAGGTACTCGGTGATGTTCGACTTTCACCTGCTGCTAAGAATAAATTTCGCAATCGCGCACGCGCGCCTTTTCAACGATATTTTTAGCGTTGCATAGACGCGCGCACACACGGGTGTCAAAGCATTACGTCGTAAGCATTACGCATTCGTAAACATTAGGCGCGCGACGCGATAAATCGTCCGGAAAATTATCACACGGTGGGGGTTCGATCGCCCTCCCGGATAAGCTCGTCGACTATTTAAGTATCGATGCCGAGGCTATCGACGCTCTCCCTCGAGATCCGCCAGACAGCCACCCTTGCGATCTCTATCGTGCGCATTACACTTGTACCCTATGAATCCCGTGCTCGGTGACTCATGTATTTTTACGAGGATCGCGCGACCAACGAGTCAATTTGTTCGACGCGTGCCACTTTCGGACGCGATACGCGTATCGCTATCGAAATTGTCGACCGTATCGGACCGTAGCTCCGTTTTCCTTTGTATCCTCGAGAAATAATGGCGAATAACGCACGTTTAGTATATACAGGGCGTATACGAAATAATATTAAATTACAAAAATGTCTAAATGTAAATTTCATTCAGAATTGTAAGTGGAATAAAGTTTTTTATATCGATTGGAGTATTATAATTGGGATATTATCTTCGCGCAAACTCAAAATAATTTTTTTAAAAGTAACTCTGTGACATTAATTCTCCATGTTAATTCTCCATGGCGAAAGTATATTTGTTGTTTTCAAAAAATTTCTTCCTCTACATAAATTTTTCCGACAATCGATTGACAAATGTCATCACCTCGCGTAGACTCTCTCTCATTTATTGTCATAGGTGTACAAATAAGTTTCCGCCGTTTGACAAAAGTTGGCGCCACCAGTGAGTTACGGTTAAAATTGTCAGATGTAAAACGTCCTTATCGTAAGATTGGACATCAGTCGATAACATAACCTTAAAATATTAGTGATTTTTTATCAGTATAATATATTCTTTTGTGTGCGAAAATGTCGAGTTTTGAGCCGAATAAGCGTCATTTGCGGCAACTTTTGATTTACTTCTTCAATTTGAAGAAATCTGCAGCTGAGGCGTATCGATTGCTTGTAGAAGCATACGGTGAGGCTGCCTTAAGTGAGAGAAGTTGTCGCGAGTGGTTTGAAAAGTTTAAGAACGGTGAATTTGACATCGAAGACAAAGAACGTAGCGGAAGGCCGAAAGTGTACGAAGACGCGGAACTGGAAGCATTATTGGATCAAGATTCGTGCCAAACGCGAGAAGAACTTGCACTTACATTGGGAGTGACTCAAAACATTAAGTTCCATTCTTTTACGATAAATGCCTAATTTTTGATAAAAAACGGCGGAAACTTATTTGTACACCTAATATAATCATAATAGCATGCATAATTAAAAGAATATTTTCGCTCGCCACATGACTCTATGTGACTTAATTGCTTCTAAAAAAAAAAAAAAAAATTATCGCGGCTAATCCGAACGTTACTCACCATCACCCTATACGATCGCGATAACAAACGTCCTAATTACCTGCGGCTAATTTACCTCCAATTCCAACGCCAACCGATCGCTCCTAATTCGTCGGGACGCACTCGCCATCCGACATTACGACATGCGTTTCCCCGTCAAATTAGGCGGAAACAAACAAGCGATCCTCGATGGCCCGTGGCTAACGAGGCCGTAATCGCAGAGACACCTCGACTTCCCCGAGTCGAGAGAATTGCCTTCAACCACTCGTATATCTTTCTCGCTTCGCGAGGGGGACGCGTTGGAGGGAGAACCCCCGAGGAAGGACCCGCGTACAGTTCGTATAAATGGATTACGGAAACGCGCTGGATATTATACCAGCGATTCGACGATCTGAGTTAAGCCTAAAATGTTTGCCGTGCTAACGACTGCCTATGCCAGGTGGAAGAGATCGCCACTATTGTAATTATACTGCGGCTGTCTCGCGTTTCATGTCCCGGCGATCGTGACACCGTCCGGCAGGATATTTCTCTACCCCTGCGTGAAAAAAAAAAAATAATAATAATAAGGAGAAAGCGAGACAACATAATGAACTGTTTGAAATGCCGGTGACGAGAGTGTCGAAGCACGCGTTTTTCCAATTTTTGGAGATAGAAGAAGTAAAATTATAATGTTTGAAAAATATCTAATGATCTTTTGCTAATTTCTCTCATATATTAATTTTTATACTTATATGTATAATAACCTTAAATATAATCTTGACACAGAATAATTAACACGCGCTTTAGTAATAATATAATACTAACAATAAATTTCAATCGTGCTTCGTTGCACCGTATTAAATATATCGAAAAATTTTGCACACCGCGCTTCCTCGATATCTTTTATAATGCGAGATGTAAGATTCATCTTTAATCCGCAAGTTTCTTCTCTTTATCTCTCGCACACACATTACCGTTGTACCTCGTATCTATTCATTAATATTATCTTTATTTATTATAAGCAGTTCGGTATATAACCGCGCGAAAATGGGGTCTAAAATGAAGAGATGTCTATCTATCCCTACTCTCTATCTCCACCTTTTTTTCGATCTCTCTCTTACTCTCTCCTTCCCCGCTACGTTCGTTTCCTCTTTCTCTCGACACGTTGTTTTCTCTGTGCATGTTCTCCGCGATGTAACGTGCACACGATCGTCCCAGGGTCGCGTGTGAGCGTATAATGTAGGTTGCTGGCACCTTGATGAAGGGTTCGCGTGACGAGTACCCTCTATCCGCTGGTATCCTGTCTCTCTCCTGACCTGCTCGTCCGCACCTCCTATTCCGTGCGAGGCTCGCAGTCCACGGTTACCCACTTAAACGCTGAAAAAAAAAAAAAAAACCCCACCGGCCGCAACGACAACGACGATAGCGTTCTTCTCGCGGAACGAGCTCGGCGACCATTTTGCCTTCCGCCGCGTTTCCACGAATCGCGCGTGAAACCTTTTCCCTGGAAGACTCGTCGCTAAATTGTGACACAAAGTCTAACGAACGAAGCGTTAGATAATTAAAAGCTTTATCTCTTCGCGAAAAATCGAAACGGGTAAAATTTAATGCTTGAAGTCTTTGAAGGCAGAAAAACTGTCGCTTTTATATTTATAATAGTATCTCAACCTTTTTCAAAGATTCAATTAACAATGTCGTGTTGCTATCGCTCTTTTTCGTCTTCGGTTTTTTTTTTTTTTTTTTTTACATCTCTAAAACATCCATCGCAAATTGATTATTTGTATTATTTTCTTTGATCCATTGTCGGAAGATCATTTCCTTTCTTTTCGACGATCTTCTACAATGTTTATCAATAAGTAAAGTATTTATACGCGTTTTAAAGATCTCTCTTCTTGCGAATCATTGAAACTTTAGAGTACAAAGGAAGCGACGAAGAAAGAAAAGAAGACAAGAGAGAGAGAGAGAGAGAGAGAGAAGATTTTGAAAAGTGGCGAGTGCCAACGTGGGAAAGGAAACTCTAGGACGTTCGTGGAGGAAACCTACGAGGAGTTTACGATCTCGGCACCCCGTAGGGCCAGACAATTCCACCTGATTGGTCCGAATTCATATTGTCATTCTGTAGACTGATGTTTAGAGCTCGCTCAGCTGGGATTTCGTGCCAAGTTGTCGCTGGTTGCTAACGACGCTATTCGTGCTTCGTCGCGTTTCCTTGATACAATATATCGATCGTCGTGGCCCGAGCAAACAGCAATATAAGCGCATTATTTCGAAACTTTTAAATACACTTTGCAGCTCATTGTGCCGTGTATGATACACGGGACTCTTGGAAATATCGTTCTCATTCGAGCACCACTTTAGAAATATCGTTAATTAATTTACAGGAATCTCATCTCCTCGATTATCTCGATTTCCTATCGAAAAATCTTGCGATCAAACCACTCACCTCTTGTCAATATTGTAATATAAATTTATACTTTCAATCCCGTGCAACATTGCGAATGGTTTTGTAACTTTCGTATCGCTTTCCGTTCATTCTCCGCGACGACGTCTCAAGGTTGAACGGATCGCGGCACGGATTATTCTCAGGCGATCATCGCTCTTCCTCTCTACTCGAGGTTCTCTCGAGGTGTTTTGTAATTACGCGCCGTCCGTCTTACCCGAAATCATTCCGTGCGTACGTGGCTTATCCAATTATCATCTGCTTTCCGCACGCTGGCGTAAACGCACATGTACATTTCGTTATAATGTAGCAGGACTGATCGCGTTCTTAAGTTTGCCTGCTAAAAGATGGCCTTCTCCGACACCTTACGTTCGTAGATAATTACTCGAGAAAGCCGCTAAGTATTTTGCAATTAAAGGCCTACCGGCTTATCAAACATCATATTTTCCGATTGCGCGGGCTTATCGATTATCATCTATCTCTCTCGCATCGTAAAAGCGTAAAAGCGCTTATTTTTATTCCTTCTATCTCGTTGCGACTGAAATTGTGCTTCTATCCTATTCTAAGTTACAATTCGTGAATCATTCGTTATTTCTCAACGACGACAGGATTCGGAAATTCATGAAGGGTTGAAATTTCATAGACGAATAACAAAACACCGTAAATTATCGATATTCGCGCGAGTATTTCTGGGCGCGGAACTATCGTCGAGATCGAAGAGCAAATGACGAAGTCAAACGAGTCAGCGATTTATCTAACACGTGGCTCTCTCCTCGCTCAGCGAGCAAGACAGCAACGTAATAGTACCGCGTGACATATGTCACACATTGTTGCACGAGGAATCGTGGGCGTTAATGGCCGAGCCGCGGAGCTTATCCGGGAGTACATCTAATATCCAAGCGAGCAGAACAAACATATATGGCGTACCCGACATTGATCACCACGCTAACACTTCAAGGTTGCGCTTATAATAGTAACAGCTACATTTCCACCGACAAACATCCCGAGGCCTGGCGAATCGCAGCGCTGCCCGAGGACGAGCGAGAAAATACACATCCAGAAAGGATTAATTCGTATAATATACAATCTACGGCGATCCGAGAGTCGCTTGAAGTCCGTGAGAGCAATTCGGGTTTCCAATTTTCTGATTTGTTGCTCGATTAGCAATTTAGATAAATATAAACTTAGAAAAATATTGTGCAAAAAAACGAATATAAAAAACTCGAAACTCCTTCCCAAATATGTATTTGAAGAAACACCGATATCTAGAATGTAATGTAAGCAAGATTACGCGTAGACGTCTCGTTGTAAATGTCAAAAATCGGAAGCACCAATTTCTCTAAGCGCGCTTTATAATTGCATACGGCGCGGCTTATCCGTAATCGCGTTCACAGTTACAATCGCGTAGCTTATCGGATTATCATCTACTTTCTGCACCACATAAAGTAATGCTAGCGCCGCGCTTACATCGCTTTACAAACGCGCTCTATATGCGCGGCAGAATACTGGTCGAGTAAAATAAAACCGGAGGAGCGAGTGATTAATACGCCTTTGATTGCGAATAAGGTGCGTAGCTTAAGTGAATTATCTACGAGACGAGATGCTCTGCGAGAAATTAAATTACAAAAAGAGAATAACTGGCGCAAAACTTTATCAATAACTCCAATCAATCTAGAATTGTACGTAACATTATCCATCTAATAAGATTGGAAAAATAAAATTTGGCAAAATGATAGAAAAATATTGAATATTAAAAAGTTGTAATGAAAAAGTATTTTTAAAGATTCATTTTTTGCAAGATTGTAATCTTTTTGTATTAATTTAACATGTTTAAAGTTCCTAAGCTATTTAATTGATAAACGATACTTTTCTCCGCAAAGTATATTAAATTAAAAATATATTGGATGATTGCATAAGTTCGTGCCCGATTTTCATAGATGGCATTAAGTTGCTGCATGGCGGAGTTCTATTGTCTTCGTGTGGTAATTGTTGCTTACGCCGAATAGATGACGTTGTCTTATGTCAATTTAGCGTCAGACATTGTTCAGATAAGTCCATTTGTGCATAAGAGAAATCATTAAAAATGGAGAACGAAAGGTGCATTTGCGGCATGTGATGCTATATGAATTTCGGAAAGGCGTGAGTGTTGGGATTGCGCAAAAAAATATTCAAAGCGTTTATTTGGACCGCGCTCCTGCTCTCCGAACAGTCAAAAAGTGGTTTGGCAGATTTCGAAATGGTGATTTCAACATGGAGGATCAACCCCGCTCTGGACGGCCTTCTGGCATCGATGATGACATTGTGCATGCCTTAGTGAAAAGAAACCCAACAAGGATTACAACTGAGGATATTGCTGAGAGGCTGAACATCGATAATTCAAACGCTTTTCGTCATTTAAAAAAGCTTGGATACATTTCCAAGCTTGATACGTGGGTGCCGCATCTCCCGACTGAAAGGAATAAGCTGCAGGAAAACTGCAGGAGTCGCAATGGGAAATTCTGCAGCACCCGCCATATTCGCCAGATATTGCGCCTTCACATTTTTATCTGTTCCGGTCTGTGCAGAATAGTTTAAATGGCAAGAATCTCAATTCCGAGGAAGCTGTCGAAAACCACCTTACAAACTTGTTTCAAGAAAAACCAAGTTCTTTCTTCAAAAATGGAATCGACAAGCTTATAGATGGTTGGAAAACCATTGTAGAAAAGAATGGAGACTGTATAATTGATTAATAAAAGTGTGTTATCTCTAAAATATAATCTATTGAAGTTTATACAATATTTAAATCGGGCACGAAGTTATGCAATCACCCAATATTTTGTCGTAACTGAAAATATGTTTCGTTGCATTCTTAATAATTTATCTCAATTCTTCGATTATATACGTAAGATTGTATCATATGAGCTTCGCGTTAAACAAAATTTTTGCCTTTTCTTACTACGCATTCAAGTAATAATACCAAAAACACGCGTCTGGATCGCAAGCATCTCACGGCCGACGAAAGATGCATTATTCCACGACTTTACTCGGTGCGCGCGGTATTTCGTAATTAGCCTGGAAGCTTATCTCCGAGAGTTCCCCGAGATGAAGACCCGCCTTTCGCGCGGATCCCGCGGATCGCGATCGCCGACTTGAAGCGATAATGGGGCGCGTCGATCATCGAGGTAACGCTTCAAGGTTGCACGCATGTATACGCGCGCATTTAGGATAGCCGAGGATAGTTTTCGAGTAGCCCTATGAGCGCACAATTACCTACGTATATCTCATAATTCCCAACGCGGTCGGTCACGCATCTCGACTCGCAGCTGCACAAAGTTTATTAGCGTACCTATAAAAATGCGCGCGTTCGCGCGATAAATTACGTCTAAAAGTCTTTTAAATATCTCGTCAGTCAATGAAATCCATTAGTTCGAGCACACCGACATCGCTACCGCCACCGATAACCTTCGCGTCACAGCGGTTCTTTCCTGCTATTTGTTCGCAAATTAAAGACACTCGCGCTCTCTTTACATACGCGATCATATTAACGAGCGTGAATATGAGCGTAGTCGCGTTACAATATCGTAATTGTCGATCATGTTGAAAGAGGGAAACACCAAATCTGTCATATCTGTCGTTAAAAGAGCAGTCTCTCCAAGACTGATCGCGCAAATGTTAGAAGAAAGATTGCTTAAATGCATATTTATTTGTATCGCTGAGAGAATCTCTACGCATTTACATAGATAAGATTAAGATTTGTCTATCAGTTTAAAAAAGTAGGAATTTTTATGGGAGATGAATAAATTATTTGCGCGCATTTTTAAAGATTATTCTAGAGAGAGAATGCAGAATGTTTAGCTATATATTGTAGATCCTATTCGCAAAAGGATTAAGAAAAGATTTAAAAAAAAAAAAACTAAAAATTTTTCTTTCAGAAACTTTCAGATATTATAAAAGATCCGTCGCGCTTTTTCCAACAGAACACGCGTCAAACTTGCTCTGCTCCACGTGACTCGGCGAAACCTTTCCCCGATATCCTCGCGTCCCTCCTGAAAGTGAGACGCGCGTCACTTACCGGCCGGTCTTGGTGATGATCATCTCCGTGCCGAGGTCGTTGAACTTGTCCCAGAGCTCCTTGGTATCGAGCCGGCACTCGACGTCACGTAGATGGTCGGAGTTGCAGCTGGTCCTCAGACGCTGCTGCTTCCTCTCGTCCGCGTTACTTCCATCCGCGCCGCGCTTACGCGAGGACGACCTCCCGACGCCGACGATATCGTCGGCAAGCACCCCGTGGACCGGTCCGTCATCGACGCTACTACACTCTTCCACGTCAACGTCCACCTCCTCGTCCTCTTCGTTCCCAGACTTGGCGGACTCGCTCTCGCAATTCTCGGTCTCCTCGTCGCCGAGAAGAGCTTCCTCCGTCACAACTGTCGCTGTCGCGACGATGTTTACCGGCGACGATCGAACACCTGAGAAAATCAATTCTTCATTCATCATATTTGACATATTGCCAATATGTATTGTATATTGTTTGAAGCTGATAACAAAAAATTTACAATTGCGCGATGGTAAAAAAAAAAAGAAATTTATTATTACAACATTAATTTAGTAAAATTACTCCATCCATATCGGGATATAATTATCGTAAATAGTTTCATGTTCCATCATAATTATTAATAATGAACCCCCTTGTCTATACCCAGTTGAGACCCCTTCGTTTCGCGGGCAAGATTTCGGGCAAGATTTCGGGCAAGATTATTACCCGTCGATTGGATCGCCGCTTATCGGGTCGAGATTTATCGCGAAACAACCAACCGACCGACGAACCGTGGTAAAGACGCGGAAACGAAAACCCCGGCGCAAACGCGCCATTATCGCGAACCGCGTCGATTTAAATGAACGAGATGAGCCCGAACGATACCGGGGACCGCCGCCTGTTAATTAATCGACCGGGCTCCGCATCTGCCACCACAGGGTGGTGGCCCGGCGCCTAATTAAACCGTCAGATTTTCAAGAAAGCCGATCCGCGCCGCCGTGCCGGTGTGTACACAACATTAATTGCCCCGGCATCGCGATATCGATCTGTTAATTTGTACTATTCCGCGCGAACAATGCGTCTTTCGGTGCGCGTTTATCTCAAATTGGATCCGTGTTGCTCGCAAGCTCACTCACGCACGTGCCTGCGTAATGTGCGCGCGAGAAAATTTATCGACGCCTTGTCGTCGATGAGAAACGAATTGTCATAATGTTGCTTTCTCCTCAAAATTGCCCAAAAAAATGTCAAAAATGTAAACTGTCCGTAAAATGTAAAAATTACGCTTCGGCAAAAGATTGAGAGAGAGAGAGAGTCCGACAATTGTATTTAGTAGCGAGAAGGAGCTTAAATATTTATTCACTTAGCGTTAAAGAAAGCGTTCAGTGTAACGTAAAATAAATAATAAAATGGAAATTGATGATTTCGAAATAAACGATAAACACGCGCTTCTCTCCGCATCGTTGAAACGTAGAAAGATGCGAGACACTTGACTCGCCGAGTCAGAAAACTCGCGATCACATCAGTCGCTATCGATTATCTTTCACGGCGATCGTTCGTCGATCGCGAGAGAAGGGACTATATACAATAATTTGATGTGTACGCTGCTTCCCGTTTTCTTTCCGGCTTCTGATTACTATTACAATGAGACTTCGTTGTTTCTCCTCTCGTCGTACTACTTGTGGACGCTACACGTGCTCAAACCGGTTTCGTTAAATCTTCTATGAACGGATACGACGCGATTACTTTCACCGTTTCGTATAACGCGTTGCGAGCGTTTAACGATTTGCATTTCGTTCGGGCGAAACGAGAGGCCTTTTACGAAGTTTTATGAGCGACTACCGGATTTCTTAATCGCCTCGAAACGATATCCTTCCTCGCTACTTGAAATTCGTCAAACATATAGTTTCGATAAAATCTATATATATCATCATAATTCAAAGAGTTTCCGATTTTTAGGACGACACCTGAGAATCAAATGAGCGAATATACTGGGTGGCCCATTTTAATCCATCCAGTCGAATATCTCAAAAACCAAGCCCGGAAGAGAAAAATGTTTCAAACAAAAGTTGTGTGGCTTCAAGGGGGCCGTAAGACGGTGACAATGATTTGACCTTGGAAAATCATTTGAAGGTCATGTGAAGGTCAACTTTAAAATCTTAAATGGAAATCCCCATTTTTTATTTAGTATTCTTGTAGCTGACATCGAGAGCTTTCCAAAACACTATAATAAAGTATTTTTTTATTCAGTACTTTTTGAGTTATTTTATATTTTAATCTGACATATTTTGATATAAAAAATTAAATATCTCGTCAAATATTTAGTTTTTGATCATCTTACCGTAATACTTCTATGTACAGAATAATGAGACGAATCAATTAGTATAAAAAAAAAAAAATTGTTTTTAAGAAAATTATTTACAATGTATTTTTTTAGACAATTATTTGTTTCTTTTTTGGCACTAATTAATTTGTCTTATTATTCTGTACATAGAAGTATTACGGTAAAATTATCGAAAACTGAATATTTTACGAAATATTTTATTTTTTATATCAAAATATGTCAGATTAAAATATAAAATAACTCAAAAAGTACTTAATGAGAAAATACTTTATTATAGTGTTTTGGAAAGCTCTCGATGTCAGCTACAAGAATACTAAATAAAAAATGGGGGTTTCCATTAGAGATTTTAAAGTTGACCTTCACATGACCTTCAAATGATTTTTCAAGGTCAAATCATTGTCACCATCTTACGGCCCCCTTGAAGCCACACAACTTTTGTTTGAAACATTTTTCTCTTCCGGGCTTGGTTTTTGAGATATTCGACTGGATGGATTAAAATGGGCCACCCAGTATATTGCATTTGCAAACTGAAAGATAAACGTAATAAAAAAAATTTTTCAACATGCTCGAAAATATTGAGTTGCCTAATGAAAACATAATTGATCCAATTTTAAAAAGAAAATGAGAAGTGTTTTTAAAGACGGGGTAAAAAGTAACTGACAATTAAATCGAATGGAGTTCGCGATCGTGCGATACGAATCGGCGAAAATTTCGCCGAAACAACATAAATCGCCGAAAGATGCGCACCGCGATCGCGCGCATCGCGTGCTGCTCGCGCGTTGCGTGCGCGGAACATCTGCATGCACGCATCCACGCACACACGCGGCCGGCTAATAATAATACAGCGCGGAGGCCACCGTCCGTCCGTAGTTCGCGTTACGGCACGCGTGTGTCGCGTCGCTCTCGCGAGTCACGTGTAAAGAGGCGCTCGGCACGCATATACTATACGCGCGCGGCAATCTTTTATTTTATTCTCTCCTTTTCACGAGGTTGCAAAATCGCACGAATTTCCTTATTGAGCCATCGCACGCCACTACGTGGACGAGGGCAAAAAGTACGGGTGGAGTTCCGAATAGGTGAACCCTCCGATTTTTTTGAAACTACACTATTTTTTTGTATTTTCGAACGCCGATTACGAATGTGATAATGAAAATTTGCGACAAGGTCATTTTCAAGGTTTCAAAACTCAAAAAAAAACTGAAAAAAATATAACTTTTTAGATATCCGATGGTGACTTAAAGAGACCTAGATCTCGCATATACGAGGCACACGTGCCTCGTATAAAGCAACGCAACAATGTTAGGATGAATGCTTCACCGGAAAGCTTTCCGGGCAGTGCACAGAAGAGGATGGAAAGAGAAAGAGAGAGAGAGAGAGAGTGTATACGCGCTCGCGCGCGCGGGAAGGTGGTGGTCCCGTGTTCCACGTGATCTTTTAAGGCCCGAAGAAATATGACCGAGAGCTACTGACGTCAGCTTCCTTTTGCCGCGACCGACGGCCGACCACCCAGAATCCTGTCACCACCCGGGCCTCGCTTTCGAAGGACGTAGTAGCTCGAGAGGATCGACACAGTCGCAACCCGAATAACGATCGCGTTACCGGAATCGCCGTTTTATCCCGGCGAAAAAAAAAGAGAGAGAGAGAGAGGGAGAAACGTGCGCCGTCGCAGGTATGTGTCAAGTTCCAATTCCAATTTCAGGAGGGATACCGGGAAATCGTTTCATTCAAGATCGAACACCTCCCGCGAATCACAAGTGGACTTCGTATTGTCGAGAGAGAGAGAGAGAGAGAGAGAGAGAGAGAGAGAGAGAGCTATGGCCTACTCCAATTTCGATAACTTTCAAAAATATGGAAAATTCCACTATATATAACATTTTCAAATTATATCTATGGTACTGAAACAATGATCTGATTATCACAATTATTTATAGATTATCGCTATTGGAAGGAAAAACAATCTTCAAAGCTTGCGTATAATGTGCGATACTATGATTATGCTGTGGAAAAATTACGGTAATTACAGTTTAACCGAGAAGAGTGAGAGAGAGACGAAGAAATCGCGATGAGAACGTATCATTTTGCATTCGCGTTTAATGCGGTGGCAGAGTATGATAGCTATTAATTAGGGTACTTGGAGAGAAATAATCGACACGCGCGTCGACGGAAACGGGGAAACAAAAAAATGCAGCGCGTATAAAATCGACATTACGTCGTTTCTCGATGACGCCATTACAATTATTGCCAATGGGATTAGAAGCGTAATTAAGAATAAATCGCATTTCATTTGGATCGCGTAACGGGTTCCGCAGCTCGTTCACGCGAACGGAATTCCGTTTCGCGGCTAATTACTTGGCCGGAATGGAGATGGAGACGTTGTAGACCGAGCATGTGACACTCCTCTGTCAAGATTAGATTAGCCTTAAGAGATTTCGCACGACGATTAAATTACGCGCGAATTATTTTTGGGACAGAGTTATTTCGCGCAAGGTTTATTCGACTTTTCAAGTAATCGAGAATGCATTTTACAAGAATCTGGATCTCACATGCCGTAAAAACAGCTGCCGTGTTTAAAGAGTTTGGGAGGAACTAAGGTTTCAATAATCTCTCCGCCGTCCTTTTTTTCCGCTTCGTAAAAAATCTGCGGATATTTAAACTTGAATAGCGAGTAAAAAATTTGTAAAAAAAAAAAAGAAAGAAAAAGAAATTCGTGAATGTCTCTCTTCGAATAATTAAATATAAGCGTGATGAAGAAAGGCTGAGTTTTTTTTATCTAATCTACACTTTACGTCTTCCATTCGATAATTATGACGGTGTAGTTTGGTTTCTTGCGTATAAGAAAAAAGACGACATTATATCTCGAACACTTTGTATAATTGGGTAATTAATAAGCCAGTCTTATCGGAGATACGCGCGAATTTTTACACAATTCCTTAAACCGACGTACACTCCAAATACGGTAGGGCCACACGTACTCTACCGAGACGGGAGAGGCTTTAAACCGGTTTTGTGTAACGGATCCGCTAATTTCGCGCATGCAGGAGAGACGGACGAGCGAGTCCGATTTCGCTAGCTGGAAAATTAGACGAGGAAGCGCGCGTGAAGATATCGAGAGGCAGAGAACAGAAGAGAGAGAGAGAGGGAAGAAGGGAGCAAGGATCTTATAAGCATCTCGCGTCGCGCCTCGCCATCAATTTAAATCTGTGGGTTAAAACGACGTAATCCTTCGCGACGCGTCTTTTTCGCGCGCCTAACGATATCACGGATTCCATAAATCGCTAATGGCGTGCAGCTGGTATTTAATGCATTTCCGCTTCTTGAGAAGTTACGAAAAAAGAGCTTGCGCGGCGATCTTTAAGAAACCGTCGGATTGTCGGCGACGAGCGTAATGGCATCATTAAGCTGACGTTATTACTGATCGAAAGACGGTGGATGAATCTTTACCCGATGACAAAAACATACCGGGCGATTTATGCGAGCGGTCGAAAAGTGCAGGTCACGTGGAAAAATGCGCATCTTCTTCATCTATCTCTCTCTATCTATCTCTCTGTCTACGACTCGCTTTCTTTTATCGAGCTTTCTAACGCTTCTTATTTCAGCGATTATGCATCTCTCGATACGAATAACAAGAGATAAGATCTCATCGACCTATAGGGGTGCTATTATGGAACGCGGCAAACGTAAAAAAAAAAATAAAAAAAAAATTATAAAAATGATTTAATACGAGCAAATTACAAATGTCATTCATTGCCTTGAATTGCCCTTGTAACGTTTCTTTGTGCAGTTGGAATGTGTTTTCGAGTACATATAAAATTGATGTAAATCGTAATTATGTAATTCTTTCAAGTGTTATGAGTAAAATAAAAAAAATAAAAAAAAATTGAATTGTAAATATCTTTTTGCAACCACTGAAAAAAAAAAGGAACAAAATACACACATATTATTGCGATCTTTATTCGAATATATTAACACGTGTATTAATCTCGCAATTTTGCAATTGCCTTATCTCTCGCGTAGATTTATAATTGTATGCGCGCGCGCGCGCGCGCACACACATCGAAAATTATATTCGTTACTACAACCATGATGAAAACTACTCACGCGCGATAATAATTTTGCAATGCTGTGATAGCTACATGTGATAAATATTATATGCGTGCGACGACAGTCTCGGAATGGCGGATGGCACACGCTATACGTCTGTTGGCGCGATTTCCATATTCGTGCATGCACGCGTCTTCCGATCGGCGACCGATTATTTATTTTTCACGCCTCGCGATAGGTAGCCCGCAGCTTTTTATAATTAAATTGCGTAAATCTCATCAATCGCGATCTTTACGGTGTAAATTTTTCTAATATATTTAATTGAGAGAGAGAGAGAGAGAGAGAGAGAGAGAGATTTCGGAATTTCATAACTCATGAGGAAGCAAAACATTAACTACATATCTACAATGTATGACATATGACTCTTTTTTCTTTTTTTTTTTAACCTTCGACTTAAGATCTTAAAATTGCTATATTATTTCTATATTTATAATGATCTCAATTTTCATCTCCCCCTTTTCCCCTATTTTAATCATATGTATAAGAAACATATATAAGAGAGAAATAATAATTCTATTTTTCAACTCAATTCTCTTCAACATTTTTCTCTAGAAAAATAATAATCCCATTTTACACACACACAACACACACACACACACACACATAATTCTCCAACTCAAATAAATTCGGAGATAAGATCTTCCATTTTATGCCGGGGAATACAAACAAAGTGTTGCTTACATAATTTTATAGTTCTTTATATGTACATTTCTTGGCTACGAATCTCATATCCAATTTGCATCGAGCTTTTTTCGTCACGGAAAAGCGCCATAAATTTACGGATTCGCGCGGGGACTCGAGAATTTGATCTCTCTAGATCACCATCTGCTTAGCGAAGTGTCTGACGCGCGCTCGTTAATTCTGGTGCGAACAGGTAAAATTTACGTGCAATTTGTTGGCAGCTATTCGCCGCTCACAGCAACGCAACGGCCCGGCGTTCCCGCTGCCCGAGTTGCACGAATTGCTATTTCGGACGCTAATTATCGCTCGGCTTGCCAGGCGACGCATTTTTTTCCGACGCGCTCGCGCTGATTAATCGTATATTCCTAATTAACGGGACAGCGCGCGATCAGCACTCTCGTCCTAGACCGGGATAAAATTGGCCTCTTAACATATAGGATTAGAGTCTTATTGTTACCAGTGAGGCTCGACAAGATCTCTACATCTCGCGAAAATTACGCTAAAGTTAATTTAGATATAAAAAAAAGACTTGGAAAATAAAGACATATATATATATATATATAATATATATATATATATATATATATATATATATATATATATATATATATATATATAGAGAGAGAGAGAGAGAGAGAGAGAGAGAAGATAATTTCCATTTTGCACGTTAATTATTGTAATCTACACTCTTATAAGAAAATATTTTCTAAACCTTTTATTAAATAAATTATATATTTTTATTTATATCTCGTGCTGTTTATTTAGTTTTAATATTGTTTTATTGATGTTTGATTTTATGCGAGTATATATAAGTTTAATTAATAATGAATATTTTTTGAGAAAAATAATATATTCGTATTTCTATTAGTAATCGAAGATTTAAAGATTTCGAAAATATTGGTAATTGCATAAAAGTTCGTGCCCGATTTAAATATAAACTTCAATAGATTATATTTTAGAGATAACACTTTTATTTATAATCAATTATATAGTCTCCATTCTTTTCTACAATGGTTTTCCAACGATCTATAAGCTTGTCGATTCCATTTTTGAAGAAAGAACTTGGTTTTTCTTGAAAAAAGTTTGTAAGGTGGTTTTCGACAGCTTCCTCGGAATTGAGATTCTTGCCATTTAAACTATTCTGCAAAGATCGGAACAGATAAAAATCTGAAGGCGCAATATCTGGAGAATATGGCGGGTGCTGCAGAATTTCCCATTGCGACTCCTGCAGTTTTCCTGCAGCTTATTCCTTTCAGTCAGGAGATGCGGCACCCACGTATCAAGCTTGGAAATGTATCCAAGCTTTTTTAAATGACGAAAAGCGGTTGAGTACTCTGCGTTGATACCACTGCTTCCTCAGTTGTAATCCTTGTTGGGTTTCTTTTCACTAAGGCATGCACAATGTCATCATCGATGCCAGAAGGCCGTCCAGAGCGGGGTTGATCCTCCATGTTGAAATCACCATTTCGAAATCTGCCAAACCACTTTTTGACTGTTCGGAGAGCAGGAGCGCGGTCCAAATAAACGCTTTGAATATTTTTTTGCGCAATCCCAACACTCACGCCTTTCCGAAATTCATATAGCATCACATGCCGCAAATGCACCTTTCGTTCTCCATTTTTAATGATTTCTCTTATGCACAAATGGACTTATCTGAACAATGTCTGACGCTAAATTGACATAAGACAACGTCATCTATTCGGCGTAAGCAACAATTACCACACGAAGACAATAGAACTCCGCCATGCAGCAACTTAATGCCATCTATGAAAATCGGGCACGAACTTATGCAATCATCCAATATATTTTTAATTTAATAGTACTCTGCGTTGATACCACTGCTT
>NW_027223337.1:5359999-5411565 GCF_030449975.1 Polyergus mexicanus | reverse complement strand
AAGCAGTGGTATCAACGCAGAGTACTGTTTTATTGATGTTTGATTTTATGCGAGTATATATAAGTTTAATTAATAATGAATATTTTTTGAGAAAAATAATATATTCGTATTTCTATTAGTAATCGAAGATTTAAAGATTTCGAAAATATTGGTAATTGCATAAAAGTTCGTGCCCGATTTAAATATAAACTTCAATAGATTATATTTTAGAGATAACACTTTTATTTATAATCAATTATATAGTCTCCATTCTTTTCTACAATGGTTTTCCAACGATCTATAAGCTTGTCGATTCCATTTTTGAAGAAAGAACTTGGTTTTTCTTGAAAAAAGTTTGTAAGGTGGTTTTCGACAGCTTCCTCGGAATTGAGATTCTTGCCATTTAAACTATTCTGCAAAGATCGGAACAGATAAAAATCTGAAGGCGCAATATCTGGAGAATATGGCGGGTGCTGCAGAATTTCCCATTGCGACTCCTGCAGTTTTCCTGCAGCTTATTCCTTTCAGTCAGGAGATGCGGCACCCACGTATCAAGCTTGGAAATGTATCCAAGCTTTTTTAAATGACGAAAAGCGGTTGAATTATCGATGTTCAGCCTCTCAGCAATATCCTCAGTTGTAATCCTTGTTGGGTTTCTTTTCACTAAGGCATGCACAATGTCATCATCGATGCCAGAAGGCCGTCCAGAGCGGGGTTGATCCTCCATGTTGAAATCACCATTTCGAAATCTGCCAAACCACTTTTTGACTGTTCGGAGAGCAGGAGCGCGGTCCAAATAAACGCTTTGAATATTTTTTTGCGCAATCCCAACACTCACGCCTTTCCGAAATTCATATAGCATTCATACATGCCGCAAATGCACCTTTCGTTCTCCATTTTTAATGATTTCTCTTATGCACAAATGGACTTATCTGAACAATGTCTGACGCTAAATTGACATAAGACAACGTCACCGCCATGCAGTAACTTAATACCATCTATGAAAATCGGGCACGAACTTATGCAATCATCTATACTAAGATTTACATTTTCATATTCAAATTTTTTACTCGAGATATCAAAAATTTGAATATAAAAGTCGACGCTTCTAATAACATTTGTCTGATTTTTAAAATTATCAGCGTAGATCATATATCAACTGCATGTGAAAAAACGTTAACGCGGATACATCATCGGAGATAGACACGATTAGAGACTTGATTATATTTGCTCGTTTCACTGTTAAACCAGCAATATTTCAATATAGTTAGGCTAATAGCTAAAATGTTGGAGTTAAGAGATGCGAATAGCTAGTTGGTTCGAACGAACCGCAAACCGTCGGATAGAAAAGCGTAATGTGGACAGACCGAGGAAGCACTCTACAGTAACGAACTCTAAATAAGATCGTTAAGTCGTAAACCGAGTTACCCTAAGATGAACTCGTAATTTAACCTTTTGTAACCCGAACAGGCTTTTATTGCGGCGCCAACGACCACGAGATAATTTGATTCACTCGATCGAATTTTCCCTCGATGACATATAACGATATATGTATGTGTGAAAATATCAAAAGTATAAATAATAAGAATTGAAAAATTAGAATTAAGAGACGTGTCGGAGGATATAAAATGAAAGCTTTTAATAGACAAATTCTTTTTTTAAAAAAAGAGTCGAGGAGAAAATTTTATAAATTTTTGAATTCGCACAAATAATTTGGTTTATTTATTACAAAGTGTTCATATTGTGCGTGTTGGTGAATTTCAAGATAGAATAAACACTTTGAACAATAAACAAACGGTTTTTTAAACGAGGCTGTCGTTATAATGTACACAAAAAAAAAAAAAACCATATTTACAGAGAAAAATGTAAGTTGTGTAAAAATTTCTGATGTGAGCGAAAATCTCTATCTCAAATCTTTGATTTTAATGACAATAAGTATAATATTATTGTATCTATACTTCCAAGCAGAAAATGACAGATATTTTGATTTTACATAAAACTATTATTAAAGCTTTTAAAGTACAATCTATTAAATATAAATGAGAGAGAATGTTATTTTATTATGAAGGAGACGGTAGTTAAAAATAATTACGGATTAATAAATTTTTCTAAACACGATTTTCCTTTTTAATTGTACGAAATTAAGACTTATTTCAGATACGATCAAATTGTTTTACAACAATGTTGGTAAAGTGCGTTTCATTGTTTGTACGACCATCAGCCGGCGGTTATATTCGAAAGAAGCCGTAATCGCGTTTATATCTACTTGAACATTTGACATTTCTATCTCAACTTCATTTCTTTCTGCATCCACGTTACATTTACGATAATTTCTTTCTCGCATTTACCATTGTCGCGTGATGCTCCTATTCTCTCGCATGTTAAATGTTGTTAAAATATAAATGTCGCTTTAAATGTTTCGAAACTCGGAAAAAAGAAAATAATTGAAATTAATTTCAAAGTTTTCCGGCGACTCAATTTTCGATTTAAGAGCCATAATGTAAAAATGTACGAAACGTGCCGATTAATGATAAAAGATCGCCTGAACCTCTGATTGACAAACTTGTCGTATCCGTGCGACATCTTTTGTTATGATATATATTGTTATAAGAAGATAATAAAATATAGTTCGTCTCATAGAAAATTCTTTGTAAAGGCACGCATGTTTTTCCCGTTGACTTTGACGTGCCTCGAGATCGCCCTCGAATTAATTTTCGCGCTGTGAGATATAATGTTGATTATAAAGACTTTTATATAATACTATACAGGGTGTCTCCAATTTAAATAGCAAAACTTTAGGAGCGTGTAAGGGACCGTGAAGTTAAGACAGAAAGTCGTTTAGAGGTTTGCTCGTTTTTGCTCCATTTTGGAGAAAATCACAAAAAAAAGAAACAAAACAAATTTTCGTTTTTCTACTTATTTATTTACATTTTATTTATGTTATCATCTATTTAATGCGGATATTGTTCAAAATATTGCCCTCTTGCAGCAATGCGAGCGTTACATCTAGCGCTGACCTCATTAATCGGCATGGTAAAGGATAACATCGAGTGTTTACATGTGTAAGGAACCTTGAAGCAGAAAGTTTGTTCGATGCCAATCGACTCGAGAGAGCAACTGACAATGAGAGATTGAATTTTTGCAATTTTCTCTAAAATGGAGCAAAAAGGAGCAAACTTCTAAAGGACTTCTTGTCTTAGTTTCTCGGTCCCCTACACGCTCTTGAAGTTTTGCCATTTAAATTGGTAACAGCCTGTACAATGTTACATAATAGCGGCGGAGAGAATAGATGCGCTTCTGATTGTTTCAAACGCAGTAAATAACAATGCGAAACAATATAATGTCCTCGAGATGTCTTTGAAATGAACTTTTTTGTCAATTCTTTTATCTCTGTTACTCAATTGATTAAACTTATGTCAGTCGTACTCGCTATTTCCACGAGAATGATATGTATATGTATTATAAAAATTGTATTTGACAGGTAGAGTCTCGGCCCATGTTAAATATATTACGAGGTGAACGATTTTCTTCGAGGAAGACGCTATTCATATTCGTATATAGAATCGTACTCACGATGATCAAGCGTCGAATCAGCCACGAATCCTTTGCCAGTCGGGCATTCCAGGTTGGTGTCAGCGGTGGCGGCAGCGTTGCCGATGCCCTGCAGGTGGTAATGCCCGAAGGACGGACCCCCGGGCGCCATGATGGCCGCGATGCTGAAGTCCGTCGCTTTTCCCCTCTCCCCCTTCGTAGGCATCCCTCCCCGACCGCACTCTTACTCTTACGCGTTTAGTCTCTTCTCGCTCCCTACCGATCTGCGCCCCCGTCGCGGTTTACCTCACTCGTCGAGATATCGTTCACTTTTTCTCTCCTCTTCGGAAAAATCGAGAGAATCGACACCCCCTCACTCGCGACAAGGCATATCAGGCTTCCGTCGGCACTCTCGTCCCTTCCGCTTGTCCTCTCCTCACCAACCACTTCGCCCTCTTTCTATCATCAGGCGCTCGTTCGTGTCAACATGATGACCTGCGGCAACGAGAGAGAGAGAGAGAGAGAAGGCACCTCCACCTCCCGTCGAAATTTTTCACAGGTAGCCGCGAACTCGCGCGATCACCTCTGTTATCGCGTGTCTCTCCCGGCCGATTTCACTATCGCGCCACAGCTGATTGCGATCGTCGTCGTCGTCGTCGTCGTCGCTGATTATTAATACTGTTATTAGATTACGAGAAATCGGCGCGGCGCACAACGCGTCTGCGCTCCTCGACTTCCCGAACTTCACTGGACCGTCCGTTCTTCCTCCCACGCGCACCGACTACCCCACTACTCCGCGTCGCGCGAGGAGTAGGGGTAGTAGCATACGCGCAGCGTGGATGCGGCTTACGGTGAGCGGCGTGACGTTTGCGCGCGCGCGCGCGCGCGCGTATCGACCGGCTGTTTAGGCGGGGCCTCGCCGGTGACTTTCACGAACCCGAACACGGGCCTCTATCTCTCTCTATGCCCCCGCCGTGACGCATGGGAGGAGGGGGGTAGGGGTAGGGAGAGGGGGGGAGAAGTCACGTGACCGTGCCTCGGAGAGGTGCGCGAGCGCGCGCAACATCCATGCGGCGAAGGCGGCGCGTGCAGAAAGCGCCCCCCCCCCCCTCTCTCTCTCTCACGCTCCTCGCACGCCACACCCCGAGGAACCAGCCACATCCGTCGCCGCCACACCACCATCGTAAACTGACACCCGTCGGGGCCCCCACCAACGGAGTCTATCCCGACGGCGGCGTGGGTATCGCGGAGTGGCGTGGTAGCAGCGACACACGGTGGCCCCGCGCAAACGACGAAAGAGAGATCGATCGGCCTCTCGCGCCGGATGGCCGGTGTTCGTATATACGTATCCTACGTATACGTACCCTCGCAGTGGCGTAAGATGGAATCGGAATAAGCTCTGACGAGAAACACGTGTGATTTATTGTCTATTGATTAACTCGAAAAGATAATAATCTTGACTTATATTATGTATAGGTACATGAATGCGTAAATGCTTTTTCTAATCGAACAATTTATCTTACGTAAGGAAAAGACCGGACAAATGGTTAAGTTAATGATTATATAATTAAGGGTGTGTACAATTGTTGTCAATGTGAAGTTTAACAAGCGCCTCGAATGTTATTCGATCGAGTATGAAAATTGAGAGATTGTGGAGGATTAAGCTTGTAGCTCAAAACAGCATTATATACACACGATCACATCCTCTGACAAAGAGAGATTGTACGCCGCTTGATTTTCTCGGAGTAGGCAGAGATAGCGCGAGGTGAATTTATTTAAGACACGCCTCGACGACGGTGGTGGTGAGATATGCACCGGCACGTAATACAAAAGCTTTCGCGAGCTATTCGGAAGATCGAAGAGATGAACGAGGGTCGCTTGTGCCGGGAATAATCATAAGAATCCGCTATCGACGACTATTACAAAGTAACAATCGTTGACAGTGTATTATCTCCGTTTATGCCAGTCGTACACTGCAATTCACGCGCGAAAAGAATTGTATCTTCGAGAAGAGTGTTAAAGCTGGATTATACACATATATACAGGGTGTCCCCAATTTAAATGGCAAAACTTCAAGAGCGTGTATAGGGGACCGAGAAACTAAGACAAGAAGTCCTTTAGAAGTTTGCTCCTTTTTGCTCCATTTTAGAGAAAATCGCAAAAATTTAATCTCTCATTGTCAGTTGCTCTCTTGGAGTCGATTGGCACCGAACAAACTTTCTGCTTCAAGGTTCCTTACATATGTAAACACTCGATGTTATCCTTTACGATGCCGATCGATTCAAGAGAGCAATTAAGAGACCGAATCATAGATGCGGCGCATCAAATATCGCTAGAAGAATGTCTAGCTGCGATTAATGAGGTCATTGCTGCAAGAGGGCAACATTTTGAACAATATCCGCATTAAATAGATGATAACATAAATAAAATGTAAATAAATGAGTAGAAAAACGAAAACTTGTTTTTGTTTCTTGTTTTTGTGATTTTCTCCAAAATGGAGGAAAAACGAGCAAATCTCTAAAAGGACTTCCTGAAGTTTTGCCATTTAAATTGGGAACATCCTGTATATGTACACGCGTATCTCTCTTCAGTGTAGAATTTCCTTTTGACGCTGACTCACCACGTGTTCCGTCGTTACGCCGGAATTATGCCAACCTTTCCATCACTTGCGACACGATTGATACTTCCCTCATCGAGATTTCCATCTTCTACAAGTTATGAGTTGTCTCACTTCACTTCCACAGTGTAAATCTACTCTCCTATTTAACCATTCTTGTCGCTTCTAATAATTTCTATGAACGATATATCGAATTATATCAACGAAGACGAAACTCTGTGTTCTTTTTACAAAAATAGAGAATAGATGCACATTCTAGAGATTTTCTCGATAAATCTATTTTATAGAAAGTAGATGTAGATATTTTCTAATTTTCTTAAACGGCGTTTGCAGCTGAGATTTTAAAACGCTTCGCCTGAAATTATATTAGGTGTACAACTTTGCTTCCGCCGTTTTTTTTCCGAAATTCGAGGCTTTATTGTAAAAAAACTGGTTATACATTTATGATTCAAAGTATTGTCCACTCCCAATGATCGTGCCAATTCTTTTGGACTTTGACTCGAGTCTTCATTAAGTAATGCCTCCAATTCTGCATCTTCGAAAACCTTCTCTCTTCCACCGCTATGCCGGTCTTCGACGTGAAAATCACCGTTCTTGAAGCGTTGAAACCACTCGCGACACGTTCTTTCGCTAATAGCGGCTTCGCCATAAGTATTTGAGAGCATTCGATGAGCCTCAGCCGCAGATTTCTTCATATTGAAGCGGAAAATTAAAATCTCCCGCAAACGACGAGAATTTTGCTCGTAAACTGACATTTTCAATCGAGAATAACTTTATGACGCGGACACAAATCGACCAATGTTTCTATGGGGTTATGTTGACAGATGCCCAAGTTTATCGCGTGACGTCTATGATCTATTTATTTCGACCACTACTTACCGCTAAAGCCATCTATAGGAAAACGGCGGAAGCAAAGTTGTACACCTAATATATATATATATATATTTATCATAGTAGCGTTTATTAACAATAGCAATTTTTTATTACTGCAGATTAAATAATCATGCTACTAACAGAAAATTGTCGACGTTCCGCCGCATCTCGTCAGCATTCGAGAAGTTCGCTGTATTTGGTATCCCCGCGGCGAATCTTCACCCAGGACACACGTATCGCGGCGTATTCGCCGCGGTAAAACGGAGAACGGGTATGTGAAACGCGATCGCGAATTCCGCGAGTATTATCGTCAAAGGCGAACGCGATGAGAACGCGATTGCGGTGAACGGAAGAACGCAAAAGATGGATTAAGACGCTGTTACGTGGGGCGAGCGGATAAGTAAAACCATCGTATATATAGAGAACATTCAAAGAACGCAACGGGTAACCGTTAGAAATAGCGTCAGCGTCCGCCGCGTTCGAGAGACGGACGCATCTCGATCGATCAAACGCCAACAAAGTTGATCTCGACGAGACAATCTCGACGGCCATCTCTGAACACGGCGTGCGCGTATACGCGGATGCCTCGGCAAGAGTACCGGCGAATGGGAAGGGGGAAGGGGGAAGGGCGGGGGGGTGAGAGGGGGAGATTTACGGCGTGTGTTTAGGCACTCAGGGGCGCCTTTACCTCTAGCCCCCTTTATTATACTAATTTCTCGGGCATGTCAAAATACCTATCGTATGTAACCCGGTCCTTCCGAATTCTATTCGACACGCTGGGTGCACCCAGTAGTCGAGCGCATAAAGAAGGGGCCTTCCCCCCCCCCCCCCCCCTAAAACATAAAATATGAAGCCCGGGGACGACGGTCGTCGCCCTCCGCGCGCCTCTCCTCTTTCATCTCACCTTCGGATCGCCTTCAGGTAGCTGGAAAGAGGAGAGCCGCAGCCAGCTCGTTCATCGCGCAAGTCGTCAAGTCGTCTGCTCACGTGAACCGGCAGGAACGAGCCGGTTGCCCGGGACGATTCTTTCCCTTCTCTCCCCCCCCCCTCCCCCCCGCTTACCGCGCGACTACCCACGGTGTTTTTTAAGACGGCTGCCGGGACGTGTCACCTTAGCCTTTCGCAGTCGTCACTCGCTGTTAAAGTTCGCCATTTAACGGACTACGAGACTCGTATCCACTTAACTGTCGTTGCGCGCTTTCGCGCTTCAAAGTCGTGTGGGTCTATATTTAAAGCGCGCTTGTCAAACAGGTATTATGACCGCGCGGTGGCCGCGGTTGTGGATTCGGGATGATGCTTTCGCGGGGACGATCGTCACGCGCGAATGTGCTTTGTACATTATTTCGAAAATTGAACGAATGACACATTGCTACATTGTAATCTATAACTGATGTTATCGCGATACGAATAAATTAACTTATTATCAATGCGATCGTATCGATAATAGATATATCGATTTAAATCACTGTAGCGAATTTACTAATCGCGATAATGATCGCGTTTGTTTTCGGCGGAATTTGTGTAGCGAACTACATTGTCGCTTACAATATTCTTTCGCGCTTCGTACAATACAAATACATAAAATCAATTCGTATCAATCGCTCACGGTCCTCGTCGGAATCAATAAAATTTTCTTCCCGCTGACGCAACGCAATTTTCCCTGACGAGTCGCACAATTTCTACGCCGATTGTTGCTCGAGGCAACCGGGCTTGCAACGGCGGCAACAGCAGCAGCTCGGATGCAAATTGCAATCTCGACGGGTTCGCGGGTGGGAAAAATAAACGAGAAATAAAACAAGCGAGCTGACGGAAGGAGAGAGCGAGAAAGCGAGCGCGAGAGCCGCCGTGTTGCGAGGGGCTGCTGCTCGATGACGGGGAAAGGGGTGGGCAGGAGGAGGGGGAGGGGAAGGAAATATATCAAGGTGGAGTGGAGCGAAAAGAGGGGTGGAGAGGGCGGACAAACGCGTTGCTTCGAAGGTAGATGCGGAGAGCCGGTAGGGCCACGACAGGGTGCGAACCATAAGAGAAGGGGGGAGGAGGGGGGGGGAGAGGTACGCGAGGGTCATTCATCATCCGAGGAGAAGAGAGGTCTGCGCGAACACACCACCGTACCAAGCCACCATACGCAGCCCACGCGGTGGTGGAAGGGCACCGGCGTCGGAAGCAGGAGGTGGAAGGCCACCCACGCGGAACGATCGGGTTCGCCTTCGCTGGCGATTCTAAGGCCCGACATCACCTGAGACTGATTCTATCGCTCTATAGGTCTCTTCTGCGTTACGACTGGCGCCGCGGTCAAGCGATCAGGCGTGTTACGGCTTACGCGTTAAGCCCAATCTGATATATAAAATGTAACTTAAGATTTAATAACCGTATATATTAGCTAATATTAGTTAATATCGGTTAAGCCGCTGAATTTAATGAGTAGAATAAAGTATAAATATTAATGATCAATTATCATGATGAGACATCGATCGTAAATTGATATCGAAGAGATGAGAGAAATGAGAGAGAAAATTAGATAATTATCATTCCCCCGCATCTCAAAAATAATTCACTATTAAAATTAAGATTGGAGTTCGCTGTCTGTATATACTAAGCAATAAAGAGACATTGTTCTAACACAGACTTTTGTGATTTGATCCACCTACGCATTAAAAACCTCTCCTCCGAAATGGACCGCACGTCAGAAACCAGTCGAGCAGAGTTACAAACTCCGAGCTCCCATGGCACGAGCTTCTCGGTGGCTTCTGGAGTGGTTTCTGGAGAGGGTAAACACACGGTTCCTTTCCACCCCCCCCCCCCCCCCCCGCTCAGCCTCAGGAGCAGGCCTAATAATAACGACGAAATTGCCGTTCGTGGCGGCGATAACGAGGAGACGATGTCGGGCAAAGACACCGAGTTAGTTTAGTTAGAAGAGACGTAAAGAGAGAAAGGGATGGGCGCGCGAGGAAGCGGGGAGGACAGTGGAAAGGGACAACATCGACGAGTCGTGGAAAGACCACGGGCTTCCGACGACTCGAGGGCCGCTAAGAGATCGAGGACTTGTCAATTCTGCTCAAGAGTGTCGCGGCGCCAGCCCTTTTCAGAGCCTACGGAAAGTAAAACATAACGCTGGTGTGAAATGAGAACTCGTGTACATATTTCTTGGAGAGATGGCATCTCCCGTGAGAAGACCATCCGCGGCCTTCAGAAATGGAAAACTCGAGGGTTGTCTCAATCTTAAAAAAATTTTTCAAAAAATATTATTATATGACAGTAGTACAATTTTTTTAATAAAAAAAATAAATAAATAAATAAATATTATTTTTATACAAATGCTAATTAAATTGCATCTTGCATTTATATTGCTAACAATAAGTAAATTTTCATTGAAAATCGTTTGTATTTCTCAAGTTTGATTTAGATCAAATGGAAAAAAATATTACGTTAATTAAGAGAATTAAATTATACGAGGGGGGAAGAATCTACTCGAATATATATTTTTTGTCGCAGGCAAATTCCTACTTTTTATATAGAATATGTCCTGTATATCGCGAGGAAACTCTCATAGAGCGAAAGAACCGATAAAATACGTGCTTCTTCACTGCTCTTTCTTCGCAGATCGTAGCGCGTAGGCGGAAAAATATGGTTGTGCGTTCGAGAGAAGCGAACGAGAAGAGAGGCGAAAGTACGGAAGAAGGAGAAAGTAAAACGTTCGGAACGGAGGGGCGGGAAAGGAAAGAAAAGGGACGAGAGGATGGAGAAGAACAGAGCAGAAAAGGCGTAAGAGAACACGTGTAGGACACGGGGTTATATATCCCATGAATAACCCATGGCGGGGCGTAGCACGCTCGCTTTTCGTACGTATAGCCGCGACCATAATCATATCGGAATGGTGAGCACTGTGTGTATTCTCGTTCGCATTGACGCCGGAACCAACGATACAACCATACGGATGGGAAACATCGGAGTACCAGGTATATAAATATGAAACCGGAATTTTTGTATAGAAAATACACGTTTTTATTGTATGAAGATGATAAAAAATATTTTATTCCAAGTATTGCCCATTGCTAGCTATACATTTTTCCCATCCCTCTGACAATTTGTGGATGCCACGCCAAAAAAAACTGTTGCTCCTTTGAGGCAAACCAGTCATCGAGCCATTTTCGTACATTTTCGTAAGAAGTGAAGCGCTGCTCGGCAAGCGCGTGTCCCATCGATGCAAATAAGTAGTAATCGGATGGAGCCAAATCTGGTGAGTAAGCCGCATGCGAAAGTATTTCCCAACTAAACGCCTCAATCGTTTCCTCGACCGATTTTGCTGTGCGCGATGGTGCATTATCATGAAGCAAAATCACTTTGCGTTGCCTCTTTTGATATTCTGGTCGTTTTTCACGCAAAGCTTGATTCAAATCGATCATTTGTTGTCGGTAGCGTTCAGTATTAACGGTTTCGCCAGATTTTAGCAGCTCTTCAAACTTTTTCGGTGGTCTTCCACGTTCTTCGTTTCTCATGTCAAAATCGCCACTTTTGAATTTTTTAAACCACTCGAAGCACTGTGATTTACCAAGAGCATGCTCACCGTAAGCTTCGACAAGCATTCGATGCGATTCTGCAGCGGTTTTCTTCAAATGGTAAGAGAAAATCAACGCTGTCCGCAAATCGTAGTTTCCAGGCAGAAAATTCGACACGTTCAACGCTATTAAAAACTATGCTGTTGTATGAAACTTGTATTGTTGTGAGTTGAAAATCTTTATCGGATGTCAAAACAAGAAAATGGCGCCAATGACGCGGTTTGACGGTAACTACATTGACAGCTAGGGCCAGCTATGGGCAAATTCCGGTTTCATATTTATATACCTGGTATACTCCTCATAACTCGGCATAGATAGATGAAAAACTCGCCCCACGTGTGAAGACGGAATCGATCTTCCCAAATACGAGAGAGAATCCCTTCCATCGTGAATCGATAAAACTTGACGATATATTCTAACGAAAATTTTGATAAAGCGATAATTCTTAGTCTACACGATTATATATTTTACGGTACTTGGATATTTTATAGTATCACCAGGCAAATAAATATTTTACGACTGTGCGACGTTTCCTTTCCTCCGTTTGGAAATCTTCTCAGCAATCTTTACGGAGCCATTGGGCTTAAGGAGGGTTAAATACCTGCTTAAATTTGCGGTGGACCGCGTCGTATACTATAGCGCACCTACCTGCTGTTGCGTTGCTGATACATAATTTGGACCGGCTCGGAATCATCTACCTGCCATAGCGATCATTGTGATAATGAACATCGCACGATTCTTATCTAAGTCCGCGCACGAACGTCAATGTCCTTGCACGAGTCACCCTCGTACGAACCTACATATAAACGCACGCGGCAAATATATACGAATAATACGAGTTTCGTGAAGATAACGCAATTAATTGCTTCATTAATTCGATTGCGTTTTATTATCGGCTGATTGCATAATTTTGTTATCGATGGTCTGCTTATGATAAAAAATATATATGTTAAGAAGATTACAAAATACGTTAAATATCTTAATTTGACATTAATCAACACGTAATCTAAAATGACAGTAAAAGTACCATAAACGAGACAAACAACGTTAAAAAAAAATGTCACACCGACGCTCAATTGCGATACTATCTGCAGGATCCTTAATACGTGGAAAATATTTTTATCCAAAGGATATTCTTATCACACATTTCTCACTTCTACCCAGAAAGCGATTCCTGCAAACGGCACGCAATAAGGGCGAATTAAAGTTTTACGACAACATTGAAATTGATACCGTAGCTATTACCATCTCCATCGTTGTCGGATAGTTAGCAGCGAATCGGCAAAAATTAATATGACGATGATCTCAAATATATCGCGACGCTGAATTTTAGCCCAGCGCGTATTATATGAGCGAGCCAAAGATAAAATCTGATATTGCGGCAGGCTGGCTCATTTTCACGATGTTTTTCGCGACACCCGATGGGAGGGCTAACGAGAATGAACGATGAAAAAATTATATGTTTTGAAAATAGTTATAAACGATGAAAAGAGACGACAATAAATTCTTATTAATGTAATAAGTCAAATTTGATTAGAGAAAGAGAGAAAAAAGAAATAAAATAATATAAAATTGATGATAATTAAATATTTTTAAATATATGTTGACGTTCTCTCTCGTAACACTTTGCATATAGAAACGTTAAATAAAAATTCATTACATTAAAATATATTAACTTACATACACGTGAAATCTGAAAGGATCAATATAGAATTTATTACATACAACTGTCTCGAAAACATTTTCCATATCGTATCGTTTTGAATTAAAAAAAAATAAATTATAAACGCGTTATAATTCGGAGAACGATATAGAAAAAAAGATAAATCCGTTTCTTTATTGAAAAGATAGAAAGGGAAGGAAAAGGCGAAACGCGCACCGAACGAATAGATATACCACCGAATCGACGGAAATCTTTTTCAATGGACACAAAGCCCCACGGGTCACGTGGGTGAGCCTCACGGGAGGATGGAATTCCAGGAGGATCGGCGTTGTACAACGTGTTTCACACTTCGGGTTTCACCCGCCCACGCCCAAACAAATATATAATGCGATATTAGAATAACAAATAGTGGCTGATGCGTCTACGCCCGAGAGCCGCGGGGTGCCCTATAGGTGTGCACCTAACATAAATACTAATACGGATATAAATAAGTGCGTGCTTATAAAGCCTGAAGAAAATTCTGCATAAAGTACTCTTGAAGAGATCGCGACGTGCAAAGAGAAACCACGTGGAAGAACTGTCATGAAATATTGTCTCGTCTTTATAGGATTAAGTTGTTAAATCAAAAATTCTGTTCCGAGAAAGAATTTGAAAGAAAAACGGCTAGGAAACGTGTAAGTTTGACGACTACACGTTAAGTTCTCTTCTTATGTATATCTTCTAACATGTAAATAATAATTAATTTGATCGCCGGGAATGATCTTTGTCTCGATAGTCAATCAACGATACGATTGTATGATACTTTTTTACTCGATAAAAAAAAAATTTTTTTAATAAAATTTAACAACAATCAATGACATGTTTTAATAATTATTTTATTACAAAAAATGATATCAGTTTCACAAGAAACTTTTATTTATATCTAATTTCTTTTCTTTTTTTTTTCTTGCTTGTTTTGTAAGAGATATTTTGTGTTCGAACTATTTCTATCGAGTATAAAAAAGAAAGAATTCTCTTGAAAGTGAATAAATTTCTATTATGCATTTATTTCTTCGTTTCGCTTGAATAATAGATCGGTAAAATATTCCCCAACATGTCAAATTACGTCCCTATTACTGTTAGAATGTCACTAATGTGCGCTATACCACGACGAATGATCAATACAACGCAACAATGATGGATAGAAGTAGCGGCATGAAAGAAAAGTAGCGCCGATCATTTTCCTCCCCTCGTCGTCCCGGGTATATCGCGCTCAGCGATTCTCATCCCTTCCAACCCTTCGCCTTTACTATTCTGCGGGATGTAGTTACACGATGCCAAATGGCCGCCTGGGGACTCTAATCGAAATTAGTTTTTTAATTGAGAGGACTTATTTAGTCGTTAAGGTCCCCCTGTGGAGGGGACGAGGCAAGGGAAGGGAGGAGAGCGCAGGTCGACGCGAACGACTTTTCCTCCGGTCATTTTCCTTCAGCCGCTCAATCTGCTTTTTATATCGGGCTGTAATTATTGTGGCATCGTTATATCTGCTTATCGAGGCAAGGAACATATCCTACGATTGCGTAATTATCAAATTGTGTGAGTTTGTGTGATGTGTGCGGAATATAAGTTTCGGATGAAAAAATGAAAATCGATAAGATCATTTTGTAAATATAAAATTTTTGAAACATTTCGAGACTCCTTTTCCCTCGCTTTGTCATTTTCAATATTTGATTTACTTTTGGGGACTAAAAGTAAATATTTATAATATATTCGATAAATTATATTAACAAATAATGTATAAAATTTATTTTTATAGAAATAAAAGCGCTTTTTTCATTACCGTTCGAAATATTAATTCTTTCGTCCAACCTCTCATGATATTTTATTTAAGAAATTTAACACGTTAGTTATTATTGAAAAAGATTTTGTATAGCTTCCGTTAAAACATTGTCAGTTGATTATTTAATTATTCATTTCAATGTGATTTGTTTACGGCTTTAAATCGCAAATCGATTAGCATAACCCGTCGGGCGGTACCCGAAATAGCCTGTGAATTTCATGAATGTTACGGAACAAGGCTGGGCCATTAACCGGATAAGTTTCTTGACGCCGCTACGACGAGGGGAGGAGGACGAGGAGAGAAATAATGAGGAGGATCAAGAGAGTACCGAGCATAATTCGCGCTCAAATATCGCTCCAGAAGATGGAAAAAGGAGAACGAGCGAGGTGCTCGGTAGTGCGAAACGTTCTTGGGTAATTTCATAATTAGCGGGAGGCAAAAAGCATCATGCGGTGCTCGGCGAGTTCCATCAAGCAGATCTCCAGGCTCGATTGGACTGGGGCTATTAAAACCGGAGAATTTCGAAAATTAATAATGCGATCGTTACGTGCGACATTTTGACTGGACGAAAAAAAAATATCAGCAAGATGAATTGCGAAAGGATACATTTTTTTTCTTCAAAAGAAGAGAGAGAAAACTCTCTCTCTCTCTCTTTTTTTTTATTTTTATTAATTTAATGAATTTAAATAAAATTATTATTCTAATGACATTAAAACAAAATTATCTTTATTGTATATATATATATATATAAAAAAAAAAGAAAACTATTGAAAATAATGAAATGGCGAAAATAAATCACACTTATTGCTATCTAAAGATAAATGCGATACGTGAGATTGTCTTAGAAAACTTTTCTAATGATAATTTTATTTATCAACAGTTTAAAAAAGCAGCTTCATTAAACGATGGACGTCCACGTTTACGGGAACGCTAGTCGATTGCGCATTCTTTCACTTCCGTTCCATCTCCTTCATAATAAACTTGGAAGATTCGCGCGTCCTTCGGTAGATCCCTTTTAAACGTTTCCTCCCTCAAACGTAGTCACGGTTACTGTACCTTCGATTTCTCACTTTTCCCCCCCGAGCTTTTTTCGAACCAACAAGAAAACAAGCGAAATTTACTTTACGAGTCCTCACCCGGTCCCCGTTTCAACAATCACTCGTAAATCTGTGCCACGGTTCATTCGAGGGGAAAGAAGCGGCAACCCTCCCCCTCCCCCCTGCCACCTATTTTCCCCGTAGATTTCTCCTCGAACGGGACAGTCCGGTCGATAAAACAATTGCCGGGGGGGATAATCGGCATTATTTACGCCGGATTCGCTGTAGGATACGTAACGGCTCGGGGAAGCGGCCAGGGATGTTGCAGGGGAGAGGGAGCACTTTGCGCGTGCGTGTGTGTGTGTGTGTGTGTGTGTGTAACCACCGAGGGTAGAGGCTCGCGGAAGATGTCCCTGGCGGTTATAAGCCCGGAGGGTGATCTCCCAACGGTGGTGGATGGCTCACGGCTTATCCCACCCTATCCGCCCTCGCGGTTAAAGTGGCTCCAATTAGACACGTCGCTGGATGTCTCGATGTCGACCGAGTGTGCAAACCGTCCCCTCTCTCCTACTCCCCCTTTCGCCGTTCCGTGTCGTCCCCCGGAGACGAAACGATGCGCGGATGCGATACCGAAAGCTGTCCTTTCCTCCCCTGGCTTCCAGCGCGCTTCTGAAAGCCTCGATCCTGAACTTCGCGAGGATTTTAACGGCTACGCGTGTCTATTATTGCCGCGCGTCGATCGATTCGCCGCTAATGGGTCGCTCTCTGTAATCACGCGCGAAGGGGTTGTAATTAACTACGGTGTCGTCTCAGTGTGTAGAAGAGGAACGACGAACGAAGATCATCGCCAGATCCTTTCGCGTTAACGATAAGTCTCTAGCGCACACTTCATCAATTTGGAATTCTTCTCGTTTTAAAAGTTAAAATTTAAATATTTCGAATTCAGAATTTTGTAAATGTATCTTGTTCGTGTTGTTTAATTTAAATCAAAAATTAAAAATCTAAAAAGTAAATACATTTCTCAGATCGATAATACAAGAATATATACGGATAAATTAAAAATTTTAGTAAAGAATTGAAGACTTATAGGCCATAAAAATCCAGAGTTCTCTGAATCACAGACTTCGAAAGCGTAAAGTATAGAAGCATCTAAGGATACGAGATACGTATTACAAATTTCAGAATTCAGTCTCTACTTTAGCACGGTTTCGGGATATTACGTCGCCGACAAGGAACGATTTTTTTCTAGTCATTGGGTATCACGAGAGACGATCGACAGATGCCACGGAATCGCGTGTCGGTCTTTAGCGAGCAAGCAGATTTTCGTTTAAGGTGGCTAAACGGCCGGGTACCGAAAGGCCGCACAGGCCGGTTATTCGCGGCCATTGTGTCGGCCATCCCTGTCGATCGGGGCCTTATTATACGATCCGTGCCAAGCCGGTTAGACTCGCGAACGCGAAATGACAGGTTTTGACAGCTTGCCGGCACATTCGGGCGACACGCAAAAAAAATCCCCCGATTTCTTCTTTTCTCTGCCCCGGCGACAATAGCACTTCGCGGCTCGCTTGAAAACAGGAGGCATAATTGGCGTGACGTGATGGCTGCTTCCGTTATAGATCGCGTGTCCTAATCGCTTGTCGCCCAAATTGCTGCCAATTTCGGATCGCGCACCGTGTGTGTCGCCATTATACATCGTAATTGGACCGTAATTCTAGCCATCTAGTCAGAAAGTAAGCCTCTTTCTAAACTCAAACGCCGACGGAGAAACGTTTGGCGGTTCATCGGCTACTTTGTTAAGGGCCTGTTAATTTTCTCGTCGACGCGCTCGCCAGACAGTCTATTATTATTGTCGCAACTATTACACACTGTTGCTATTGTCAGCCTAGACGCTATTATTGTATTGTTGCTGGTGTATTTCAAATATGCCCTATTATTTCTTTATTTATTTTTTTTTATCAATAATTAAAAATCCTATAAAAGAGAATGTGCTAATTCTCGAATATATATATTTAATATAGATCATTTAAGATTAAGAAAAAATTAACGTTCATTTTATCGAAGAGAAATAAGAAAAAAAATCTTAATAAACTTAACCTATGGGAAGAGATTTAAAAAAAAAAAAAAAAAAAAAAACGAATCAAAATATAAAATTTGACAAAGAGTGACGGCAGAAATGCGGACATTCAATTTGTAAGAATAGCAGATTTGAAAGTTTTATCGCGCGACTTGTTAAACCGAAAGAAAAATCGCTCTTTAGCTTCTATTCTCGTAAAGTCAGAGAGAGTCTCTTAATACGCGTAATCGGCGTTGAGAAAAGGGCCGCGTCGCTTGTCATGCAACTTTTATCCACCGGGGATAGAAAAAGTCTATGCGCGATCGAGCAATCTCCGCGAGGATCTGCCAGAGCCGACAAAGGGAGCGAGTCTTCGATCGCGACGCAAACCCCGAAAGCGCGCGCGAGGGATTGTCGAGAGGGTGCTCGCGCTCGAGCAAACCGGGACCCCATTACCCCAGGAGATTATGGTAAAGTGACTAGCTGCCAGGGAGGGGGAAGGGGAGAGTTTGGCGCAATTAGGACGCCACGAGGGTAGAGATGGAAACGGTGAGGAAGGTTGGTCGAGGGTTGAAGGAGAGACAGGAGGATGGCAGAGAAGAAAGAGGGAGGGGGGGGGCGGGGGCTGGTTTACACAGAGGGCGGATCGCGACGCGCCTTAATGCGGTTTCGTCGAAATTGTTGCGCGTACAATAACACTTATTCGTACTTTTTGTGAGTTGATTAAGACAGCGTATACGATTGCGTGTATCGATTTCTACCGAGATCGCTCGGATGTATATACGTATAATTTCTCGGCAATTTCGTATGTGAGAGTTTCATCTTCTGAGATTTTTTTTTTTTTTTTTTTTTTGTATAAAGATAAAAATATTGAAAAAAATTTACAATCTAGATACCTTACAAAGAATAATTCGAGATTTTAGTAATCTCAGATTGAAAAATTCGTAATTTAAAAGTATAACATTATCGGGATTTGAAGCATGCGTCAAGAATAAAAAAGGACAAATGCAAAAGAGTGAAAATTCAAAGATCGAGAAAATTAAAACTGTCTAGAGCTAAATTTTCACTATATTTGTTTGCAAAAACATAGAGGATATTTGACAGATAAATATACTTTGCAAAGTATATTGAAAGCAAATCTCTCGAGTATAATCTCATTCTAACAGCGATATACGGTATACAAATAAAACGTTCTCTTCAGTTTCTCTGGTGTTTCCATCGCCAGATTCTTTTTCTTCCGCAACCAGAACTATTCCAACGGAGCAAGTCACGCGGCAATGATAACCGACGACGCGACAGCCACACAATAAGACCGCACGTGCACGATCGCGCATCTCGATACTCTCGCATATGTATTGTATATGCAAAGCTCCTCGCACTCGACAAAATAGGCGTGTCCGCGCACGTGGACGTTGCGTTCACGTGCACGCACGTATGCGTATATGCGTGACGAGGAGGTAACGTCAGTCAGTCACTCGCTCACTCGCTCGCTCACATCCCTCCGGTAGGGTGCATGCGTAATGAGGCATCCGCGCCATTTCTCGCCCCTTCTCTCCCTTTTTATTCGTTTTCCTTCCCCTCTTCACCGCCGTCGAGGACGACGGAGAAGATCCCTCCTACGACCCTTATCCAGACCCACCGCCACCCTTCGTCGACGATACGGACGAGACGACGGAGTCGCTATCCAATTCGCCCCGCGGCTCCATTCGCCGCAGGGAAATACTCGTGTAAATACGCTCGCAACTGCCGGCTTTACCTATGTAAACATCCTCCTTCTCCCCGGACGCGCCTATGGAAATTGAACCTCCGAATTCGTTGCCGCAAATCTGCATATGAGAACGTTATTCCCGCTTGTGCTGCGAATTCTTAATTCTTTGCAGTCTGAACATTTTCAAGAGCGTCGTATAAAATTGCGAAATATCTCGCGGAGTTAAATAACTGTTTACTAAAGTATGCAACGTGCAGATTTATAAACCCGCTATACTCTCTTGAAAGCAAGAATCTCTGTTATATTAAGTTTATCTCGCATTTCAAAGCCAAGGGATATGCGCTATTATCTTCTAATTCATCGAATTACTACGCCCTTCATCATTATGCAATCGCTGTCACCCTTTGTTTGAATAAGCCCGGCGGCAGGGTGTCACCGTGCAAACGCAGAAGTGCAAATAATAAAGTGTCAGACGGTGTTACAAGCTGACCCGAGGTAGCGAAGGCAGATTGACAGGAAACGAACGTGAGCCAGGATCGATCTCGCATATCCGCCATTTCAAAACTTATCAAAATACTCAATACGTATATACACGTATGACTATTTGGACATAATCGTATACAAGACATCTATAGATTATTTTATATTTATGGGGGGGGGGGGGGAAATTAAAAAATATGAAAAATAAAATCTCATGTATTTACTTTTATGCAAAAAGTTATTGCTATATTAATATAAATACTATAATTACTATAAATAATTATTGTAATTACTGTGTGTGCTATACAATATTTCTTATTATAATCAATATTTTATTTGTTAATTATTGATTATACTTTCCTTTCCTATTTATATCCCATTAAAATGCTATCAGAATTATATTATAATTTTCATTAAGTCGTTAATGCCACTACATTTTTAATTTAAGTCTCAATAATTGATTTCTGTATTCTTTTTAAGATAAATATCTTATTATATTCTTCATAAAGAAACATAATAAAAATTATTGCAGCCTAAATAAATGAATCTGCGCGTGGTAGCAATTTGACAAATAAAAAAAAAACAACAAAAACAAAAGGAACATAAAAGTATAAACTGTTCGCGTTTCACTGCAATCACTTTATTATAAAGAGTTTTTTTGATGACAAGGAAGAAAGTAATAGTAGTCACGTGCGCAATCTCTGAGATAATCATTTTGCCGCAAAGTGTATTGCGCATACGCGTTTAATATTTTAATTAAATCAAAAAATTAAAATGAATAAAATTCTCTTTGAAAGCGCTCATTGTGCAAGCAAACGGATCAAAAGGAAAACGACCGCAATCACAGCTGGCGCACGTATTGTCCTGTTTTCCGTTTAAAGCTATCGCGATTGCGTTTAATTTTCACGCTGCCTGTTGAATTACACATAGTTTTTCTGATAAACCACAAATTATCTTTCAGAGAATCTTTGAATATCAATGAAAATATGCTATGTACAAAGTATATTATAAATCATGTTCATTCTCTTAATTGGGAAAAGAGCTTTTTTAAAATTAAAAACAGTTTGTTAGATAATAAAGATATTTTTTGACAAATTTTATCTAAATTAGATAGACTGTATAAAGAATTCTATTTTTTTCTTTAATTATACATATATATGTATCTTCAATTTTAATTAATATTATTAAAGATTTAATCAATATTATTTATATTTATATTGCAAGTGCTTTCCACGTTAACTTCTTCCTACGAAAAAAATTGAAAAATAGACATTTTCTGGTTTGTATATATTTAACTATATATACATATATATGTATATTTAAATATAATATATCGCGCCGAATAGAAAAATCTTTCTCGCAAAAGTAATTTTAAAATCTAGATAAAATATCATAAAAATATGACTGCAAAATAAAATAATGATCATTTATTATTAATAATATGCTCTTTCGATATTAAATCGAAATTTTGCCCCGAAACACATCCCGTTTCGTTTTCATTATATATAATATGCGTAACATATAATTTGAATTAATTCACTAGAAATGAAAGATATCATAAAGATATCTTACTTAACAGCCAGATGAAAATTTTGTCACGCGAAAAAAATTTGCGATGCAAAATGTCTAATCGACTAATAAATATGGTGGGAGAAGGATACATGGCAAGTTATGTGGCCGGATTGACGTGTCGACCATAACGAGTGAGCCATTATGGATTATTGGGGTCACACACGTTTGACGCTATCCTTGATTACTGTTGTATACGATTGGCAATAAACTATCAGCCGCTCTTGATACAGTCGAATCTCGTCGTTGATCGATCGAATCTGTTCGAGCACTTACAGAAACCATTGTGACACTCTTCCCTCTCACTCACGAGAGCAGAAAACGTGAGAGAGCGAGAGATCGAAAAATCAAAATTATCTATTTTTAAAATTAAAGATTGACTTTGCGACTCAGATCACAAATTTCCAGCCATCGTATCGTTTTAAATCGATATCAAAAAAGAAAGATATATTTTTAAAAATTTTTGAAAAATAGATAATTGACTTTATATATGCTAGATTTATTTATATGATCGCAGCGTTAAGTTAATTTTGTATAATGATTAATTAGATAGATATTATTAAAAGTAACTATAAAATTCTCAAATATGCTGCATCCGTTACTGCAAAGTATTATATGCTGCCATCTAAGAACGATCCGCAGTACTAAATTATGTCAGTGTCATGTGAGCATATGGTCGCACAAATATACTGCGCGCACACGACTTTATTTTCATAAATCAATATATATCAAAATTAATAAATGTCCATATATCATTTTATATTCGCGTCTCATTAAAAATTAATTGATACCATATCCTCGTAGGACATTTTATTCCGTTTGCTCCCTTGGAATGGGATAAAAAATTCTTTATCTCTATAAATTGAAATATGACGGAACGGGTTTCGTTTCGACGAATAACTCACCCGAGAAATTCCGGAGTCTTAATTTTTCCAAACCGTATCGTATACCGCGGTAGGAGCTTGGGCTCTCCTTATTCGCCGAAGCAGCCGGATTATTTATATCGCAGCATGTGCTTTTCGACTAGGAGAATCAACGTCTTTCGTCGTTCGTTCCTCGCGAGACGAGGACGAAGACAGGTACAAATCTACAGGACGACGTTACCCGGGCGTGCTTAATCCCTCTGACCCCGCGGCATTAATAACATTTCACGAGATCTCCTCGAATTCCTCCTGGTCCCCCACCCTCACGGGACCCCCCGTCGAAGAGATCGCGTCACTGACGTGCATCCTTCGCGCGGCGTATCCTGATGGATACGCGGGATTCGATGGGAACAAAAGGATGTTGGTTTAGCGTGGAAGGCGTGTTTGTTGTTTTGATGAGGTATAATGGGATGGATCCCGGGTGTTGATGCATAGCGCGTAGCGGGGTGCCGCGGGTTCGGGGCAGCGCGCGAACCCCGGACCAGGCCCCCGGTCATCGAGACCCCCGTAGACAGAGGCCGCAACATGTCCATCACGTGTCACGGTTATATATTTAGACATATCTCACTATCATCCTGCGCATCTCCTTTCTCCCTCCCTCTCTCTCTCTTTCTTTCTTTCTCTGTCTCTGTATCCTGCATCTTTCAGTTCTCCCTCACAATTCATCGTTTCCCTTTACATTCCGCTTGATTCTTCCTCATACAACCATACTGTCGCACGTTAATCGAGATTGTATCCTGCGTAGGAGAAAGAAGCTATCGATGCTTGAAAAATTGATTTTGTTGGAAAATATAAGTCCATTTTGAAACAAGGAAGCTCTCTCTCTCTCAATATTTTAATATATATATAATTTTAAAAATGCGCGACAATTTCTTTAGCTCTTTTTTACGTCTTTGATTCGATATAAAAGAGGCTCCAAGGAAAATGAATAAAATGATCATTGTGTGAAATACAAAACTTCAACATATGCATTCGTATTTGCTTTCCAATAATTCCTCCCCAAGCTATACTCCCTTTCATCACTCATCCCATCAACTCACTGTCCAATTTGTTGCGCCGATATTCTCGCCACTTACTATTTCGATTGACGATTCATTAATCGATCCTGGTAACAACCTCGTCTCCCGCGCAAAATTCTCTTCTTCGTCACTACGCGTTTTCTCTTTGGTTCCTATCGGTCCTGGCTGAACGCTGCGCGTATCGCTCATCCAGGACGATATTTCAACATTAATTTCCCGGATGGTGATACATCGTTCGCATCATCCTGGCCTTCTATCAGCCCGGAGCTCATCATCATCCGTGTCCTTTTATTTGCTCCCTCCCGTTGTGCGTGAGTAAAGTCCTGCTCTTCCTGTTCTCCTTCTCCTTCAGGGGCGAATGGTAACTTTTTTGAATGTCTAAAGTTAATAAATCTTCATATATTCTGTAAAGTATATAAAATATTTTGTCCCTTTCAAGTTTCGTGATCAACTCTCGAGATCAAGAGCCGTGAAAACTATTCGAAACAAAGACAAGAGGTATTACATATTACACCATGAAAGATATCTTCGTTTTGTATACGAAATATAAACATTGCGTAATTAAATTTATTTTCTCTCCTTACATTATTTTCTTTTCTCTAATAAGATAGGTTTGAAGAGCCTTGTAACATACTACATGCGTAATTTTAAACGATTGATACATAATATTTCTGAACAGGATCATTCTCTCGGCGAGAACTTGAAATCGATGTTTCATTAATTTAAATCCATCCCTATCCTTTTTCTTTTCATCTTCTCCCCTGAATAATCACGCACTCGCCACAGCGACCCTCTCAATTGCCGGTCGTTAATATTGACCGCCAGGTAGTCTCTGTCGATTGAATTTTTTATCGCGGTGCCGACCGCGGAAGCCGCGGCTCGAACCGGTACCCCATTCGTGCTGTTGCCCCTTGAGAGTAACTGACGTTCATCTTAAACGTCTATCATTCGTCATCTGGTCCGCGATGCCGATACAAGTCGGCAGGAAATGGGACAGTATGGTCATAGTGAGATTTCCCTCTCTCTCTCTTTTTTACATTGAATGTTTTTATTTTTAATTATTTTAGTTTCACTTTTTAAATTAAATTTTATGTGTGTTTTGTGTCAAATATTTTGATTAAACCCTTTGAGTCTATTGAAATGTATCTCAGTGTATCATGTCCACATATATCTTTATTTTATATATATATATATATATATATATATATATATATATATATATATATATAATAAATAGATATATGATGATTTGATACTGACAGCATTTACATCCAAAAGTTCAATATTACATAAATTGACATACCAATATAATGTACAGATATATGTACAAGTTTTAATCTCTAATAAAATAAAATGTGCCAATGACATCTATTAAATTTTGTTACATAAAAAATGTTAGTTTTATTTACATAATAAATATAAATGCAATTTTTGATGTATTAAAAGAAGATGTGTCGTGTGTATATATTTTTATAATTTGTTATATGTAATTTTAAGTTTTCTACAGTCTAATTTTTCTTTTAATTTAAATTGTAGAAAAATTAATGATTCTTAATTTTAATTTTTTTAATTTTAATTGGTTCTAACCCCTACTTTGCTGTCTAAGCCAGTGGGGTTATTGAAATTTGGGGGAGAAATTTGTCCTAACCGCATGCCCTACTCGCGTGTCCTATTCGCGTGCCTTACTCGAGTATCCTATTTGCGCGTTCTACACGCGTGCCCTAATAGAATGTCCCGCATGCTGCTTCCGTTGGGCCAGTTGGACCTACCTTCCGTTGATCCTGGCCATATTTATTCTGGCTACATCTAATCAAATATGTAACTTCGATCTCTATCAAAGAGTGAGAAACGAAGGAGAAAAATTCCTTCCGTTGCCGGCTAATTATTATCGCCGGTGCATGAGCGTAATTTTACGCTCGTTTATGGTCATGAGACATTACGACCGTTTGTCATGCATCGTTTTAATATAACTTTACTTTAATTAATATTGTATAATGCCAAATTAACCAATCAAAATTAATTGATTGACTTCTTATAATAATATTAAAATTAATTGATTGAATTCTTATATAATAATATAATATTATTTATAATAATATATAATTTTTATATATTAAAATAAAATTAATAAAACATTTCTATTTTATATATTGTATTTTAATACATCAGTAATTTGGCTTTACATCAATTGAAGCAAAATTAATTGATATGATAATATAGATGAATGGGCTATGAAAAATTAGGATAAAATCGGCGCAATATGAAAATAAGTTTTTACTATTTTATACAATTAAAAAAATTAGTAGCGCTTCGTTAAACAAATAAAATTTATCAATTGAAACAAATATTTTATATTCTTTGCAAATTTTTATTTTAATTTATACTTTAAATTATAATTATATTAAATTGTAATATATAACACTGTAATACATATAAATTTAAAAAATCTATTGAGAAAAATCTATTAAAAATTATTTTGTTTAATCTATTCTAGCCCATCCATTTTAAGGCAACGGATCTATCTACAAACTGCAATTTACATTTGCATCTATTATCTACAAATCTACGAATCCGTTATCTCAAAATAAAATGAAGTTCATCACTCACCGGCACCGATGCGCAACAATGGAGTTGTTGATCTTGACGCCGCGTTGTCTGTAACACACAAATATATAAAGTCCATATTATAACAGCGTCCATAATATATAATTAATTTATAAATTATAAAAAGACTTTTTTTCTATAGAAACTTTTATATAAAAGTTTATAATAATAAATTTATATAAAATTAGATTTGTATAAAAGTCTTTCCTTTTAATTTTCTCTTATTTAACTCATTCAAATAAAAAGACCGAATTAATGCGCCCACGCGATTTTTAACAAGTGACATACAAATAATAAATATTCACCCTAGAGTTGATGCAACGGTGCAGGATGCCTCTCCTAGGCCTCCTCCTACGCTCAGGTTGATCCACACGCGCCATACTTTAAACGGCACTCCCGCACTTTTATTAAAACATTACTTCCGCACTTATACGCGTGATACTTTGAACACTCCCGCACTTTCGAATTTCGGCACGATCGAATCCCGCTTCACGTGAGAATTACACGTGGAAGCGGAAGAAGACGAAGTCGAGAATGATGTTACCCATCTCCTAAGTGCTAACAATCTAGAATTCTATTTTATTGCGCGTCCTCAACCCGAATCATCGATTTAAATCGTCGAAAAGTCAAACGAAAAAACATCGGACGAAATATATTTAATTTTAAATATTTTTAAATAATTGTTGCCTAGAGAGTAAAAAAAAAAAGAGAGAATCAAATTATTTCTCGACACTTGTCGCGATCGCGTTTAGAAATGGAATCTGACGGAGCGTCTCACACTTTACTACATTACTATTCGAGTGTCGCCGTGTGAATGATATGTAAAGGCCGTAAGTCATAACAGTTTAACAATAGCGCGCTAATGTTTACGTCGCCAAGACCGAATATCATATTATTGACAATTCCCAGCCAAAAATATCTTACGTACTGTGACGTATATAATGTTTACGCGCGTCAATGTTTATGCCGCCAAGGCCAAATGCCATGTTAGGTATTGTCTTAATTCGCTGCCGAAATATTTTATGTATTATAAAATATATATGCGAAATATTAAATTATATAAATATTTTAAATCATAGATCAATTATTTATTAAACGATTAATGTATCACGGAGAATTTATCGTTATATTAATTATTCAATTTTGCGATTCGATTGTCATCGGGGAAATTTACCTAGAAACCGGTGGCACTTACGAAAGACAGTCTAAAAATTCAATTTTTACTCATATTTTCGAAAGAAAGGGAGTATAATTTAAAAATTATTATTAACTGGATATCTCGGATATTTAATCCTTTACTATCGCACGCGTGTTCAAACAATCAAACTTCGTTGATGTAATTTACATTTAATAATAATTAACATATAATCCGTTAATGTCTAGCCTACAGTTAGAAAACATAATTTTAAAATTCGTTTAAAAATCTGTTTATACAATTTATTTACCAGCAATTTCATAAAATATTAACAAACAATACCCTTGAATTTTTTAAGAAAAATCGCAGAATCGAAAAATTACAGGGATCAAAATTGTGTTTGTGCGCCTCGTTAATTCACTATCGTCCGATCTAGATGAGAAAACCAGAAGCTTTCACTAAATATTACTCGCTGTATTATCTCGGTAGGGCACATGCCTCCATCTCGATTTACTTTTAAATGCGCAATATGGGGGGTCGCATTATTTTACACTTTCGTGATTCATGCTGCGCAGACGTTAGCTTCTTATCTCCTCGTTTTATATTAATTGATTTTCGTCCTACCCTTGCGCTCCGTCCTCAAAAAGGTCAATTGACTACGTGTCAGGGCAAATATATCTCGGGATGTACCTCTCTTTATCAAGTTTTACTCAATCGACATTGATATCACGTCATGAAAACTCTTTTCTTATTTAATGATTTCTAATGATATTGATATAAAAATGATTGCTTTTGTGCTTTAATGATTTTAAAAACCGATTACGTATACAATAAAGACATATATATTACTGAAGCATAAATAATTATAGCTTTTAATATTTACAAAAATCAAACACACACACACACACACATACACACATACAGAGAGTAAATGCGTAATTACTTCTGTTTGATATCGACAAATGTCTCGTTTCGATAATGCGAGATGAAAAGAAACCGGGATTTTACAAAACTTTATCACCTCACGTAGCAAGATATAGAAACGCAAGAACCATTTTGAACGGGGAAACAAGACAATATTCTTATCTCTCTTGCAATTTCTAATTCTTCTCTTAATGCAATCCAAACTTTTGTTAGATATGCAGATGTAATTTCGCAAGAATATTTAGCTGCGCTCGCCTCGGGAAAACATTAAGGGAGAATATAATCTATTCGAAAAGTTACTTCTCTCAAACTTTTAATCAACATTAATAATAGCGTTAGAATTTCTCCAGCATACGAATATAATGTAATATGTACAATAATATTACACAACATTTACTTCAACACACAAATACTATTTATTATATCATATGTACACATTGCATTGTATTTAATTATCATTTTTTTCAAAATACCATATATAATATTTTTTTCACATCTTCATTTTAATTGTCAGAACATTTAATTAACAATTAACAATCATTTTAGCACAAGAACTTACCGGTAGCAGTGGCTGCAGGCAGCCGTGCATTTTAGATTAATACATATATATATATTAATTAATAATTATTGACATTTGATAACGTGCATATATACGCTGCTATGCGCGCATAGACTCGCGCCACGGTATGAGTAAACGATAGCGAGAATAATGTATATTTTTAGCGTCCACGTAACATACTATACAAGAATTTGTTCTCCAAATTTCGTAACTCAGTTCCGTTTCCGTAACAGAAATGTGCCGCCATGTGGATTATACTCTGTATAGTAAACTGCGTGATGATTATTTTTTATTATAAAAACGTTCTAATGCAGAGCAGAATCGGATATATTTCGCGAATATATATCGCTGTATCCGGAAAGAACATGAGCGCACGATACCGCGATATCACACACACACACACACACACACAGCCACATGTTTAATATACAATCTTATTGTATTTTGTCATATTCAATTCCTATCTGATCTGCCTTTTTTTTCATAATCTAAGACTTATAAACAATTGCTAAAGATTTTTTTAATGAATAAAATCTAATACTAATATATATACAATAAAAAATTTTACAATATATGTGTCTTGATAATAGAGTTGTTATTGTTCCCTTTGTTCACATCTATATAATTATTTGATGATTATTATTAAAACCAGATTAGAGATTCTTCTTGATTATTTTAACAAGTATATAATTTATCATATATCATATTTACCAAATATTCATATTTAAATATCTATAAATACCTATACTTAATATATGCGGATATTAAAATACAAGATAAAGAAAGATTAAATCAAACTTGTGTACTCATTTCTCCTGATCAAATTGTTTTTTTATACAAATTGCTACCAAATATAAATATAATTAAAATAATTCTATATCGTTATAAAACTGTTTTACTATATAAATCTAATATTATTCAAGTAATAGATATAATATCATCGCATTATGTAATTCGTTCCAAATATCCTCCTAAAGTGTTCTTGAAGCTCCTTTAAACTTCCAAAAACATCTTCCTTAGGTATTTTGCTTTCATCAATTTTATCCTCATGTTTAATTAACAAAGCATTCCAACCGGCGTTTTTCGCTCCAAAATAATCATTGTCCAGTCTATCACCGATATGGGTCGCTTCCTGAGGCGATATTTCCTCTTCTCGAAGATACTTCACTAATCTTAACGCTTCTCCGAATATCGGTAAGCTCGGCTTTTCTACACCAAGATTGTACGAAGTTAAAACAAAAGTAAAATATTGGTGAATTTGAGTATCCTTGAGGATTGATTCTAATCGTTCATCGAAATTCGAAATGACACCCAGAATGACATTCCTTTTCTGCAAGAAGTCGAGTAGATCAATAGTACCAGGATACTTGTGCCAGCATCTGCTGGTGCCATAGCAATTTATCAGACTGTCAGCGACCTGAAAAAGAAAATTAATGGAGTCAATGATAAAATAAAGAAAATAAAAATTTTGAGATTAAATATTTGGTATAGAAAAGCATTGTTTATACAAAGTTATAATAATTATATTAAATTAAAATAAATAACAAGCATAAAAATAAATAACCGAGGGGTTGGTCACTAGAGATTATAGTGTACAAAAATTACTCTTGATGTGGATTACCTTTAAATTATCTCAGATTACTTAAGATTACCTTAGATTACCTGAGATTATCTGAGATTATCTACCTTAAGGGGCTACATACACCTAGCAATAGAAGGAAATTTGACAATTTTTTTTTCATACAAAAAATTTTTTTATTGAAAAATCTCTAGCTACATCTTAAAGTAGGTCCTTTAATGTATATTTGGTAAAATTTTCATTAAGAATACCTAAAATTACCTACAGATTATTTGATATTACCTTTAAATTATTTATATTTCCTATTAGATTACCCAAGATTACTTGAGAATGCTAAAGATTATTTAGAATTACCAAAAATTACCTTGGATTATCCAAAATTTTCTGTGGATTGCCGCTGAATTACCTAGCCCTTGTACAAAAATTACCTCAGTGATCAATCCCTCGTAAATAACAGATATAAACTAGAATATAAGTTAAAAATAAATAGATAATAGAAATATGTATGTGTGAAGATTTCTTTCAAATTGCATTGATTTTCGTTTGTATTAAGATTAAAATAATAAAATGATAAATTAATAATAAAAAATAATATAAAAAAGAATAAAATAAATATTTAAACACAGGAGAGATTTTATTTTTACATTTATAATATATAAATTTATATAAATATCGTTATATTTTCTAATATAATCTATAATACCTTGTTCAATTCATCCTTTGACACAGAAGCATGTTGATCTCTGAATACATTATGCACAATGATTCTCCACCAATTCTCCCATCCCAAACCAGTGTGCTTGCCATATATCGGGTGCTCCTTACTAAGTTGCATGAAATTGCTTTTAAAACTTCGCGCCAATTTTTTCGGCTCAATAAATAAACCATGTCGAGAACCAATCTCGATATAATGTTCTTCGAGTTTCGTCATTAACAGAGTGCCGGTCACGTCGAAGGTCACAAGACGAGGCCGAACACGATTTATCATATTCTTGATGAATTTCAGTGATTCTCCATGATTTCAGAATACTTTAAATAAAAGAGCCAAGGGAGAAAATATTGCAGTCGCAATAAAACTTGCACAGTATATTCACGCATAACTCACAATCACGGACGAAGATGTCAATGACATCTGACGATTGAAGAACAGAATCCAGTATGACTATTGGCAGCAGTGATGGCAGCAGTGATGCCAGCGTGAGCCACATGTGATGCGCAGAGCACTCCGCGCTTGATTTCTTCTTCTTCTTCTTCTTCTATGGCTGCTTGGGCATTAGGGAAGTCGCCCATACACCATTGTTTCAATCTTGATTTCGTTTTGATATCAGAGACCAGAGACTCTTTAGAGTCTAGAGAGATCACTGATTGACAGAATGCGAGACATGCAAAATACATAGGAAGTATTAGCTGCGGACAAGAATGAGTTATCAATCCTATATTTAGATACACTTGATAATATATCAGAATTTATTTGTTACATTCTTAGTTTTATTATTACTTTAATAAAGAATTAAAGTGTTATATTAATATAGAAAGAAATTGTTTCTTTACCTTGTTTTAAAGCTCTAATAAAGAAAGATAAAATTAATTTTTTAATCAATCTGAAAAATTTTTTTTTATATTTTTGTATCGAAAAAAATTTTTATATTTCTATATTGAAAAAAATGTTTACAATATTTCCTCTAATTCACTTTGTAATCAAGAAAATTAAAGCATACACACACACACACACACACACACACAAAACTTCAGAAAATATTAAAATTAAATGACCAATTTATAAATAAATTGGTTTATTACAAAGTTGTACATGGATACAAGGTGTCGCATTTCTTTCTTATTACAAAAAGAAACGATCGTCCCGTCCGTTGCACAACATTCCGGCCAAAATTAAAAAAAAAAAAGTTTCCGGCCAATGAGAACCGACGAGACTATCGTCGATGATATAATAATAATATATCCCCTATAAATATACACAATATATAATATACTTAATTATACACAATAATCGGAATTATTTTATACATATATCTGTAATGTAATAACTATATATATAACGACATAATAATAATATATAACATATATAATATTAAATTGATTAAAAAATTCATTTGTTTCAATTTATTATTCTTGTTTTATTAATACTCCTCATTTATTATTAATTTTATCAAAATTAGGGAAAAAAAAACGAATGAATTTCTCTAATCAACATAATATATAAATATATTAATTTTACGGCAGTCGTCAGTTTTGTCGTCATTAAAATTTCGTAATATATTTGCACAAACGATCAATTAATGGAGTAATCTCATCCTTATACACACGCATATATGTGTGTGTATACATACACAACACACACATATTTCAGCGTAAAAAATGTTATCTAGATATATTGGTCAGTCTCACAATCGTTATTCTTAATGTTTATGCAAAATTTTATTTTCAATCTTTGCTTATCTCTCATAAAAGCTTTTGGAATTTCGAAATTTTTAGATATCTCACGTTGAAAGCTACATTTTTAAAAGAATTATATATATGAAATTATTTTTTTTATATAATATATTAAATTTTATAATATAAAAATTTCAAAATTTTTGAAATGCTTATGATGATGTAAATTATATAATAACGCATTTGCGGACATGTTTAGATCCTCTTTACATTTTTTTATCAATTAAATTATAACACGCGAGAACACGCGCTTTTATTATAGCGAATATTTTATTATTATGCTATAATATGTAATTTCACAAATATTTATAGAAAGTACATATATATAAAATTTTGTAAACACAATCCGTACGTCTTTGTCTATTATTAGAATAATTATAATTATATATATATATATATATATATATATATATATATATAAATTATTCAGTGCATCCAGTTTATACTATATAATAAATTATAATTATATTTTTATATAAGTATATGTATGTATGTATATATATATATATATATATATATATATATATATATGTATGTATAAATTTTTTTTAATAAAAAAATTTTGATTAAAAATAATACAAAATATATAATACAATTGGAATTTTATAATCAATCTAATCAAATTAAATTTAAAAACTCTTTTTGCAACGATAAACATCATTATCGCGTGTTCTCGTGAATTAATTATTAATTATTTAAAAATATTTAGAAACTGAATGTTTATCATCTTGATACCAATAATTTGTTGATGAAATAACAAAAATTTACATAAAATCACGAGTTATATCGATATTGATAGAACTACTGATATAGAGTTGATACATATATCCGCACTTATTATGAATAAGAAAAATAGCTTTTTAGAATCATGAAATCAAAAGAGAAAATAATATTTTTGTTACAAAATTATCTCTTACAATAAGTTTAAAATATAACTAATTTTTTAACCATAAAATCACATTATTGATTATTCTAAAATACTTTGACCATAAAATTTCATTTGTACTGTAAAATTACATATATGTATACAATAATTTTACAGTTTTACAGTGTTTTTTTATAATTACAGAAATTTTGTAATACAATTTTAAAAGAGCGTTCTTTATTTAAATAACTTCCTTGATCTTACGCTCCTTTTACATTTGTCTTCACGATAGATGCATATAATTTTTAAGTTATTGTATTTTTACATCATGTATATATTTTATGTATTATTCTTAATTTTTTATTAAATTACTAATTTAATAAAAAATTATTAGATTAATTAAAAATTAATTGATCTATTAAGTAAATTTTTGTATCCAGTACTTTAGTGTGTACACAATATATCTATGTACACAATATATCTTCATATATCTTTCTCTTCAATAAAACTTCAATTTTAATTTTACCTCCACTATTCTAAAACTCGAATATTTTTTTAAACACTTGAATATTTTTCTATTATTACATTGATACGCCATTTATAACGCCATATTTGCAAGTATTTGCCATTTTTTTCTTCAATTTAATATCATTGATAAAATTATTATTAATAGAATATTAGCTAATTAATATTAATCAATTAATATATCACATACCAATATATATTAATGATATTTACTAATATGATATTTATTAATTAATCAATATCAATTTAATAGCTCTAATATTATATTAATTGATTATTTAGTGATACAAAAATGCATAATTTTCACGATATATTGACAATCATTGTTATCTCTTTTATCTCTCAACCGCGTTTTTTGTTTTCTGATGTTAAAAACAATAATATGCTACAGAAATAATGAAGCAAACTTTACACTGATCCGTATAAAAATAAATGTGTATGTATTCAATACATGTATATAAATTTATATATACGTAGAAAAAAAATATTAAACTTAGTTGCGAGAGTCGGCTTACTAAATAAATAAATAAAACTCTCTCTCTCTATACATATATATAATCCAGACGGAATCATAGCAATTCTTTGCCAAGCTTCTTTTAGTTTTATAAAACATTAAATGCTAAATTTAATTTAAGTGTAAATTTAAATTTAAATATTTTTTTAACAAAAATATTAAAAGCTAAATTTACAATTTAAATATAAACTTATATTTAAGTTTTTGAGCTATATGTGATTCAGTCTCGATCATCACAAATATTAATTACGATAAATCATAATAGGGAGACGATATAATAATTATCAGTATTATATATTTCACAGTAAAGAAATAATAAGAGATCATACAAGAAATGTACAATTATGATCTATCGCGGGAAAATATGATCGATTGGCATTATCCTTTGATAGATCAAATTTTTCGATGTTTGATTATGAAAAAACTGTTATCGCTTCCTGGTTATTATACGATTGTCGGTAAATTTTCGAAAATACGATGGGCAATTTAAACGAGCTTTTCCAGACGATGCTTCGTGATTCAATAGCGACAAAAATTCAAGATATAGAACTTTATATTTCAGGTTAGGTTAGGTGATATATAAATAATTATATATACATTAATTACCGACAATTATATGTAATTTTTAATTAAATTTTAATTTGTTTTAATTTAGTTTTAGTTAATTTACATAATATTGATTTTGATATATTTAGTCGTATGAAATTTTTAATTTATTTTGATACTAAATTTTAATTTAATTTTACAACACAAGTTTATATTTTCCGTGTTTTTTTTCCCATTATAGTGAAACGTCGTCAAATCTCAATAATTTTGATTATTACAACTCTGGAGTAATTTTACAGATAGTTCTAGTCCCAATTCTCTTTTCGAATAAGATAAAAAAATAATGACTCGCTTAGCACTGGACGGGATCGATAATATCTATTGCACATCTTTTATTTTTATAGTAGATCAGATCCAATCTTTGAGCCAAGAGTCATTATATATTTTGCCTTTTTTCTCAAATATGTAATGATTGATAGATCTGTGATTCTTTATATCCAAAATGTGAAAATATATTTTATCTTTCGAATATTTAGATATTTTATCATCGCATATGCAATAAGTATCACATTTCTTTAAAAATAATTAAACACAATAAAAATTTTGATAAGTTTTGAAAAATTAGCCCTTGATTCCATAGGTTTTTGGCTTAATCGATAATCAATTCTCAGTTTAATTAATTCTCGATGCATAGATTCTTGGCTTCATAGATACATATAAATCCTGGTTGCACCGAATCTGTTTAAATATTAAGTTGATTGTTCAAAATTTTCTTATGTTATATTATTCTTAAACTGACAAAACAAATAAACGCGAACAAAAACTTTTTCATCAACTTAATATATCAAATAGATTCCAATAATTTTCATCTATTGCAACAGACACAGTATTTCAAATTATTAAATAGTTAATTTTCTTTTCTTTTTGTGCGTGTAATTAGAACGAAACAATCTGGAAACAACCCCATGATCACAGTTGCGACTTGTCCTCAGCAGGTACTTGGCTTGTACATTTTTTAACCCGCTTTTTTCTCACGTTTAGCGTTAAATATCAAGAGAATAGTCAGAAATTATTAGAATTTTTTCCTATTTTTATTTAAATGACTTCGACTTTATATTTCCGACTATCTCCTTTTGTCCAATAAAAACTTTTATAGATGTTATCATTTATAGATTTTATGATCCGCTTGGAATCCATCTTTCGTATTTTCGTTAAGAAAAAATGGATAACAAATTGGTGAAAGATCTATAGATAATAAAAGGTAATCTGGAAGACCTTCTATAAAATCAGAATTCAACAAACTTTACGCTAAACGTATAATCAGAATGTGCCCATCTCTTCTTTATTAACTAGGAACTAACAGTTTTTACTTGTTTACTCCTCTCTTTTCCTCGCTTTTTGTGTCTCTCTCTTCTCTCTCTATAAGAAATATCTCTAAGCATCATATTCTCTAAAATTACCTATCAAAAATTTGCTGGTCCAGTTTGCCAATCTGATTGCCACTTTCAATTTTTCTATCTAGATCTATATCTTTTTCTCTCCATCATATTTTTCTCTCTACTAATACTGTCTAAATACAGACTAAAAACAGACTTTGTTAGTCCCTCCTGTTGTATAAATGTTTGTCTTTATTTATTGCTATCGACTTGGATCATCAATGTTATATAACTGCTATTTATTAATTTACGTCATGGAGCATCGTGTGACATGGAAGTAAATGCAAAAACCCATCTCTTTTTTCCTTATCTTCACTTTTTTGGACCCGGGTGAGAATAGATTGGCAGCTTGGAGCTTGTACAGGATGTCCCAAAACAACTATCAAATATCCTTCTAAAAAATCAATTCTATTATACTTAATTATTAGGTAATTTTTCCTGGATAAAAAATGTCGAAATTTCAAAATTTGTGCCCTACAATTGTAATTAAATTTTAAATTATTAAATTATGTGATATGAAAAATCTTGTTCTCATATTAATAAAATTTTCAGGTAATTTATAAATTATGTAACTTATAAAGATTCTGTTGTTTTTTGCCTTTTCTCATAAGAAACCATTTTCATAATCTCATCTCGATTAAATGTAGGGAATTTAAAACTAAAACATAAAAAGTTATAATTTTATAGAATTTTAAAAAATTTTAAAAATTTAACAAATTTTTTAAAAAAGAATTTTTTATAAGTATCTACAGAATTGAAATTGTATTTAAAGAGCTGAAAATTTTAAAACTCGACATTTTAAATGCAATAACCCAATAACTAGTTTTAATTTAGAATTTCATAGACAAATATTAGTTTCATCATCTTTTATCAGGATTATTGGCTTCAGTTGTTTTAGCACACCTTGTGTACGTCTTTAAGCAGTGGCACTTGAGTGTAGAAAGGCAAGAGCGTAAACCACCAGTTCGAAACCACTGTTCGGTGTAAGAAATCTGAGCATCTCTTACTTTACAATATCATCACAGTACTTTGATGTGTGTTTATATTGCTATATCTTAAGACTTAAAGATTATTGGCTCGAGAAATGGCGGTTTACGTCAGTCCATTGCTAGAATTAACTTATTATTCTTAACACGATAAATTGCATCCAAATGGCATTTAAATCTTCAAAATGAAGATTAAAATCCTTTCAGAGCCATTTTGCTGCCCGGAAATAGTGCACTTAAATTAATTTAAGCTTAAATTTATCTGCATATACAGGGTGATCCATATGTACTATAACAAATTAATGACATCTCAAGATATGTTAATTTCAAAAAGATGTTTTAAGTAAAAAATTTTTGGATTTAAAAAAACAGAGAAAGTTTAATAGTTGAGACCACTTTTCACGTAAATAACACCACTTTCAAATATTAAATATTCATTTTCATCATCACTCTCTCTCTCTCTCTCTCTCTCTCTCTCTCTCTCTCTCTCTCTCTCTTAGCATTCTTTTACTATATATTCTTTTTTAATATTTTAAAATTACAAAATATCCCTTTAAAATCTTAAAAACATTTTTTATTTCATTCAAATATAAAAAAAAATATATTTATTCTTTTATTTTTTTATATAAAATATTAGTTTATATAAATTATTTTTAAATAAGAAAGCAAGTTTTTGCTTTATTATTTATTGAGCATTTTCGAATTAATAATGCTTAATAATAATAAGAAAAAAATAGTTTAAATGCTGAGTAAGGTCAAAAATCTTATATCTCATAAAGTTAAAATTCGAATATTCTCCACAGGGAAAAATCGTCTTCAAATTGAAATTCAAAGTTTAATTTAAGAATTTTGTAATCTAAAATAACTCCCCCCACCCTAGAAAAAAATTAATATTACAAGAGTCGAATGTCAAAAATTAGACTTACCTCAGAATTAAAAATTAAATTTTTATTCTATAAAGATAAAATTCTTTCTAAATTGAAAATCTTTCAAATTATAAGAATCTTCCAAATTGAGATTTCAGATGAAACTTGTCATTAAAAAATTATTTAATGATTTGTATGGATACTCCCTGTATATGTATATATTATGTACATATTTATGCGTATTTTTTCATAAGTAAAGGAATAAATTAACCTTCTACAAAGGACCGACATTAATTGGAGACCGACTGGAGTGACTGATTACCGACATTAATAGTTTGCAAGGATTTACAATTCGATAATTGTTCAAGTTGTATGGACCTTACGGGTTCTTCCATCTCTACATCTTCCTTGATCTGAACATTCTTCGCCATCTTGCTCTCGTACTGATTGGAGGACTCATCATAACCGGAATCAGATGACGAATCACTGAATGTCTTGGTACTTTGTTTGGAATTAGTTTCCGTATTTGCAGATGATGTAGATTCGACGCTATGAGCAGGACTAACAGATGCCGAACTGTGAATGGGACTGACAGATGCCAAGGAAGCAGTAAGCTGCCGTCCGGTAAAGCAGCTTATACAAGGTTTGAGAAAGGAAGGGTACATTATGACTTCGCCATTAGCACCTCTGAAGATGCTGCCGCAACAAATTACTTCCCTAGAAAAAAAAAAAAAATATATATATATATATAATAGGTATACTATAATCTCATTATTGGTATCTTTAAAGATACTCATTAAAGAAATTCATTAAAAATGGTAAAAAAATGCAAATGTATAAAAATATATATCTAGTATGAGAATATTTTTAGCATTTTTAAAATTCTTTGTTATAATAATCTACAAAATTCAATTAAATAATTTTGAAATGTTACCTTTTATAATATGATAAATCGATGAAATTAACATTGTCTTTTTCAATATCTTGATCTTCAGAAGTGAGACCCAATTGTTTTTCATTAGCATTAATATCGTCGTCGTCTGAAGCGCTTTCCGATCTGCTTGAAGTTTTGCTATCCGTTAATCTGTAATCTTCTGCAAAAAAAAAATATATATATATATATATATATATATATATATATATATATATATATATACACACACACACACACACACAAATATTAGCTTTTTACTGTATTTTATTAAGATAGGAAGTTTAGTATTTTATCATTGCTGAATCATATATATATATATATATATATATATATATATATATATATATATATAAATTGATAAAAAATTTAATATACATACTTTTTTTCTATATTTTAACTATATTTTATTAATATTTACTAGATTAATCAATTCTGATTAAAAAGAAATACTTATTATAAATCTTATATAGAACTATTATATAAAAATTTATATATAGAATTTTTTATATTAATATATAAATAAAACATATCTAAACAAAATCAAGTTTCTAATTAAAATTTTGTAACTAACCGGTTAAATCGTCGCTCATCGCCGGACTTTGTTCTCGATCTGCCTCTGTTTTTATGAAAATATGTTTCTTTTTGATAAGCTTGTCTGGTTTATCTTTAAGCATCCTTTTATTTTTTGCTTTGAATTTTGTCAACGACTTAATACCGGGACCGGCACGCGCATCCACAACCTGTACAAATAAATTTTCTTCCTTATTAAAAGTGATTTTAAAATTACAGGATCATGTTTTCAATTTTAGAAATAACTTTAATATTTTTAAATATTTTTTTATAGCAATGGAACATGTATAATATTAGCATGTAACATAATTTAAAAAAAATTAATGCATATTATGTGTGCATCCTTTTTTATTGTTAAGTATTATCAAAAATGTTTTTGATATATTTTGATTAATTAGTGTAATATATTTATTGAAAAATGATATATTCACATGTAATCTTGAATTTAATTTAATATTAAAATATTTATAGCATAATGATTTGTCAAAATATTGAATATAAAGAGAAGAGAGATACGAACATGTTTCCAATTACGATTACTTCCTGGAGGTAGCTTCTTGAATCTCTTAACTAGAAGCACACATGCATTACATATTTCACCACTACGCCTCTCCTCAAGTTGAAAACATGGCATGAAGTCGTCCTCATACTTTTTACTGTCTGTAAATCTCGAACTGTAACAGGATTTATAAGAATTTATAAAATATATGTCATGATACTAACTCTGAATAAATAATACCTATATTATAAATTATATAACATTTTCTGAACAACATTAATATAATAATATACTAAAATAAACATTAATATTTAATGTACATATAATTAAACAGCAATTTATTACAAGTTTGCTATCATTATCATTTAATATACAGATATAAACATATACATATATACACAGAGATATGACTTTAGCAAAGTTTCTTTACCTGCTAGATTTCGCTTTACAAATGCAGCAGCCTGTACTAGATCGGTACACCTTTGGTTTGTGAAAACTGAACATCCTGTCTGTTATATGAATCACTATCGTTTCTGTAATTTAAACAATATACATATAAATATATTACATTTAGAATAACATAAACAATTAAATTTTATTTCAACAAAATTTCCAAGCTTTTTTTTTACTAACTTTATCATATTAAAAGTTAAAATATTATTTATAAAAATGCAATTTGTTGTTTAAATTTTGTTCACGCAGTACAAATATTCCAAAAATTAAAATATAAAATTGTTATCAAAGTAGAAAATTGTTAGAAATAAAAATATACATACGCAGAATAACAACGGAAATTAAGATTTGATTTGAATGTAAAATAATTTTTAAGAGTATACTGTCTTGTGTGAATTTCATATGGTATACATGTACATCAAAGATATTTTCATTTGTATAATAACAAAAACTTAATTGATAAGAGATATATGCGTGAAAAAAATATTAAAATTTAAGCAATTTATGCAAAATTTTATAAAAATCCAAGTTTCTTATAAATATAAAATAATTTATAAGTAGACCTTGTGCAAATTTTACATAGTACAAAAATAAACGTTGTTTAATTTGCACAATATGTTAAATTAAGATTGATATTTGAAGTTACACATGCCTGAAGTTCACGAAGTAATGAAAATGTAGAATTGCCCAAAAAATATGGTCGTAGTAATAAATAGGAAAATAACATTAGGTCTGTGTAAAATTTATCATGATAATCACTAATTTCATTGAGCGCATTTACAATTAGCTTCATGTTTCGTCGAAGAAACGCAAAAAAGTCGAGATTCGAATTCCTCAAAATTGATGGAGGTAACACTGCCACAATGTCGACGTAAAATACGTTGCCCAAATGTATCAAAAGTGACGCCGGACACGGTCACGTGTTCTCTTTACTCCAAAATAAGGATATCTGTTTCTTTCGAGCCGACAGTGACACACTTCTCTTCACTTCTTTAATTGTTCTTTTAATTGTTCAAAATTAATACTAATTATAATGTCAGAACTTTTGCTAAATATGGAGGGCTCTTTTGCCAAGTATAAAAATGACGCCGTTTTAATTTGATCACTTATTCTTCCAAAATGGAGATTGTATGTCCCCTTGAGATATAAGCAGCACACTCCTTCACGATTTTTTTTTTTTTTTTTTTTTTTTTTTGGTAAGAATTAACGCTCGTTTTAATACGAAAAACGAAAATCACATTGGTAAATATTTTTGTTTTTAGAAATAACGCCGATTCTCCACTCAGCCACTTGTTCTTCCAAAATGGAAGAGAAAATCTGTCGTCTCTTGTTGCTGTAATAAAGCAGCACTTATTCACTTTTTTAACACTCGCCTCTTCTTTTCAACTTATTTAAGATGGCAATAATCGGGGAGACTTGTATTTAATATATAATCAATAATATTTTTAGATAAACAGACACTTGTTTACAACTATATCGATACTCTTGGCAATCGTAACGCTCATACGACGTGCAAGAAGCGTGGCTATGCTATGCGCGGCACACCGGGTAGCGTCACCATGCGATGCGCGCATGCGCATCTTTCGTTCCCTCTCCGTTCGTCATATTTGCGCAAACTCTCCCATCTACCGTTCCCCATCTTTCTCACTTTGTAATCTTTGACTATATAATTGCAAGCGCTGTATTTTACGCATTATCTTCCCCTCGCGGCTAAGAGTCTTGCCTTGAGAGGGTCTTGATTTTCCCTCGACCGATTCCACATTATTAGTAACATCTCGGTTAAACTTCACTCAAATTCTCTCTCTTCCTCCTCTTCTTTCTATCCTGTCGCTTATCATTTCGTACGAGTCAAACTTCATTCTGTGCAAGTCATGACTTAAAGTTCCTTCAATTTGACAGAACGATGTTATCTTATCTGTTAAACTTTACTCTACGCAGTTTCCATACCGTGAAGTTTGACCATCGATCTGAAAGGACAAAACAATTTTACCTGCTCGCATACTTGTAAATATCAATTTATTTAATGTAATTTCATTCTTTTAGATTCGATTAATATTCATAAACGTTTCATTCGAAAATCCACATTTACGACGTTTCGTCGGCTGTCACTTTTCTATCCCTTCCAAACTAAAACACTTTCGATATCATAAAAAAAAAAAAAAAAAAAAAGAGCGATCGAAAGCTGTGTGATAACGCAGAAATGTCTGTTAATCGCATTTAGCGATTTATACGAAGTAATTTGAACATTTTCATTCGTTTATTGTGCATATATTATCGCCATGCGGTTTGCCGAGCTCTCACGAGATCTTGTTCACCGAATTTTAAAAGCGGGTCAGCGACGTCACGATCAAACCAATCAGCCAATAGGCAAAGAGGCCGAGCGGGAGGGTGTGACCGAATTCGTGATCTTGATTGGCCGACAGCGAGATCGAGAGAGATGTTGATATAAGCTCTCAACAAACTCGTTCTCCTTCGGAATCGACTATATGCACACGTGCACTCGTTCACGTATCCATCGTTCGCAAACGAAACACTTTCGAATGACAAGGTTAGAGTATCGACAAGTACACCCGCAAATGGAAGATTCGCTTCCATCGTTATCGTTTTAAATCTGGAACGCATCTTATATTTTTTCCTCCAATGTCAGATCTAAAAAGATTTCAGGATTTCAGGATGTCAAGAATATCCAAAGTTTATAAAAATCTATTAATATTACATATCATTTTCGATATATAATATTTCTAGTTCTTTCTCACAAAATTATTTTCCAGCCTCCAAAATATGTGTGGACCATCACCGTTGAAAAGGATATATAGCCGATTGTCCGTACAAATAATATTATTTTTATACAGATTCTTTGGATTTTATCATCTAATTTAATCCGATTTTGGAATGAAAAAATGCGCGACATTTGGGAGTTTTGTTTACCGCTAATATATTTTCGATCGTTAATCGAGGTTGACCGATCTTTCGAAGGCCATTGTTGATAGCGGTGCAACAAACGATTGCATGTATCTCATTGTAAGATAAGACACTATGTGATATAAAATTGTTAATTGATTGAGCTACCAATTAATTATTTATTTACGTACGGGCAAATCTTTATTTTCATTTTTCGCGAGATCCATATTTTTATGTGTATTTAATGTTATATATAATTATATATATCTTTAATTTTTATTAGATTATATATTAAATATAATTAGAAATTATATTAGGTGTACAACTTTGCTTCCGCCGTTTTCCTATAGATGACTTTAGCGATAAGTAGTGGTCGAAATAAATAGATCATAGACGTCATGCAATAAACTTGGGCATCTGTCAACATAACCCCATAGAAACATTGGTAGATTTGTGTCTGCATCATAAAGTTATTCTCGATTGAAAATGTCAGTTTACGAGCAAAATTCTCGTCGTTTGCGGGAGGTTTTAATTTTCTGCTTCAATATGAAGAAATCTGCGGCTGAGGCTCATCGAATGCTCTCAAATACTTATGGCGAAGCCGCTATTAGCGAAAGAACGTGTCGTAAGTGGTTTCAACGTTTCAAGAACGGTGATTTTCACGTCGAAGACCGGCATAGCGGTGCAAGAGAGAAGGTTTTCGAAGATGCAGAATTGGAGGCATTACTTAATGAAGACTCGAGTCAAAGTCAAAATGAATTGGCACGATCATTGGGAGTGGACAATACTTTGAATCATAAATGTATAACCAGTTTTTTTTACAATAAAGCCTCGAATTTCGGAAAAAAAACGGCGGAAGCAAAGTTGTACACCTAATATATTAATTTTTTTTAAACTACAGTTTATTATATATTTGTTTATAATTATTTCTATATTATTAACATTTCGAATATCGACTTTTCTTGCGAATTTCCGAGTTTATAGTCTTCGTTAAACGAGAAATTTTGTTAGAAGAAAATATGAATAGGCGTATAAAAAAAAAAAAAAGCGTTATTTTGAGAACGTGCCGCGCCTCACATAATAATCCGCACGTTGCACTCTGTTTTGTGCTTTGTGCTATTTTTAGCTGATCCATGTTTTGTCGACACGGCATCGCTGTTTTCTACATTGCGCATTTTATTTCTTCTCTCTCTCTCTCTCGTTCGCTTTTATCGGTTTTCATAAAATATCAATAATTATACGGCATTTTCGAAATTCGAAAAATTAGAAAAGAAAATAGAAAGAAGAAAGAATGATACTGCTCTGTTCCAAAAGGAATAGATGTCTAAAAAGAAAGGAAAAAAAAAAAATCTCGTCAATTGAATTATAAAACAAACATTTTTCTTCGCGTTCTGATGTATTTCGATGCTTATTAAAGTTATTACAGATAAACAAGCAATAAGAATCTATAACAGATCATGTATACTGAACAATATATTTATCTTGATTAAAAATTAAGGTAAATGTAAAAATATATAATTTTCAATATCTCTAAAAAAAATTAACGCTGTGCTTTTTAATCAACGTTTCCTACCAAAATCGATATATCTTTCTCTCTCACACTGTGTCTCTCATATACACCGATTCTTTAAAATTAATTTTTTTCGATAACCGACAGAGATTTAGTTCTATTTTGAAAAGAAATTAATGTCCAATGTGTTGCGATTGCGCATGCGCATTCGAGAAAAATGCTAATGCGCTTTCCCCTCATTGCACGCAGTTGACGATGAACGACAAGAGAAGGGAGTCGAAGGGGGGTCGCGCGAAAGGACGTGTACGAGCGTGGCCGCGACATGGCGCGTGGCAGACGCCATCGTGGTGCCCCCCCCCCCCTCTCTCGCTCTCCCCATCTATATATACATACTCATATAATCAACAATATATTAAACTGACAGAATACATCAACATCGTCTTTATCGCGAAAATATTAATCGTCGCGCGATTCTTTCGAATCGTTCATCTTAGATTAGAGTTTTTTTTAAATTAAACTCATACGGGATAGAGGGAGATTAGATTATTTTTAAATACAGACTGCTCTCGACGAACGTAAATTAAAGATAAACTGCAATAATAATAAAATTCCTCGGGAAACATATGTTAGCAATGGAAATTTATACGCGTAAATGATAATTAAAAAAAAAAAAAAAATCTCAAACAGCGAATTGTTAAAATAAAAACTTAAATTCTTAACTGTTAATTTTAAACCGTCCGTGTAGCTAGAGATAGATAGATAGGTAGGTAGGTAGGTTAGAGTTAGTGGTTAGGTTAGGTTAGATTACGGTTGACAATTCAGACGCGATGAGAAGTCTGTTCTTTTTAGCTGCGCTACAGGTATTGCGCTATCCATTAAATAGCAAATAAAATAAATATATACAACTGTTGAGCGTTATTTTTTTCCGAAATTTCGAAGGTGAGAGAATACAGGAAATTTATAGAAAGATAAAAAAACACACGGTCGAAACGCGAACAAACCTGAGATCACCGTGGCTCGAACCAACCGTATGACAACGGCGGCGGCATGCGCCATGACAGATGATACCTGCGACGCTTACGCGCGGTACATATGACACAACCGTACACATAACGCGCTATTTGTATGTTACAAGTATGAAAAATCGCGCGCGCATCCAAGTACGAGATGCATGTACGCTCGAGTATCAACGAGGGCGACGACGCCGTGCGTAAAAAATCTATAAAGCTGTTCGCGCGAATCGACGAGAGAAACCCGCGCCATAACCATAATACAAGACAAGGAGATCGCGTTCGCGACGAATTTTTCCTTGACAGAAAGGGAGCCGTGCGCGACATCGACGTCAACGTCGTCGTCGTCGTCGCGCGATCCAGCGATGACGACGGCGACGCGGTCGCGGGAAATCGCGATGCGACAGATCGGTAATCGCCGAACATATTTGACAGTCGCGCGGCTCGTATCGGCATGTGACACTCTTGCGCTTGGCGACAATCTCGCGCGACACGTTACCGCGGCCGCGCTTACGCCGCAATCCCGTGGACTTTTTCTCAATAAAACGACGCTTACCTCAAGACTCGTGAGACAGGTGACGGCGACCGGACACTTTTGAGACGAGCCTGTTTTGCGCACGCTCTTCGCGCTGCGGCGCACGTATGCAGTGTTGCCACACGCATTCCGGACATCGGGTAAGGATCTATAGAGAATTATGCTAGGGAATAACATGCGTCCCCCACTCGATTGCTAATCGGTTTCCGGATAGAAAAGCGAGCGATTGGTTCCGGCGTGGATTCTTGCGCATACGAGGCGACTTGTCGCATGTGCGCGAGTCCTGAGAAAGATTCGATTTCATTGCGAAATCTTGTTCGCAATGAAATCGCATGGAAATTTTATATTTGCAAAATGTGTTTCTTATGTGGTATATATATATAAAAGAAACTTATGTTGTATAATAGTAAAGTAATTAAAAAAAATATATAGTTTTGCAGCTTGTCTCTTGATTAAAAATCGTAATAAATTGATATTTAGACATGATAAAATTAATATTTGACTCTGAAAATCTTCAGAAATGGAATATGTTAATGACGCTATTTAACTTTCGATTTTATTCGGCTAATAAAATGCTTGGAATATATATCGTTTATATATTCATAACACAATGGAAAATTAGATTATACTTGTAGGCACTTATAGTTGTACTCTGGTTAACAAACCAAGAAAAAAAGATATATTGAAAAAATACAGATCTAATTAAAAACAAATAATAAAATTGCACCTTTGTTTATTGTGTCGAAATTAATTAATTTTATTTCACGATATCAACTCTATTAATATATACATTATGTATAATAAAATATATTTTTTAGAATAAATTATTAAAAACGATTTTTCATAGAATTTGCCTGAAATCTTTTAACTGCATTTTCCAATATATATGTCAACAGTTTATCAACCATCGTTAGTATCTGCCATCTAGGACTGTATGGTGTATCATCTAACACTTCTTTGTATAAAGTACCTTGCGATGTCATGTGATATATTGATTGCAATGTAACTTGTGGCTTCTCTTTTGGAAATATTGATGGGAGATGAAAATGTATAAGAAAATGAAAATCTCGATACTCCATCAGCATACTAATCCTATTAAATTCTATAGCATCATATTCCAGTATACTACCACGCTGTGATACAATTAGAGCTGTAATAAAGTTTCTCCTGCTTTCAAAACTTTGAACTACGTTGTTTATCTACAATAAAAGATATATATAAATATTTTTTCGTAAATTGTGTCTTTTACAATATATATATATATATATATATATATATATATATATATATATATATAAAATTTTGTACCTTCTCTTGTATAAACTTCTTCACTTCGGGAACATAATCCATAAGATATTTGTTAGGTGGAAATGGTGGAATATGCAAAGATTCGGGTCCACCAAAAATATCTTCCAAGGTCTTAGATAGATAAAGTTGTGGTAAAATACGATTCCAATCCGGACCACAAAATGCGATAATAAGCATAGCTTCATCATTTTGTGATTTGTTAATACGCGGAGGTAATTGAGAATAATCCATAACTATGCGAATTAAAAATTTTGCTTCTGTAGGCTTTGTTCCTAATGGTAACATCATCACTTCTATATCTTCTGTAAATATCTCTGTTTCATTAACAAGCGTGCTGTATTCAAATTGCAAACGAACTTGCTTTACAAGTAAATGTAGCTGAAAATAAAAAAAAAAATTAGTTCAGGTATTAAATATCAATTTCTTATAACATCTAAAGAATATATATTGAATTTTTTTGGTATCTTGAAGATACATATATAATAATCTCGTAGATCAATAAAAGCTATATAATGACAATTATTGTGCTTACCTGATGTTCTTTGTAATACAATAATAATTCGTTTAGCACATTGAGTAGTGCATCAGTATCATTAGGATTCCATTTAGCAAGACTAGGTATCCTAGTAGACAAGATATCAATGTCTGGGTCTGCTAAAAAATTTTGATCGTTGAATATAAAGTCTGGTCCCATCTCAGGATATTGTGAATCAAATAATACATTCCAGACAAGATGCTCTCCAGCATAGGGGATTGATAACTTGAAGCAATCATTTTTGCTTTTATTACAACTTGATGATGCCGAATCCAATTTTATCAGACCATAACATACTCCTTGAGAACATATAATATACAATCACGATGAAAAAACTAGACTTAATTATTGAGAAAAAAACTAGATTTAATTATATAAAATTAAAAGACATAATAAAAATTAATTTACCAAGTCTTTTGGTTTGCAAAACACGCTTCAAAAGTGGTTCTATATAGGAATCTATAGTGTTTAAGAGAGGATGTTGTTGATTTAGCATCTTACTGCAAAAATGAAAAAAATTATAATTGCATAATCTAGATGATTCAATGTTTCAATATATTTTGGACTGTTTTTAGACCAGGCTCTTAGTTTTTATCTCGAATGGTGTATATAATTAAATCGATTTTCGTAACATTCCTTTTTATACAATACTATTAAACTTATCATTATTTCTGCAAATCAGCAATTATTAAGAAATAATTAAAAGCGCGAAATATATTACATCCCGATCCTAATAGGATATTTATACATTTTATAATCACGTAATTATTAAATGAATATACTTCGCTTTAGACGATGTTGTCACCAATGTCGACTGCTTTTAGATATTAGTTAAATTAGTTAATTATAATATACATTAGTCAGTTTATTTTTCTTTCGCTTCGTATTATTGCTATGAATATAAGCAGAAAGGAGAAGAAACATTCCCTGAAATATTAGTTATAACCATAAAGTTTATAAATTCAAGAAGGGTAGTCAGATCAGTTCCTATTCGATGGCCAATAAAATTTTACTAAGGGCTTCTGCACACAGGACGCGTCAACATTACGCGTGGCAAGAGCAGACAAGAGGCGACACGGTAGCCAATGGCCTAGTTTACACCAATATATTTTAATATATAGTATACATATTATATATATTAAGAGGATGCCGGAGCGACGGCCGAACTCCGACGGGTTAGCGCCCTCATCTAAGCGTAACTAAAATTATCGATAATACCGACCGAAATTATCGATAGTATCAATAATTTTAGTTCCGCTGTTACCGATAATATTTCTGCATGTTTTATGCATATTTGAAAGAGAATTGTGTTCAATATGATGAAATCGGACAACATCGTGTATTTCTACTGCTCTATTGCCTCGCACGCATATCTAAGCGTATCTAAGCGTATAGATAACAGTATAACATAGACACGTGTCTGCCTTTATTGCATATTTGAACACAATTGCACACACTACTTATATGGGCTTATATATATATATATATATATATATATATATATATATATATATATATATGCGTGTGTGTGCCTTTCCATATATCTTTCCAAGAGGAATAATATTTGGCCATGTGTGTGTGTGTGTGTGTGTGTGCATGTATTGTTATATATATATGTGTGTGCCTTTTATATATATATATATATATATATATATATATATATATATATATACATACATACATACATACATACATACATACAATGGCACAATACATATATATGTATTATAATATATAATAACGGTTATATTGCTAATCTTACATAACTATTAAATCGCATCCGATTCAAAATATTGTAAAGCAAGCAGCACACGTAAATTGCCTCTGGAATACTTTTTACAATAACCAGCACACGTAAATCGCCTCTGGAATATTTTTTACAATAACCAGCACACGTAAATCGCCTCTGGGATATTTTTTACAATAACCAGCACACGCAAATCGCCTCTGGGATACATTTTACAATAACCAGCACACGTAAATCGCCTCTGGGATATTTTTTACAATACCCAGCACACGTAAATCGCCTCTGGGATATTTTTTACAATAACCAGCACACGCAAATCGCCTCTGGGATACATTTTACAATAACCAGCACACGTAAATCGCCTCTGGGATATATTTTTAACCAGAACGCTCATGCAAACCGCATCTGGTATGAAATATTTACAACCAATTCACGAAAAGATCGCTTCTGGGATCAAATATTTCAACAATATTTAGAGCGCACATGCAAACCGCATCTAGTATGAAATATTTACAACCAGTTCACGAAAAGATCGCTTCTGGGATCAAATATTTCGGCAATATTTAGAGCGCACATGCAAACCGCATCTGGTATGAAATATTTACAACCAGTTCACGAAAAGATCGCTTCTGGGATCAAATATTTCGGCAATATTTAGAGCGCACATGCAAACCGCATCTGGTATGAAATATTTACAACCAGTTCACGAAAAGATCGCTTCTGGGATCAAATATTTCGGCAATATTT
>NW_027223337.1:5193950-5359899 GCF_030449975.1 Polyergus mexicanus | reverse complement strand
AAGCAGTGGTATCAACGCAGAGTACTGTCTTTCTTGACCGATGGTGCATCCGCGGCATTAATAATGAGAGAGGACAAGGCTCTTCAACTTGGTTTGAAGCCCAAGGCATACCTGCGAAACTTCACTTATGTATCTCAAGATCCACTCGATCAATTGCTTCTGGGACCATCATATGCAATACCAAAGGTATTCACAATTCTTATCAATATTAATGTGCCATTTTAATAAATAACTAAATAAATATATATAAATATATATATACACAAGATTATATGTATAAAATAATTCATAAGACATATAAAATAAGCAGTGGTATCAACGCAGAGTACTCCTGAACAAAGCTAAATTAAGCATAAAAAGCAGTGGTATCAACGCAGAGTACTAAGCGTTCGCCGGACAAATCTGTGCTAATTTAAAAGCGTTAGATTCGGATTTGTTCGCACAAAAATATTTGAATAGGAGCTCAAAAGTCGGTATACCAGATCTGAGTAAGTGGAACGCTTGGGGTGGATCCTTGTCAATCGGTCATCCGTTTGCTGCTACAGGAGTAAGATTAGCGACACATACTGCTAATCGACTTATCAAAGAAGATCAACAATTCGGACTTATCGCGGCCTGTGCTGCTGGTGGACAGGTAGATCAAAGTTTATGCATAATATAAAATATATAACTTTTAATATCTAATAATTTTCATATACTATAAATTCTTTTTATTTTTTTATATATTTATTAATATTCTATTTTATAGGGAGTTGGTATGATTATGGAAAGATATCCTGGTGCTACAGTTTAACCTAGTTTTTAGAAAAATGGAATTGATATATAAAAATAAAAAACGGAAAAGAGAAAATATTTTTCTACTCAAGGAGATATATAAATAATTATCTGGTATTGTTGCAGATTTTATAAGAAAATAATTTTGTAATAAATTGTGTTTATATACAACAGAGATATTAAATTGTAAAATGTTACAGCACTGTGCGAAGTATATTGCTCCTTTCTTGCTACTCCAGTGAGTTATGTAGAAAAGACGGCAATAAATTCGCAGTCAGATGGTGCCTCACACCATTGTCCAATATCTCCTTTATATCCTGGCAACCTTGTACTGCGCGTTGTTTGAGCACTTCCAAACGTGATAAATGTAATCTCTGTCCTGCTCCATGTGCTACTACTATCAAACCACTCCCACCTACTTCAACTTCGTTATTTGTTTCTGGTAATGCCACAACAGACAAGGTAACTCCTGGTGAACATTCCTCTACAAAGTTTGCATCTAATACTCCTGTTGCTAATGTCTTATCTTCTTCTTCTGTTGTCAATTTATTAATGAGAGATACGGTACAGCCTACAGCATAATTCTGTAACAAGAAGTTTATTTTACAAATAGTTATATAATGTTTGCATTCTCTGTATAAGTAAAAAGGCAAACATATTTTTTTAAATATCAACCTTAATTGGAATACCAGCATCGATCAATGCAAGAGTTGATGCATTTACAGATGCACAATAATCGCTACCATCGACTTGTAAAACTTCTACGAAGACATCAATTTGGGAGCGCGGATATAATTCTAAGTGTATTATGGCTTCCATCGCATGGCGTAACTGAGCCGATCTCTCTTGAGACTTCCAATCCCCTCTAGGTCTTCGTTTCCGTTCTCCAGAGGTAAAACTAAATACAGCCATACTATACTGGCAATTTATCAGAGCTTTTGTACTATTTCTTGATACGTTGCTTTTTGGCTAAATTATATAATGAAAATAATAGAGATTACACTGCAATTTATAACGATACATATATAAAACAAAAATTTTAAAGAACTGTTTTTACAAATCCATGTTTTTACATTGGAGAGAAAAAAAAAATATAAGAATGAGAAAACAGTATGTTAAAAAAAAAAAAATTACTTGTCTTATTGATATAATTTTTCTAAAACATACATTTGTAAGTGTGTGTATTTATAACTTCTCTTAACTGAGATGTCATATATTTAATAGTTAACGCGCTTCTTCAAATACAATCATAAATATTTTAGATTAATTCAAACCTGATGAGGACCATATACTGCAGCTAATACTTTAGTGTTGCCATGCTCTATGTACGCACTGCCGTCAGCTTGACCAAACACTCCCATTCGCATACGGATCTGCCTCAATTCTAATGCCCGTCTACCATCAGTGCGTAAACCACCTCGGCTGTCCTCCTGATCCGGATCCGTCATCTTTGATAAAAGTTAAATGGTGGATCTAAATATACACGCGGATATAGATATCGCCATTTATTTACAAACGATAGGAAAGTTATAACCCTTGTCATAACCTAGTACAGAGTATCGAACGTATCGCGCATGTTCACGCATATATCGATATATGTATATCGATATATCGAATGTGCACGTATAAAGGAAAATTGTAATTTTATTCCAAAGAAAATTCAAAAAAAAAAGAGAAAGAAGAAAATTCGCAGCACAAAATGATGTATGTACGACACATACACGTGTGCACATGGATAATATATGTCATGTTTTAAGAACGTGCGACAAACGACATGTTGAGCCGAACGTTGATGGTGTTCTCGAGATTTAAAATTCGATGTCGTTATTGGTAAACACAAATATGAGATTCGTGATTCGTTCAATTTGCATATCGGGGTATGAAGAGGATCAAGATCGTGCCGGACAGGCCGAATCGCCTGTTCGAGATTTGGTTGGAGGAATGGAGGAACGATGCGAGGCTCCGAAACTCCGAGCTGTGCAATCGGTTCACGAAGGCTTTGGATTCGCTGAAGCGATATCCGCTTCCATTGGAATCCGGTAAAGAATGTATAATCTTGCAACATTTCGGCACAAAATTGTGCTCGATGTTGGACAAGAAATTGGAAGAACAAAAAAGACGCGAATCCGCTAAAGCAGCTGGCGTTCACTTTTCCAAAGCTATCGATAATGCGGACTGTATTACTGCGTCCAGGAAGCAACCTGTAGATAAGGTCGTTGAAATACAGGAGAAAGCAGCAGGAGTGGCCAGACAAGCTAAGAAGACAAAACAGAATGCATTGAAAAAATTAGTAAATGTAAATGAAATTGCATCAAAGGAAAGTGACAGGCTAATTTATTTAGAACCTAATACTTTCGATATTATATTATTGGTGGACACCCAAGAAACTTGCGGGTGAGTATTTATAATGTAGTCAACTTGTGCCGTTATCTATAAAAAGCTTCCAATTATATAGGGTTTATTTCAGTGGAAAAATAAAGCCTCAACATGATGCTACGCTTATGGAATTGACAGAGCTTGGTGTATTGTTTGAAGTGCGTCATTTGAAGGTTGGCGATTTTACATGGATTGCCAGATGTAGAGAAACAAAGGATGAATTGGTTATACCTTATATAATAGAGAGAAAACGAATGGATGATTTAAGTGCTAGCATTACAGATGGGAGGTTTCATGAACAAAAGGTATTTTAGGGATGGAATTACCTTTTTATATCCTTATTTCTGCATACTTAATTGTCTATTTTTTAATTCCATATTTCAGTTTCGATTGAAGCAATCTGGTATTGAGAATCTCATGTACATAGTGGAGAGTATCGACAAGAGTTCCCGATTTTCTATACCGCTCCCATCATTGTTACAGGCTTCTGTAAATTGTCTAATACAAGATGATTTTACTGTAAAATATACAAGAAATCATAAAGATTCTATGTCATATTTATCATGTGTGACAAAGACTTTAATTAAAATCTACAAGGTGTGTAATTAACATTGTACATATAATTATATTGTAAGATATATATATATATATATATATATGTTATAATAAAATTATAATTTTATTTTAGGATAAAAAACTTGTTGGATGTAAAAAAGAACATCTTCTCCAGACTAATAATTTGGGTAGCACAATACGTCTTATAGAATTCAAAGAATTCAATAAAGCGTCTTCTAAACAGAGAGTATTTATTAGAAATTTTATATATTAGAAAATAATTTAATAAAACTATGATTTTTTATCGATATATTTTTCTTTCAGAAATTTAAAGTAAACGAGATGTTCATTCGCCAATTATTGCAACTAAAAGGCATGTCCATAGATAAAGCAACAGCAATTGTAGAACGTTACCCCTCGCCACAGATTCTGATCACAGCTTTGGAAAATTCTGCTAAAGATGAGCAATTATTAGCAAACATTCAAGTGGGTGACAAAAAACGGCAGCTCGGACCTACCATCAGTAAGGCTATTTATCAGCTTTACACTATGAACGAGCTGAGTTGACTAATAAAAAGATGTATATCTGGGATATTCATTTATACCCATCCCATGTAAATAATATTCAATAATTTTCGCACATTTTCATCGCTATTATACATCAAAAGATATTCTTTCTAGATGTTCAGTAATAACGATCTTTTATGTAGAATCAAAAAGTTATTGTAATAAAACAATTGGATCGTGTACATATAAAAAAGTACTTTAATTTAAGTATCTAGAGCTTTTCTTAAAAGTGAGAGAAAAAATTCGTTATAAATAAGTAAAATATATCTTACACTCCTGCGTTTCTGACATATATCACGCACATTACTTTCTGTAGTTCTAAAGTAATATATTCTTGTGCCGTAATATTCGAGAAATAGAGAGAAATTTTCAGGTGGAGAAAAGTCTGAAAAATAGCGAAAGGTCAGGTAGAAAATTCGTTATATTAATTTTCTTATTTCCGGAGGAAAAAAACAATTGCGCTATATCAATTTTTTGTGCTCGTCTGCGTCTTTCTCATGAATATATAATATTCAAAGAGGCGGATCGATGCTATTAGTAACTTAATACAATTGCGTACGGAAAGTGTAAATACGCGTTCGGCAAATAAGAGGGCAATTTGCGACACTTATTTCCCTTCGCGTTAAGGGAAGAGAATTTTCTAACGTGAAATATAGTAACGGAGAGGGAGACGATTATCGCGTGTCCCAGACTTTTCTCAGTCGTCGTCGGACCCCCGAAATAGATGGAATTCTCTCTGGATCAGTACTACAAGTTAAATCGCCTGCTATTGTCCGTTATTGGACTGTGGCCATATCAGAATGCGATAAACGCTTGGATCCAACGACTGCTTACAGCTTCTTTTATAATCTGGAGCATAGTCGGTCAGGTATCTTGGTATAAATCTGTAATGCCTTTTTCGTTGACGTTTCGAAACTTTTATTAAATTTTATTCACTTGATCCAATATTTATATTTTACATTCATAGCTTAAATATATATTCGATAGACATTTAACTCTCTATTTTTCCCAATAAACTTTTTTTTATGAATGAAAGAATAAGTAATGGAAAATAGATGTTTTTCTAGATAGTTAAGATGTGTATGTCAGAAATGACTGTGGATTTTATGCTCGATTGTATGCCCGTTATCATTTCTTGTATTGGTACAATATTACAATTTATTAACCGTATAACGGTTAATGACAAAGTAAGAAATATTTGATTTGTTTCTGTGTAACTGACCAAAATGTGATCTAATAAATAATAATATCGTTTGTTTTTTTTTTCCATTACGATATGACTTGCGAATGAGCGGAATGAGCTTTTTACTTTTTAGTTGAGAAGTTTACTCGATCATATTAAAGCCGATTGGGAACGCACTAGGTCTCAGGATGAGATTAAAATTATGCGAAAATATGCCGCGAGCGCAAGAATAATCACAACATTATTCTCGTGTAAGTGAAATCGTGGTCTTAGTATTTGTAAATCGCGCAAAATAATCATGATATATGAAAGATAATTGTTCGTAGATTCTTTCTGGTATTTAATTAATTAATTTTAATTGACTTTACATTTTTCAGTTTATGTAATTGTAAGTACAAGTATGTATATCATTATCGTGAGTCTCCCGCAGATTCTCGATGTATTTTTACCGTTGAACGAGTCACGCTCGCGCGAACATCCGTTTCACATCGAATTTTTCATCGACGAAGAAAAATATTTTTATCTTATCCGAATTCAAATGTATTTTATGTTATTGTTGATAATGGAAATAATCCTTGCCAACGGGACCATATTCGTTGTTTACTCGCAACACGCCAGTGGAATGTTTACTATACTAGGGTATTGCGCTTTCTCTCTTCTATACATTTTCAATGTTTATAAGACGTAAATTTTTTTATATTTACATTGCTTAATATTTAATATAATTTATGATCGCCTTTAACTTTCGAGCGCCAATTAATTATGAGAAATACCTACTGTATGTAAATATATGTGTACGATCATTTCATCGCATATTCATCAAATATCTGAAAATATATAGCATCAAAATATATAATATATAATAATAACTTAGCATACATAAAACGTATATACCAAAATAATTACATACCCAGACAGCACAAAACATCCTCAGGATCATCCTGAATATGTCCAGGACGGTTCAGGACATTTATAGGATGTTTTAAGATATTATTATAAATATATTTATAAAAATTTAATATGCATACATAATTATATTTAGTTGTGTCGGCTATTTAATATAATTTAGAAATCTTAAGTATTATAATAAATATTAATGTCCTATAAATGTCCAATGGATAACCCCTGGATGTCTGTAGGATATATCTGCCCTGTCTATTATATTGGATGTCTTTTGGATTTCCAGAGGACATATACATGTGCAATTAATTGTTAACGTTAATTTCGTTTAATATTAATAATTGAATTTGATGCGCACATTTTCATATATCCAAAATTATTATTTATTTAATATTTCATGAGAAATGTTACTGTTCGCAACATTCCAAAAACTTTACAAACAATAGTATTCAATCACTAGTTCGTTTGTTTACCGCTATGCGACACGCGAACTCGTATTTGAGATTTGGTCATGAGAATTATATAAAGCTTGCAAAGAGCAACTGACAGGAAATTACAAATGTAATTATTTTCTATCAGTTCAATTTCTGATGCAATCCCAACATAGGGAATTCAGATATTGGATTGTTTAGAAAATATTACACAACTCAAACCCGGGAGCCAAACCTAAAATATTCATGTACAGCACGAAAGCCTCAAATATTAAAGAACGGTGAACTATTTTTAATATTAGATTTTTAATATTGGCAGTAAATAACAAAACATAATTTAAATTTTAAATTTAAATTTTAAAATTTGCTCCTTGAAACATACGAAAAATATCCCTAACATATCCTATAAAAATCCTTAGGATGTTCCACAGGATCTCCCTGGATTCTCCAGAAATTAATATATGGCTGTCATTTACTCTTCCTCAGGACATCCAGAGGAGATCTGAGGATTACAATGGGATATCCTGAGGATATCCTACATGTATGTCCTGGATGCTCTTTGGACGTCCTAAGGACATCCTTGTGCTGTCTAGGTACGTACATATATAGTTAACGTTGCATAGAAAAGGATGACGATCAATCGAATTAAAAAACATACTGAAAAAATGAGATAATAAGCGTGCTCACAGATGCGAAGGGTTCAATTCAGGAATGAGATAAGTCCACTGATGTTCGTTCCTATATGTTTATATTTTAAATATTATATGTTGCATTAAAAAAAAGAAAGATGGATTTTATAAAATATACATTTATCTCATTTTTCGCATTGAATCCTTCATATGGAGCTATATGTGTCGAAAATGTATCGTATTGTTCTTATGGACATTATTTATATAGGTGCCGCGCAGAACGGTTATTTAGCGAACGTTCTTCTAAGGCCAGACGATCTATCCGTGGAACTGAAAAAGATTACAGGAGCGTTGTTCTTTTTGTCGAGGATCATCGCAGCGTTATACAGTTAGTAATCTTTTGACAATATTCTACGTAGTTGCTGATGTGTACATGTAAGATGAATACAAAATGATAATGATAAAACGAGAGATCTCTTCGTTTCTCTTCCACAGGTACGTTCAACGTCGAATAAATATATATGATATACTGCCAGTTTTTCTTATCAAGACTAGTTGTAAGACTTGATCACGTTTTATTAATCCGCCAACGTTCTTGCTGTTGTATCAAGGTTTGTGGACATTATTCAATCGAGCTACAGTTTGACCCTCTTCACTGAATATTTGGGTTTTATGATCCTGATAGGCCTGACATTGGTACAAGTGAGTGTTCTACACACTAATTAATCTATAATTTTTTCCGCGTACGCGCGCATAAATAGAATCGTTAGACGAAATTAATACGCAATGATAAAAAAAAAAGCTACGAGAAAAGGCGTTAAAAGACAAACCAGCGGAGCCAAACATTGTTGTTTAGATAATTAAATTCTCCGGATTATCGGATCGGCCAATTAGATCGTTAGCTTTTGTCATCGGACAGTTATTGTATCTGCTTATGTTTAGCTACATGGGTCAGCATATAATTGACACGAGTACACAGTTGTCGACGAAGATGTGAGTATCGTGAAACACATGGGTGCATATTTTGCATAACGATATATCGATTAATATGTATATGCACACGCACATTTCGCGCTCGCTAACGCGCGATATTTTATTAAGCGAGAAATATCTATATAAAAAAAAAAAAAATACGTTTTAATCGTACCTAATGGAACGTAAATCTCGTAGATATTGCGGAGAATGGCACAATATGTCCGTGTGGAAGCAAAAGATTATGTTATTCGTTATGATAAGATGTACGCGAACGATTTCCATTAATTCGTACAGTATATATACTCTGAGTTTAGAAACTTTCTCAATGGTAAGCAGACAATATCGGTGATATATCATGATTATAAAACGCTCTCCCTTACCTCGATAATATCACTGTGACTTCTGTTTCAAGATCATACAATCGGGCATATCGATTTGTATGTTACTAAAAAGTGTAGCAAACAATTTGTAAATTGTTCGCAAATAGTAGTAACATTTTTGTACGTATTTGACATTCATGAAATTATCACATACATTTATTTACGTTTCAAGTTCAAGCAGAGAATCGCTCTATATATTTTTCCCATCTTATTCGAATACGCATCTGCAAAGATAGCGGTTGATATGTAAGAACTATCCCCTCTTTCTCCATTTCCCTAATAATATACATTATTTACATAATTTGCATAAAAATACATTGTCACACAAATTACGAGCCATAATCGCAAAATGTTTTTTCGTGCCTCTTCGTTTGTGACGATCGATCCACAAGATTATCACGTGTTTTCCTCAGTGCATAAGACTCCTCTTCAAATGACACATTGAAAAAAATTCTAAATGTAAATGTTTACCATTTTCTTTTAACATTTCTCTTTCTGAACAGAAAGAGAAAGAAGCAGCATGTTAAATTTTTATTATTAAAAACAGTTAGTCCTTATGTAAAAATATGAATTTATTTTATTTTATTTAAAAATATTACTAACGAGCGAAGGTTGCATACATGCACTGATTATCTGCGAAAAGAAGGAGAAACACAGTAACATAAGAGGGAAAAATTTTTAGAACTTTAAAAAAATAACATCCGCAAATGCATGTAAGAATATGAAATGGCTAGCATAGATTAATACAGTATAATTTTGATCTCCGAAATTTAAATCTATCGAATTTAATATCATAAAATTAACACACATACGAGATGTATCGTCAGTGAATTATGAATTCTACAATATTCATAAATATATGATATATGGATCATGTGTCATCATCAATCTGATTTTCATTTTCAGAAGGATGATGAGAAAAAAGGACATAGAGATGATACGCTTTTAAACATTTAATGTTTATTTTGAAATAATTGTAAAAAAGATAATAAAATAATAATAACACAAGAATATAATATTGGAAAGATAGCAAATATATGTGAGAGAACATGAGAGAGCCTGCAAAGATTAATACAACATAATTTCGATAATCTCTGAAATTTAAATCTATCAAATTTAATATTATAAAATTAATATCTGAGATATATCGCCAGTGAACTGCAAATTCTAAAATATTCATAAATCATATCTCATCATCAGTCTGATTTTCATTTTCAGAAGAACGATGACAAAAAAAGACAAAGAGAATTTTCATGTACAACTTTATTATATATTAATCAAATTTATTAGTAATGTCCATTCTTCTCGAGACGATAACGTTATCACTGGAAAGAACGTAGTACCGTAAAATAAGACATCGACGTTTTTAGAACCTTTAAAAGATATTAAATCTCTTGTCGTAAAATCTTTACTGTTTTATATAATTACTTCAAGTATTATACAGGATGTTCCATTTTAAAGGACCCACTCAAATATCTCAGAAACACTGCGTTAAATCGATGTTAATGTTTGAAACATTTTTCGATTTAACGCAGTGTTTCTGAGATATTTGAGTGGGTCCTTTAAAATGGGACACCCTGTATATATAAATAATTATAAAATAAATACAAGTGTACAATTTTACTTTACCGCGCTAAAACTTTCGATTGATAAGGTCATGATTTTGCCGGCAGTTATTTTGCAAGGTGACATAGTTCTGTTCATAATTAGAAGAAGGATCTTCTTACATTTTTGTGAAGTAAAATACCATTTTCCCCTGCAACTAACATAAAGAGAATCATGTTATCATGGATATGACAATTAGTGATAAAAATGTTTACAAGTGTAATATATTTGTACTTTGTGATAAAAAGATCATTTCAATCAATTTAACACAAAATGAAATTGAATCGCGGTATGTATGTGTGTGTGTGTGTGTGTGTGTGTGTGTGTGTGTGTGTGTGTGTGTGTGTGTGTGTGTGTGTATTACAAAACACGAAAAAATTAATTAAATATAAATGGCAATGTAGCACACAGCTCGAAGAAATTCTAACATAGATTCGTATGGAACATCGCTGGAGTTCAATAGAAGTTGGCCCTGCCAGAATTGTAGAAAGAGATGAGCGATTTGCGCAAAATAGACAGATAAAGGTGCTGCAATATTGCCTGCGTTGTTTAAATTCATTATCACCTAGAAGATAAATTTAACTTCTTGAATAGAAAAATTTCTTGATTTCAGTTAGGATTAATTTATTTCAGGAGAAATATATACGCATATATGTAATGTTTCGAAGAAATTCTGCTTGAAATTGCAGATTAAAATACTGTCTTATATTTTCTTTTTATCAACTATTGATCGTAATTAAGTTATGGAATTCTTTGGGTTGCTGCAAAAAAGAATATTGATTCATACCTGTATCCCGCTTAAACTGCCCTCAAGTATATTTATATTTACGCTTATTAGAAACATATTCGTAAATATAGATTCGATCAATTTAGCAAATCTGCAAAGTCATGAATCTCAATGTATTTACAATTAATATAATAAAAAATACCGGATTTATAACGGATATTATTTGTTTAATAAAATGATTAACAGAAGCAGAGGAAGAGAGAAATCACGCCATTAACACGTACTCTAATACGCGAAGATGCCTACGCAGGCAGTTCAGTGCCATTTTATAATTATCGTCTTTTATTTTTTTTACCTCTAAATGAAAATTGGCCACATTATTTTTGCCAATGTTTTCCAACATGTTTCTGAAAGCGTGCAAAAGCATTGGCGCAAGATACTTTTATCTAAATTTTTTTATCGATTTTCGGTCATCGTTGATGCCCGATATCCTTACCCGATAATCGAAAACATTCCGCAGGCATGCTGGATCACAGTATAATAGAAACCATCAACCGCGACCGTGGCGATAAGATGAGCTAATACAGCTAGACAACAATGGAGCATTATCAAATAAAAATGTTGATTCAATTTCTCACCATATTCGACGCGATAGGGCAATTTCGTCGCTTCTGGTATCGATGATTTTGTCATGTTCTCGATATCGTTTTTCAGTAGCGTCGTGATGAAAGGCCTGAGTATGTGGAACGATGCCGGAAGAAGCATAATTACTAGAATGTTGCATAAATAATATACAGGATGTCTCATTTTAAAGGACCCACTCAAATATCTCAGAAACACTGCGTTAAATCGAAAAATGTTTTAAACAAAAGTTGTGTGGCTCCAAGGGGGTCATAAGATGGTGACAATGATTTGGCCTTGGAAAATTATTTGAAGGTCATGTGAAGATCAACTTTAATATCTCCAATGGAAACCCCCATTTTTTATTTAGTATTCTTGTAGCTGACATCGAGAGCTTTCCAAAACACTATAATAAAGTATTTTTTCATTAAGTTTGAGTTATTTTATATTTTAATCTGACATATTTTGATATAAAAAATAAAATATTTCGTAAAATATTCAGTTTTCGATAATTTTACCGTAATACTTCTATGTACAGAATAATAAGACACATTAATTAGTGCCAAAAAAAAAACAAACAATTGTTTAAAAAATACATTGTAAATAATTTTCTTAAAAACAATTTTTTTTTTTATACTAATTGATTTGTCTCATTATTCTGTACATAGAAGTATTACGGTAAGATTATCAAAAACTAAATATTTTACGAGATATTTAATTTTTTATATCAAAATATGTCAGATTAAAATATAAAATAACTCAAAAAGTACTTAATAAAAAAATATATTTATTATAGTGTTTTGGAAAGCTCTCGATGTCAGCTACAAGAATACTACTAAATAAAAAATGGGGGTTTCCATTTAAGATTTTAAAGTTGACCTTCATATGACCTTCAAATGATTTTCCAAGGTCAAATCATTCTCACCATCTTATGGCCCCCTTGAAGCCACACAACTTTTGTTTGAAACATTTTTCGATTTAACGCAGTGTTTCTGAGATATTTGAGTGGGTCCTTTAAAATGGGACACCCTGTTTATTGAACGAAGAAGTTTTATTCGATAAATGTTTAAGCTTATTTTAATACTTTTTAAACGAATTGTTTTAAAGAGAATAGACGCGCAATAAAAATTTGATGGACCGATGGAAAGATTTTTTAAATGTCTTTTATATTTTTTTCGAGATATTTCTAAGCTTAACATTGAAGTATTTACATTATAAAAAGAAAATCGTTTCTCTGCAGATACACAAGAGACTTTCAAAAATGTCATTTTATCAACTGGCATAAACTATATGCTCATGAATTCTTTCTCATTTTATTAATACGTACTCGCGTAAAATTTCGTTAGATGCTGTCCGTATTTGGTGTACTGTCGCAAGATAGCTTTGTCGATATCCGTATTCAGCGACAGCCAATCCTCCTCTATCGTCTTAAAACAGGCTTTTATCTATAAATATACACTCGCGTTATTTTTCTCCTTGTATAAAACTGCGTCAGGTGTTTAAGTGCGTCACGTGACGTTAATTGTACCGCTGTATTCATGTGCTATCTCGATATACCTACTTTTTTATTGTTTATCATCAAGATCACTAACTTAGAGCTGAACAGTATAGTGATTGCCATCGACGGTACGCATTCGAACACATCGTCAAGGTCGATCGAGCCGTTTAGCAGATACAGCACCTATGTTTAAATAAGTATCGCGGAATATGTCAAGAAACTTGAAAAATTGGAAAATGAAAAAAATGTGTAGCTAATTCCTTCTGCACGTAAGTTGGTTTTAATAAATTTTCTATACGAGTAACAAACACTTTTTGAGAGAACCCGATATAAAGGTGCGATCATACCTGGGGTATAAGGATACTGAAGGAGAACGTAAACGTCGTCACGAAACGCAAACACTTAGTGCCGATCGTCTGATATGGCCATATTCCCACCAATGTCATATACATCCTGATGACCGTATAATAGTGAGTTTGCCAAATGCTTCTTTGTGTGTTCATTGTCAGAAATAGTAGGAAAATAATCAACGATTACTTGTGAATTCAATGAAAACCTAATGGACATTAACGATTCCTTGTGTCGCTACGCGTATATACCCTCCTGCCATTGTAATAATGAACGGCGTAATTATTCTCCTCGCGCACTCCTCTTCCTCCTCCTCCTCATTACTATATTACACGTGTAAAGTCTCAGCAGCTTTGCTAAGAACTGAACAAACTGAATTTCTAAGTAGCGACTATATCTAAAGACTGCGTTCTTGGACAATTAGGTCGTGAAACAAAACACGCAGCATTTTCTAATGGTTATTACGAATTTGTGGTGAAAGGTAAAAGTTCTAAGATTAAAACTTTGCATATATATTATATATCTTCAGTATTTTTAAATTAATTCCAAATTAATAGCAAAAACTGTTACGATAAAGTCATGTGTAACTTTTGAAATTTTATTAACAAGCTGCTGGATAACACAGATGATGTCGGTATAATCAATTGAAAGAGCGCAACATCGTGAGATAAGACATCGACGTTTTTAAAACCTTCAAAGAATGAAACTATTGCTAATTATTTTCTAAAAAAAAAAAAAAAAAAAAAAACATTAATTTATAATAAGATATTTTAGAAAGAAGATTTTGCTCACCGTGCCAAAGCTTTCAATGGACAGAGCCACGATCTTGCCAGCAGTTATTCTACACGGTAACAGGCTTCTATTCATTATTAAAAAAAGAAGCTTTTGGCATCTTCTCGAAGTGTAATACCAATTTGACCTGCAACTGCAATTCGAAACAAGAAAAAAAAAAATAAATAAAAATAAATAAATAATTTGTGATTAAAAAAATGAAAATAAATTTTTAAATTATCGCAAGTATAAGAAAATATAGTAATATAAAAGAATTATATAATTTTGTCGTAATATATCCTTACGATAATTTCATTATTATATACATTAAATTGGAAGCGTATTCTTACATTGACTGATAAGGAACGATACTGTAATCTAATAGAAATTGAGCTGGCCAGAATTGTAGGAAGAGGTGAATGAGTTGAGCGATATAGATAGCGAGGGGACCTACGATATCCTTCGCATCGTTCAAATTCAAAATCACCTGAAATATATATTTGAATACTTTCTATTTTCAAAATTTTTCCTTCAAAGATCATTGATCTGTGAATCTTATCGGATTACATATTGCAAATATTATTTTTGTCAAGTATTTTGTCAAATATTAATTATTAGCAAATTTCATCAACCTTCTCGTTAAACGATTTTATCGCGAACTTTACAAAAGAATTTATATATATATACAATATATATAAGTTTTGCCATTTAAATTGGGGACACCCTGTATATATATATATATATATATATATATATATATATATATATATATATATATATATATATACAGGCTGTCCTCAATTTAAATGGCAAAACTTCAAGAGCGTGTAGGGGACCGAAAAACTAAGACAAGAAGTCCTTTAGAGGTTTGCTTGTTTTTGCTCTATTTTAGAGAAAATCGCAAAAATTCAATCTCTCATTGTCAGTTGCTCTCTTGAATCGATTGGCACCGAATAAGCTTTCTGCTTCAAGGTTCCTTACATATGTAAACACTTGATGTTATCCTTTACGGTGCCAATCAATTCAAGAGAGCAATTAAGAGACCGAATCATAGATGCAGTACACCAAATATCATTAGAACAATATGTCTAGCTGCGATTAATGCTTGCATTGCTGCAAGAGGGCAACATTTTGAACAACATCTGCATTAAATAGATGATAGCATAAATAAAATGTAAATAAATAAGTAAAAAAAGGAAAACTTATTTTGTTTCTTTTTTTTATGATTTTATCGAAAATGGAGTAAAAACGAGCAAACTTCTGAAGGACTTTCTGTCTTAGCTTTTCGGTCCCCTATACGCTCCTGAAGTTTTGCCATTTAAATTGGGGGACACCCTGTATATACCTGTATACCGATCATACTACCACCAATCATGTTCAGAGAAATGCTGACCAGAAATATGTTGGAAAATATTGACTCGATCAGCTCCGCGAATCTACGAAAACGTGATTCGCAATTAAAAAAGTAAAATACGAAAAAAAGTATGATCGCGTATGATAAATTTTCGCGTCCAAGGATATTAAAATTAACGCAACTGTATCACGTGCAGATGCTTGCGTAAACAATCGAGAGCTTCGCTGTAATTGCCATCCATGATCTTGTCGGGTTTCAGATCAAAATTGCCATCGCTATCCTTGCCGATTTGTTCCAGCGTGTTTCTGAAAACCGCTCAAATGATAACGCTTCAATCAGTCGCAGTCTATTCGAACTAGCTCGAGATTTGACGAAAGACGTATTACGGAAACTCACATGCGAGTATACTTCCAATTGTATCTGAATTTTATAATTGTTATCTGGATGATGGATTTACCCTTACCCGACAATCGCGAACATCCCGCACGCGTGACGAATTAGAACAATGTAGAAAGTGTCGACCGCGATTGTGATACTGATATGAGCGAATACGGCTAGATAACAATGTATCGCCATCGGGTACAGATATCGGCTATATTTTTCGCCGTATTCTACGCGAAACGGAAGCTTCGATTCCGCCGCCAGCGAAGTTATTGTCGTATCTGACGTGTCCTCTATCAGTATCACGACGAGCGATTTAAATATGAGAAGAATTCCCACGAACTGCATAAAGACTGGATAAAAATCGACGTGTGTTACATCATGATTAATCGAAAGAGATTCTCTATCGAAATTTTTATTCTCCTCGAAGACGTACCTCCATATGTCAGCGTGATATACTGTCCGTAAGCACTGTGTCGCCGTAGAATATCTCTTTCCGTGTCCGTATTCAATGAGAACCAATCCTCCTCTATCGTCTTAAGACAAGTCTTCAACTAGAAATATAAGCACGTATACTTTTCGCGGCATCGACTATCTTTATACCGAGATTAAGAGCTTAACATCGATCGTATCGTGCGGAATGCATACTTTCTTATTGTTTATCATCAAGCTCCCTAATTTAAAGCTAAATATTATGGTGATCCACATCGACGGGGTACACGAGAATACATCGTCAAGATTCCTCGCGGTGATTAGCAGGTACAATAGCTACATCAAAATTGATATTATAATATATACAATATTATTTCAAAATTATTAATATATTGGGTTGAATAAAAAGTCATTGCGTATTTTTGCGACAGATGGCATTAATTCAGTTTTGGCAGTACTAGAGTCATTCACACATATGTTTGTCATATATCGTTTAACAGCTGACGGTTTAAGCTTCATTCTAAAAAAAAATTGAGCGATTTAGTTGAGTTTTGGAGATTTTACAACAAGTTGAAGATGGAAGACCAAACTGTGCATTTTCGCCATATTTTACTGTTTTACTTCCGTAAAGGGAAGAACGCGCGTCAAGCTTGTGAAAAATTGCGTAAAGTTTACGGTGACGATGCTCTACAAGAACGTCAGTGCCAAAACTGGTTCAAGAAATTCCGCACTGGTGATTTTGATCTCAAAGATGCTCCTCGGTCAGGAAGGCCCACCGAGGTTGATGACGACAAATAAAGGCATTGATCAAGTCAAACCCACGTTACACGATACGAGAGATTGCAGAAACATTGAAGATCAGTCAAAAAAGTATTCACGTCCACCTAAAGAAGCTGGGATACGTAAGCAAGCTCGATATTTGGATTCCTCATGAACTCAAAGAAGTTCATTTGACGGCGCGTATAAACATCTGCGATATGCTCATGAAACGTGAAGAAAACGATCCTTTTTTGAAACGAATGAGATAACTGGTGATGAGAAGTGGATTGTTTACAACAATGTGGAACGCAAACGGTCCTGGTCCCGACGTGATGATTCGCCTCAAACGACTTCAAAAGCAGAACTTCATCAGAGGAAGATTATGCTCTCAGTCTGGTGGGATTGGAAGGGTGTGGTGTTTCTTGAGCTCCTACCAAGGAACCGAACAATCAATTCGGATGTGTACTGTCGGCAATTGGACAGTTTGAACGAATCTGTCATTCAGAAACGTCCGGAGCTCGTCAATCGTAAAGGAGTTGTGTTCCATCGCGACAACGCGAGACCACACACATCTTTGGCGACCCGTCAAAAATTATTGGAGCTTGGATGGGATGTGTTGCCCCACGCAGCATACTCGCCTGACCTTGCGCCGTCAGACTTCCATTTGTTTTGCTCTCTTCAAAACTCCTTGCGTAGAATAACGTTAAATTCAGATGAGGCGGTAAATCAGCACCTTGTTCAGTTTTTCGCCAATAAAGACAGGTCCTTCTACGAACGGGGAATTATGAAGCTTACCGAAAGATGGCAAAAGGTCATCGAACAAAACGGAAAATATATCATTGATTGATCTTTGTTCTTTATATAAATAAATGACTTTGAAAAACATATAAAAGATACGCAATGACTTTTTACTCAATATATATTATAGGATATACAAAAGAATAACGATAAGTAAATACGTTTTCTTGTGAACAGATTGATAACTACAAATACCTGGGGTACAAGGATGGTGAGGGAGAATGTAAACATCGGCGCAAAAAATAAGCATCTGTCGCGAAACGTATGATAAGGCCATATTCCTATCAAGCTCATATACACTCTGGGAATCATGTAACAGCGATTTTGCCAAATATCCCTTCGCTCGGTCATCTTCAGGAATAACTAAGATTACGATCTATCAACGATTCCTTGTGAATGCCACTCGGGGTAAGATGTTATTATCAATTCCTTGTGTGTCGCAGTACTCACGAGGTTGCGCGCGTTATACATAGTGATTACGTCATTACAGAATTATTACGTAATTATTTCCCCGCTAAAGTACAACCCCTATCTCACCTTCCCTTCTTGCCGTTTCAGTCTTTTGGTCGCGGCTTGGCTAAATGTAACTAATCCTTTCTCGCTATACTGTTTGCGGTCGATATTCATGTTAAACGAATTGAGTTTTCAAATGGCAAATCGTAAAGATTCTGTCTTTATGAAGAAAAGAATCAACCGTCCCGACAATACACGTGACATACCATATAACGATTTTCGATTGCGGTAAAAGATAGGAAATTTGTAGTTGGACTAAAATTTTATTCGTCCTTATATTTTCGGTACATTCTTGATAATTAAAACAATCTAAATCTATTGACGCGTGTGTAAAATTATTATAATGCATCGCATGTGAATATAAATATGACTCTTGATTAAAATTTTCTCAGCAGATTCTCCGAACTCCCATTGCAATTGTTAATGGAAGGAACGCAGCATTGTGAAATATGACATCGATGTCTTCAGAACCTTTTGAGAAATGGAATCATTCCATCATTATCAATCTTAGATATATTATAGAGTCAGAATTAAAAAAAAAAAAAAAAGAAATAATACTTTTACTTACCACACTGAAGCTTTCGATTGATAAAGTCGCCACTTTGCCAGCAGTTATTCTGCATGGTAAGACCGTTCTGCTCATAATCAAAAGTAAGAGTTTTCTACATCTGTTCGAGGTGTAATACCAATTCGCCTTGCAACTGTAACACAAAAGATATGATTAATATGCAGATAAAAGCCAAATTATTATCGAACGATAGCGTTCCAGAAAGTGATACAAATGATCTTGATTCAATTTAAAAAAGCTTGATTTCTTACATCGATTCGTACGGAAGAACACTGTAATCAAGTAAAAATTGAGCCTGCCAAAATTGTAGGAATAGATGAATGAGTTGAGCGATATAAATAGCGAGAGGTGCTATTATATCTTTTGCATCATTTAAATTTATCAATACCTAGAAATAGTTTTTATTTTTTATTTTTATTACGCGTCAATAATTTCAAGGATAAATAATCTGCGCTTAATTAAAAAAAATATTTTCTGTTTGCGTTGAAACAATTCTCATCCTAGAGAATTTGACGCACACCTGTATACCGCATATACTGCCCCCAATCATATTTAGACTAATGCTGACCAAAAATATATTCGCGAACGTAGACTCGATCAATTCCGCAAATCTGCTAAATCGCAAAACAATGAGATTCAAAGGAGTATGAAAAAAATTAGGATCGTATATATAGTTTTGTTAAAGAACATTAACACGTACTTTATCACGTGCAGATGCTTGCGTAAACAGCCCAGAACCATGCTGTAATTAATATCATTGACCTTATTAGGCTTTAGATCGAAATCGGCACTGCTATTTTTGCCAATGCGTTCCAACGAATGTCTGGAAAGCGCTAAAATAATAACACTCTTGGAAAATTTTATATTTTCAGATTTCGGATAATTTATCGATGTCATCAAGATTGAGTCAGAAGGAGAACAATGATGAAAATTAATATGCAATAATGTACTTCTAATGTTGTTAATCGCGCGAGAATTTCGTTTGAATTGTCTTAATTCAAACGAAATTCTCGATCGTGATTATCTTACCCGACAACCGAAAACATCCCGCACGCATGCTGGATCAAGGTAAAGTACAAGGTATCAGTCGCGACTGTGGTGGTAACGTGAGAAAATACGGTTAAATAGTTATGGACCAGTATGAGATAGAAATATTGATCTATCTTGTAGCCGTATTCCACGCGAAATGGTAATTTCGTTACGGCCAGTTTGGTCGAGTCCGAGCTATCATCCATCAGTATCAGCACGATCGATTTGAGTATGTAGAGAAATCCTGTCAGCTGCATAAACACTAAAAATACGCGTTATACAGAGAGATCCGCTCAAAAAGATTCGGTCAATTTATGGAAAAAAGGTTTCGACTTTTCTACTAAAATTTCCATCCTTTTACAACATACTTGCGTAAAATATCGTCAGATATCGGCCGTATGCGGTCTGTCGTTGCAGAATAGCCTTCTCGTCGTCCGTACTTAACGACAACCAATCGTCCTCTATCGTCTTAAGACAAGTTTTTACCTATAAATATATATTCTCGTATAAAAGAAGAATATTTTTCACGATATCGATGTCGTTATTTATTATCGGAATAGCTGTCAAAGATTTAATTGCAAGATCGTTAATCGCATTGGTGAAATTGTATTATTGTTACGTACTTTTTTACTGTTTGCCATCAAGCTCGCTAACTTAAAACTAAATATTATCGTGATCAACATTGTTGGAATACATTCGAAAAGATCATCGATATCCGTCATGGCAATACGCACATATAGTAACTGCATTATAAAATGTTGCGATATCAGTATGTGTGTTACAAGATATTATTAGTAATATGATGATCTCATATTTATAGAAATTGAAAGCTGAGTTTTGAGATATTTGCATGGAAAAAATATATTATAAAAAATATGTACGTATGTGTGTGTAATATAAAAATATATATATTTTGTATAAAAATGCTGATAAGAAAATAATTGAGCATTATTTCAGATGCTTTCTATAAGATTACAAATTTCTACATAAAAATATATAAAATGTACAAAAACACACGTACACCTAATACATATATTGTATTTTTATACGCAAGCTAAACGTGTCTTAAAACTTAATAAAATATTATATATATCATTTTTAATATATATGTTCAATTATATATACCTGGGGTACGAAAATAATAAAACAGACCGTAAATGTCGGCATAAAATGCAGATATCTATCACGAATCGAATGATATGGCCATAATCCTGCTAAGGTCATGTAGAATCTAGGAATCGTGTAATATCGACTTTGTAAAATATCTCTTTCCTCGGTCATTTTCAGAAATATTAAGAACGCGAACTATCAAACAATACCTTGCGAATGCTGGCTACAAACGATAAGCGAACCATGGCGACATTATTAACAATTCCTTGTGCACGGCTGTACTTATGTCATTATAGCATAGCGCGTAATTACTTACGCACACTGCAACTCTCTTTATCGCTGCTTTTCATCGTAATACTTTAATCGACTCTTTCATAGTACACAGTATAGCATTTTCCGTTGCTTGAATAATTTGCAAATTCATTTGTACAATATGTGCAGTGAAAGACAGTATATCTGCCTCGCATTCGTGAAAATATATACATATAATAAAGGAATGTCGTGGAAAAAAAAAATAACATATATATTGTTATATAGAAAATGTGTCATTATGATACAATTCAATTGGATAAAAAATACATTTGTCTTTTTTTCGATGAGATTCATATGTAAAGCAAATATTATATTGTGCAGAAGCTTAAAATTTATTACAAATTTAAAAATGAGTACTTAATTTTATAAATTGTTAACACTTAAAGAAGCCATAAGATTATGATAAAAATAGATAAATGTAAATGGATAAAAGCAAAATACAGATTTATTTTTGATGATATTTTAATTATCCGTAACAGTTACAAATTAGCAATAATTAATAGTTTCTATTATACATAATAAAATAATACGTGTATCAAGATCAGTGTATTTCTATTGAAAAAATACATTTTTTTTATTTGCACAGAATCAATCTATTAATTGTGACTGCATTATTTCGATATTATTTCTCTGTTTTAAATATATTTTCAAGATAAAAATAATATTATATGTATATGTACATTACTCATATACAATAAATTTTTTTCGAAAATGGAAAAAAAAAATCGTTAAAATAACGATGTATAAATATATAAAAATCTCCTCGAGTATTTTATATGCTTTTTTAATTTTCTAATAATTGGGATCCTTAAAATCTCACTAGAAAAATTCCATTTTAAATTAACAATATATTGTACTGTTATAGCATATAATATACATTATACATATATATATAACAATAATATATAAAATTTAATTAACATTAATTTACATTATTTTTCTCTTTCTCTTCTTTTGACCAGAAAGAAGAAATTAAACGAACTTCCATATTCTTATTTTTAATTATTCGAACATTTAATTACTCTGGAAACAGTTATCACAATTACATGTGAAAAACATGATTATTACGGATGCATCGGGTATATAAAAAACGACAACTCTAAGTATTCATGATTTTGGTATAATACGCCTGTAAGTAAAGAAGAATTATACTTCCTCTCTCTCTCTCTCTCTCTCTCTCTCTCTCTCTCTTTCTCTAATTTTAATAAGAGACTGTATACCATGCAAGAGTTAATGGCTGGAAGAAATGGTTCGTATAATATCGCCGAAGAACTTTTGCTAGATACAATTAAATTCGTCGCATGTCATTTAAATCCTATATTTAAATTTATATTACAGACTCGATTAGACATCTTTTTTTTTTCAAATAATGCAGACGATGTTGATATCTTTTCGATTTTTCGATAAGTATAATCCCCATGTATCAAAGATTCCGTCCCATTGCAAGTATCTCTTGTAATTAACGCTCTACAATGGACTTTCATGTAATAAATACAAATAATTAAATAATATAATTATTAATTTATTTTATATTTATGTAGTTAGGCTTTGATATAATGATATATATTAAATATATATATATATATATATATATATATATATATATATATATATAATCTAGCTACATAAATATTAAATAAATTAATAATTACATTATTTAATTATTTGTATTTATTACATGAAAATCTATATTATATATATATATATATATATATCTATATATCTACAATTATTAATTATATATATATATGTATAATTAATAATTATTACATTATGGAGTTCCACAATTGTCGCACACACATTAATGAAACAATAAAAAATTTTGTCGCTAGAGATAGATAAATACGATATAGATAAATAAATGAAGAAAGAAGCGATACACGGAATCATGTAAAATAAAAATATGGCAACGATTACATAAAAAAAAGATAATATAAAAATTCTTTATATTGTAATATATATTTCTTGTAATTGAAATCTTTTATACTATTTCTTTATATATTATCTTTTTATATATTGTGCTTTTATTTCATATTATTTTATATATAAATACGAAATAAGAGTATTATCAGAGTGATTGCAAACTAGGCAACTTGCGTTGGCAGTTGATTTGCTATATCTCTGATTTTCTCATGATCCGTTTCGTTACAATACAAAACTCGGCCCCCTTCGCCCCTTTTGTCGAGGTCCTCAATTAAACTGTCACGTTGAAAAACGGCAATCGTTCGCGCTTTCAGATCGATAACGCGACCGCTGTTCAAACGGCTACGTTAAACAAATAGGTACCTGACCAACTGCAACTGACGTGACAACGTGACATGATAAATATCCATCGCGTCATTCTTGTCACAAATTTTTATTATCACGATACTTTCCGTATAAAGCATTCGCTCGTCGTATCGTTTACAGATCAGCTGATCGTGACGGATAGATGTGTACCATGAAACCGGACATACTACGTTACTACCGCATTAACAAGATTTTCATGTCGCAAATCGGCACTTGGCCTTATCAGAGCAGGACTATGAGGATATTAATACCAACCCTGCTAGCGATCATCGACATCAGCTATGTTATAGCAGAGGTAACCACCATTCGATCTCGTGGCTGTTTGCGACACGTGCATGTATCTTGCTCGTAGATTTGTTCTGAATCGATATAAGAGTAGAAATATATTGTGACGTTTCTCTAATCTGCGAGTTTCTCGGCTAATTTGCTTATGATATATTAACTATTGTAATTATCATCGGAAAAAATATTGCGATCTCGTACTATAATAACTACCGTTTAATCATTTATTTAAAGAGAAATTGTGATATTGTGTGAATATTTTCTTATTTTCTCAGATGATACGAATGTTCGATACTTGGGGTGATGTCGACATTGCAGTTGAGTGCACAATTTCGACTATAATTGTAACTGCCTGTTTCACAAAATTATTCAATCTTGGCTTTAGAATTAATGAGGTAATACACGCGCAAACATATCATTAATTTTATACAAATTTTTATCTTCTTATATACAAATCTTCCTATACAAATCTTTTAGATGCGATATCTATTTTCTTTGATCGAATATCATTGGCAAGTATTTAACAATTCTACGGACATCGAGATTTTACAGGATTACGTTATATTCGGTAGAAAAGTGGTAATATTTTACGCAAGTAAGAAGCCAGTCTATTGAAAACATTATATTATTTATTTCGCAAACAGCTGTCATATTTTAAACATTCGCACAATCGTTGTTCACAGTTTACGTTTATGTGTCGACGTCATTGTATTTGTTAATGCCAATATCGCCGCAGATTCTGGACATTGTGATGCCTCTGAATGAGAGTCGTCCGCGAAAGTTTCTGTTTGAAGTCGAGTATCACATAGATCGAGAGAAATACTATTATTTTATTTTGTTTCATTCGTATGTGGCGGTTATAGCGGTCATGTCGATTGTAGTGTGCGCTGATACTACTTACATAGCGTACGTGCAGCATGGCTGCAGTTTATTCACAGCCATTGGGTAAAGACATTTTTAATATTTATCACGATGTAATATAAAACTATCTCTTCTTCCTTTTATTTTATTTTTTTTTTTTTTTATTATAATAATGTTAAAATTATACGCGCGCGTAAAGTAATGATTTTCATGTCTAGAATTCTATATTTATATAAGTAATATTGTTAGAGTGTGCTAAGAAAATCTTCGGTAGAAAAGTTTTTAGAAACTCACTATCTACTGTATGTTGTTAGAGAATTGATTCGTTTTTTTTTTTTTTTTTTTGGTGCACTCGTAATGTAATTCTTTAAGAAAGAAACTTGGATACCCGTTAAGACTTGATATTTTGTTTCAGATATCGATTAGAACATATAGTTACAATTTCGAAAGAACACCAATTTCAGACAAGCTATCTTACGAAAAATGACGAAGAAATAGAAGATATTTATTTCAAAGAGACAGTATTTCGCGAATTAATTGTCTGCTTGCAAAAACATCAACTGGCAATACAGTTTGTACCACTCTTTCACTTATGCCAATAACGTGCCATCATATGCTGAATATTAATTCATTTAAATGTTAATTCGTAAAGAATTTTGCAAGAATTTATATGGAATATATTTCTGAATTTATAAATTATAACTTTATTGTGTCAGATATGCCCGCTTATTGGAATCTTCATTTATGTTATCGACAGGCATCCAACTGTCATGCAACATGATCGCATTGAGTCTCGTAGGAATTCAAGCAAGTATATAATTGAGTATTTTAAAGTTGAAAGATTTAGGAAAAATTTATTTTTATCGTAATATATAGCGCGTTGTGTTTATAGCAATTCTATTTATTTAGGTAATGAGTAATCTTGACAGTACCGAGGATTTCGTTAGATACGTCTCTTTGTGCGCAGGAGCGTTTTTTCATCTTCTGTGCATGTCTCTGCCGGGGCAGAGATTGATGGATCATAGCATAAACATATTTGATAAAACGTAAAAATAACAGATTAAATTATTTGATAAAATTTAAGAAAAATATCATTGGGAAACTATGTACTATATATTGTGAATATCATATGCATTTAAAGTGCATATAATATAATGCATATTTATAACAGTTACTAGATGTTTTACGTTTTTTTGCTAGATAACAGAATTCCAAATGATATATGAATAATTTTCCTGTCAAACTTTCTATCTTAAAATATTGCACTTCTAAGATATTCTTTATGAAATATATTAATTATTAATATATTTTGCCACACAAAAAATGTGGCAAAATCATCGAATATCTTTTTAATAGTAGATTCTCTGATCAATTCAGAAACGATTTTTCTTTAAGCAAAAATATCGAGATATCAATAATTCTCGAGTTATAAGCAAGTGTAAAAGGGCTTTTCGTAGATTATAATTACTCAATTAATTTCAGGCGGAGTTTACTTTCATAGAATTTTTTTTTTTTAATTTGAGTTTTAATTAAAAAAGATATATATGAGGAAAATAATTGGAAACATACAAAAAAATCATCTCTTCCGACATTTTCACTAACCAAAAGTCCCAATTGGCTAGAGAATCTACTATTAAAGAGACATTCGGTAATTTTGGGACACGCTATATGTTAATAATATATTAATGCGTAGAGAATTTCATGAACTGCTTTAAACAAAAAAATCTCTCAGTTGTAGATCGCATTGGTATACATTTTCCTTGAAAAGCAAAAGGCTTTTACGGATATTGCTTTACAGGAGTCTCGTGCCGTGCACGTTAACCGCCGGTAAAATATACGTGATGTCAATGGCCAATTATAGCACGGTAGGAGAAAGCTATGTACTATAAACTATATATTTATAATAGTTTTATAGTATAAGATATCGTACTAAAATAATGATGTTTCCATTTTCCAAGGTAGTACAGACCGCTATGTCTTACTTCATGACCTTCTCTTCTTTAAAATAACAATTACGCTTATTTAAGTTAAATATTTTTCGTAGCATTATATACTGTGATAATATTCATAAAGTCATGTGTAAAGTGTGTTTTGCAAAAATATATATTTATAACTCTCATAATTTCCCGCAATAGGCGGCATAAATTGTTAAAGATCGAGTCATCGACTAATCGACATATTAACATAATACGTACTATATACAAAGTATTCTAAAACCGCCGGATGTTTTTTAATAGCAGATTCTTAAAGGCAGATTCCATGTTAATTTCTCCTTGATAAAAATACTGGAGAAGCTATCATCTTTTTGTAAATTAAAAATTTTTTTTATTATATATCTTTGCATAACTAAGCCTTAAATTAAAATCTTTCTCTTAAAATAAATTCCACACGAAATTGAATACAAAATGTACCTTTGTTAATCTCTTGAATCCACAAAATTAGTTTGTGAAAAATCGTCCTTTTTCAATTAGTTATAGCTCAAATTTATGCATCAAAATTTTTCCTAAGAAAAAATTAAGAAGAATTTCTTATTCTGCTATCAAAAAAATATTCGATGATTTTGGAACACCTTGTATATTATATATATATATATATACATATAATATAGTATAGTATATAATATATATTAACAACAAATCAATCGGCATGTAAAAATTATGGAACAAAAAAGTATCTGCATTTTAAAGGTGAATTAAAATAATTTAAAATTACTCGATCATTCTTTTTTCGCGCATTTATATGAGACGACTATCATTTTTCCCTTGAGAAAATTTCTGAGTACTTTCTGATCATCTCAAAGACAGTTTGCAATTTCTACGATAATTAAAAAAAGTTCTGTGAATTGCATCGATTAGTTAAATATATGCCTTTCACGGCTCGCATATAATGTTTGACAATTCGGTATTATCGCAATCATATTGTTTTTGTTATCCACGTCATTTTTTCCTCATGTTGGACGTTTAATAAAGAAAAAGCTGATGCACGAAAAGATATTTGTACAAGGACTACCTACGACATAATGCACGCGGAGATGGAAGAATACTATGCCACAAATAAATTTTGATATGTTTGAATTCTCGTTTTTTGATCATCGGAGCGGGGTCTAAATCTTGAAATATATCGAATCAATGTTGGATTTTTTCCTTGCATTATTTATATGGATTTAGATGTATTATATGGAAAAAGTGAGGATGAGCAGTCCATGATTACATAGTCAAAGCTTAACGTGGCTTTAAAAATGTTTTAACGTAGCTTTATTTTCGAGTAAGCCTAACATCTCTCATGGAAAGAAATAAAATTCATAAAACTTTGATAATAGTTGATATATTCGCGAACAGCTTGTTTACAACTTCTTTGGAAAAATTAAATTTTAATATTTATTAATTCTACTCACCGTATGGTTGTTCGTTCGATGACTCTTCGGGCTTTCTCCTGTCTCATTCGTCCTTTGCGGTTCTTTAGCGGCGGTTACATTCACTCGCGTAAGCGATGAATTATTAGACATTAATTTATTATGCGCAAATTGTTAATTGTAAAAATCATAATAAATAATTGCGTGTAACATCTCGTTGCACTCGTCGCGATCGCGTACCGAGAAGTAGTAAAACGACATATGGAACAGATCGCGCCGATACCTACTCGTTTGAGTTTCATCGAACGACTGACAATACGAGCGCGAAAACACAATATTATACGACACGAAACTCGACGTCCTGTCTTCGCGATATGTAACGAATCCTGTCGCGCATGTAACGTGCTATACACCAAAACGAACGTCAAATACTATGATAGATTGAATGTCACTATAAACATTACACATAATATAATATAAATGCAAAATATTCTCTCTTATCTCTCTCGTTGAGTTTAAAATTAAAATAAATCAGGTTCTTTCATTTTATATATTCCAATTTACAAAATCATAACATAACACAAAGAAATTATTGTTTTAAATATAATATGTAATGCAGTATAAGCAATATATGCTTTTTTTTCACAGCATATTGTTGCGCAATTTTAGTGCTGTATTTACTTATTCCATTAACTCCAAGAATCTTAGATATTGTAATACCATTGAATGAATCACGACTATTGAAATATGTATATCAAGCGGAGTACAAAGTGGACTGAAGAGAAATATTATTATCCAATCATATTTCATGCTTATATATGGCGACTGTGATCACTGTCGGGATCGTGTTATCTATCGATACCCCTCGATACTTATATAATATGCGTGTTACACATGCTTGCAGTTTTATTTGCGCCTATCAGGTGAGTAATGTTGAAAATAAATTTGAGAGAAAAATTCCTAAAACTGTTTTTTCGCTCATAAATACACATAGAGTATCCTAACTTACTTATCGTTTTATTTCTAAGCCACAAGTCTTGAAAATATTCTAGGCCGGACAAATGTTAAGACTGACGATAATGAGAAAATACGCACAAGAACGTAATATCATTTATTCGTAGAAAGATACGATTCTATAAATGATGATTATCGTGAATTGATGATATGCTTGAAAAAACGTCAACTCGCGTTAGAGTTCGTAATTCTATCATCGACGATAATAGTCATTATCGATTAACGATATTAATGATCTTAACAAAATCGTTTGATCGATAAAACTATTTTATTTTATTTATTTATGGATGATTGAAAAAAAAAAAAAGCTTTCCGCGAACTAAATTTTAAGAGGAATCAAATGGACAGCGAATCGATATTTTTCAATTATCATTGAAAGTAGAATTCACTTTAACAGAATTCAATTAATTACAAAGATACATACATGTATGATAGAAAAAATTAGAAAATTACAATAAATGCTGACTTTTCCCTATTTTAATCAAGGAAGAATTAATTCTAATTTGACCAATCAATCTGCAATTAGAAAGACATCCGGTAATTTTAGAATAACTAATATTCCTCATAGTGTAATTGTTGCAGCTTATCAACAAATTAGGAAAAAGTAATAAGATACATTTCTGTAACTATGGTTGCGTTTACTCATCACAATTATAACGTATTGTCTAGATTCATTATTTCCATATCACAATCTACGAAATAACAATATCATAAAATTACAAGGAGCCTTATTATAACTAATTATTTCTGAAAAAAATTTATTTAATTTTACTTGACAAGCATTATTATCTAACTATTTTTCAATGTTTTTTATTATTTTTCATGTTGTCTCACCCAAAGTTATCGCTTTACAAACGATTCGCATAGTTTCCAGGGAGGCATATTGAAGGCATTTTAAAGATATTTTGTCTTTTAAATACAGTTCAGGATGGTATACGTTTTTCATAAAAAACAAAAAATTATTAAAAATACTTCTGTATAGAAGTTTCATTCCTTGTACACTCTCGGCTTTAAATATCTTTTCAGAAGAAACATGAGTGAAAATCCATTGTGCCGTTTACAAAAGAATATTTGTAACATCATGATAATAAAACAACATATAAGAACGCAGTATATATCTGACAGATTATTCTACAGAAAATTGATAATTTCGTAATCTATAATTTCTTTTCATACGACTGAAGGACATCTGTATAATAATTTTGAGTTGTCGGCAAACGGAGATGTTAAAAATGTTTCTCGTCGCAAAAGATAAATATTTAATAGCGAACAGCGACCCTTCTCATAGATTGATTGAATATCTACCCATCGCGTAAACGTTTCAAACGTTTTCTGACAAGCCGAAATTATCGTAATGATATATACGTATCCTTCTCGTCACTGCATACGCTTTACACATTTTTCTTCAAATCCAATATCTAAGAAGAGGATGGATCAGTTTCACGAATGTTTTACGATATGCAAGACGACACGCTAAGATACTACTCTAGAAATCAATTCTTCTTGTCGCAGATGGGCATTTGGCCTTATCAGCCTAAAGTGATAAAGATATTGCTACCGTGTTTCTTAATAGCCATCGAGATGTCTGTTCTTGCAACTCAGGTAATAGTGGGGCGCGTTATTTATACGAACAATTGTGTAATTGTGTCATCACAGTGACGCACAACTAGTTAAAAAATATTGTCGAATGATTGAATTTCTTTTTAATCAAATATTTTCGCAATATATTTCTCTCTCTTTCTCTCACATATACAATTCTTAATTTATAGATACTTTTGCTGCATAATAACTGGGGTGACTTAAGTATGACTATCGATGGTATAGTTACCTCTATTCTTCTCGTTGGTGCCTCTACGAAATTACTTAACGTCGTTATAAATAATAAAAAGGTAATTCGACTATGATCTGTGCGCGAGCATGTGTAATGCGTATGAAAAGGCATATTTTAGACGATCTTTAATTTTTGACAGAATTGCATTTATAATTTTACAGCACACGAAATTACATTATTATACATACAAAATTATAAACGCAATTTTATACGCATAATAAATATAATGATGGTCATTCAAGTTTTTTTTTTTTTTTTTTTTTTTTTTTTTTTTTTTTTTGTAGTATGCACAAACACACATAAAGAATTATAATAATAATTCGACCGAAGAGCATTAATTTTTATATTCCACAGACTATTAAATTTTGCATCCATCTATTACGCATGTTCGCAAATAATAAAAAAATTATTATACTTCATTATACCTCATTAATATTTTTTCTCTGTTTCAATATTAGTTGCAATATTTATTACAACTGATGGACGAACATTGGCAGCTCTTTCATAGCGAGTGCGAGCTTCATATTTTAAGGCATTATGCCAGCATTGGCCAAAAAGTGACAAAATATTACTCGGGTAATCGGATAATTAATTTTAAGTTGCATAAACGTATCGAAGAAGATCTATAATAATTTAATAGTCAATTGCTTTGAATCTATATTGATTAATGCTTAAAGATATATCAAGAGAGTTTGGAAGAACATTTCTCTATATTATAAAAAATAATTAAAAGTAATAGAATATTATTGTAGCAACGTATTTTCTCTTTGCAGTGTACATTAATATATTCGTACTAATGTTTATGTCAATACCGTTAACGCCAAAAATTCTAGATGTCATAATACCGTTGAATGAGTCACGGCCAGCTATATACGTGCTTGAGGGAGACTGGGGAGTGGACAAGGAAAAATATTATTATCCAATTTTGTTGCATTGCTATCTTGTAGCTGTAATTAGTACTAGATGTATGGTAAACGTCGATACCATGTATATAGTGTGTGTGTTACACGGTTGTAGTTTATTTAACGCTGTCAGGTAATGCAAAAGAGATATATCGTTTTATTTTCATTGAATTTATTAGATATAGCTATTCCGGCTTAAAAAAATATCTCAATGCGGCTCGCTTGTGATTTCAATAATAAGTTTTACATATTTCCGTAAGCATCCGTGTTGAAAATATTTTCGATAAGACGAGACTTGTGGAAGGCGAGAAAGTAATGAGGAAAAAACACGTGGTATTAAAAGAGCATGATCCCGAGGATTATCGTGAGATGATTGCATGCTTGAAAAAACATCAACTCGCAATACAGTTTGTATTATGGAAAAATTTCATCGTAAATAAAAATTTCACCAACTTTACTCACAGTTATGATTATTACATATTTTACATAATTTTTATAGAAAAATTTTTATTTTTAACTCTTTTTCCTATCTTTTAGATACACTCACATGCTAGACTCTACATTCAGAAGCGCGATGTTTCTCATCTTGTCATTGAACGTAATGATTCTGAGTCTGGTTGGATTACAAGTAAATTACGACATGAATCAATTATTCAAAATATTTATAAGAATTGAACAAGTTTCGAATTTTTTAATATTTTATACGTAGCTCTTGCACATATATACCATACATATATAAAGAGTTATAAAGCAATATACATGTATAAGTTTATATCCTTTTTTGTCACAATACCCGTTTATTTCGTTAAAATAAAAATCGTAAAGAAAAAAAATCAGGAATATTTATAGAAATTTCGAAACCCGTATACGTTGTAGCTTATCAACAAATTCGGACAAACTCAGGAAGTGATACGATTTGGATGCATAGCTGTAGGATCGGTCACTCATCTCTTGAGCATATGTTTACCTGGACAGCTACTCCTCGATAGAAGTATAGAAGTATTCGATAAAGCGCAAGTATCATGCTTTAATCATGTTTAAGTGACATTAATTATTATAATTATTAATTATTATAGAATTATTTTCAAACAACACTATCGTTCGATTTGATCAGTTAATTTGCATGTATAATTTCGTTTCCGCTAAAAATTCTACCATACCAAAATATTTTTATCGTGTAGGTACAGTGCACAATGGTACATGTTCTCGCTGAAAACGTCAAAATTATTGAGCATACTCCTTTATAGAAGTCTCGTACCTTGCACGCTGTCGGCTGCAAATATGTTTATTATGTCGATGACTATGTTTAGTTCGGTACGTCCGCTTTATTCGATAAACGTGAAAAATGTCTTGCATGTGTGATAGCCTTTACAATGTTATATAACATATTAATATTCCCTTTTAAGGTCATGCAAACGGCCATGTCATACTTTACGACCTTTTTATCAGTCAGCTAGACATATAAAATTACGTAAAATAGTCGCGTTTATCCAGATTGTTAATTTTTATTATTATTGTATATTACTGTTACAGAATATACATATATTTGACATTGATTGATATTAAATATATGTGATATGAAAAAAATTTATTTTTAATTAGTATCGCGTATATAACATACATATATAACATATCCCCCTCTTATATGTCGCAAAACAATTGCGAGATTGATCACTCTCTTATTAAATATTTGATCGTAAAAAAATATAGAGCGATCGCGATGACGAAAACGATATGTCATCATGATAATTTCGGGTTGTCGGGGAAGATTCGCTGCGAAAGGTGAATTTTTAATCGCAAACAGGGACTCCCTTTATAAATCGATATCAAAAATGTCTACTTTTCGCAATGCACAAACATTTCCAAATGTTTCACGACAACCCGAAATTATCGGGTATTAATTGATGATTTTTTTAAACAATTATTTGTTTTTTTTTTGGCACTAATTAATTTGTCTCATTATTCTGTACATAGAAGTATTACGGTAAGATTATCGAAAACTAAATATTTTACGAGATATTTAATTTTTTATATCAAAATATGTCAGATTAAAATATAAAATAACTCAAAAAGTACTAAATAAAAAAATAGTTTATTATAGTGTTTTGGAAAGCTCTCGATGTCAGCTACTAGAATACTAAATAAAAAATGGGGGTTTCCATTGGATATTTTAAAGTTGATCTTCACATGACCTTCAAATAATTTTCCAAGGCCAAATCATTGTCACCATCTTATGGCCCCCTTGAAGCCACACAACTTTTGTTTGAAACATTTTTCGATTTAACGCAGTGTTTCTGAGATATTTGAGTGGGTCCTTTAAAATGGGACACTCTGCATGCATGTATGTATGTATCATGGACACACAACGTCTAGTTTCTTGAAGAGACAAGGGACATTTGAGACATTAATCGATATTATATAGTCGCGTATTATAACAACGAATGGAACATGAAATAATTATGCGAAATATGTTCAAAGCTTTAAGCAATACGAAAGACGGTGCTATTATAAAGTCTATTTGTTCGTACTTTTCATATTTTTTCTGAACAAAGTACCGTGATATATTTTATTGATATCGCGTTGTCCGTTTTATGAATTCTTGAAGAACACAGCATGAGATCGCTCAGAGTAGGGAAGCTGATTCTCGTTCAATATTACCTGACATTTGATTCGATGCGTTCGCCTGCACATAACAATAAATACGTTAGTATAAAAATATTTTCGGTATAGAAAAGAAATCGCGATATATTTTCGTTATTTGTTAATGTGAAAGTCTTCTTCTCCATTGTCAGAAAATATTTAATTACAATATAAAGGAATAAAGAATTGCAAATTGCAGTGTCAGTATATAATTGACGTAAGCAGATGTGAATTACATCGCGCAACACATGATCGCCGTTTCATCTGAAACGTTGATGTAAAAACCGCGTATCGCATGAAACTAAACGTCGTTACTTTTGTCTTACGCTACATTATTGACAACATGAAATTAAAATTGCAACACTTCCGCGTATCCTTCTATAGGAGATACCTATCTTATTAACGATTCCATTTAAATCGATTTAATACATAACGTATAACGCTTTTTGCCAATACAAAGTATCGACCTTCCAAGGGAATATGAAATGAGTCATAGACGGAAATTTTTCTTCGGCGACGAGAGTTATTAAAAAATTCCTTTTCAACGACCACAGCTTACCAATGGACGTCTTTGATACCAGATATTTTCGTATTAACAAGCTATTGTTGTCGTATGTCGGCTTGTGGCCAACTCGATCGTCGTCTAACAAGATTATAATTTTCTATTGCACGATACTTGGTATATTGATTTTATCGTTGCCGCAGGTATCTCACAAATTAACGCGCATTCACTAGAGAAAAGAATCAACTAATATTTCTCCAAAAGAAATTTTTTGAAATTTTTATTTCAATTTTCACCGTTTAAATTTTTCTATAATATTATATTCAGAATTATGCAACTCAATATAGTACGCGGTACTTTCTCAACAGATCGCATATCTATTTAAACATGCGACGAGTCTAGCCGATATTTACGATGTGCTACCGACTCTCACTGGCGCAAGTATATGTCTCATGAAATTGATCGGTTTGTTTTATAAATTTAAAAAAGTAAGAGCATAAACTCTTCCATCGAAATCAATATATTGGATTGAGTAAAAAGTCATTGCGTATTTTTTGTATGTTTTTCAAAATCATTTATTTATATAAAGAACAAAGATCAATCAATGGTATATTTTCGTTTTGTTCGATGACCTTTTGCCATCTTTCGGTGAGCTTCATAATTCCCCGTTCGTAGAAGGATCTGTCTTTATTGGCGAAAAACTGAACAAGGTGCTGATTTACCGCCTCATCTGAATTTAACGTTATTCCACGCAAGGAGTTTTGAAGAGAGCGAAACAAGTGGAAGTCTGACGGCGCAAGGTCAGGCGAGTATGCTGGGTGGAGCAACACATCCCATCCAAGCTCCAATAATTTTTGACGGGTCGCCAAAGATGTGTGTGGTCTCGCGTTGTCGCGATGGAACACAACTCCTTTACGATTGACGAGCTCTGGACGTTTCTGGATGACAGATTCGTTCAAACTGTCCAATTGCCGACAGTACACATCCGAATTGATTGTTCGGTTCCTTGGTAGGAGCTCAAGAAACACCACACCCTTCCAATCCCACCAGACTGAGAGCATAATCTTCCTCTGATGAAGTTCTGCTTTTGAAGTCGTTTGAGGCGAATCATCACGTCGGGACCAAGACCGTTTGCATTCCACATTGTTGTAAACAATCCACTTCTCATCACCAGTTATCATTCGTTTAAAAAAAGGATCGTTTTCTTCACGTTTCATGAGCATATCGCAGATGTTTATACGCGCCGTCAAATGAACTTCTTTGAGTTCATGAGGAATCCAAATATCGAGCTTGCTTACGTATCCCAGCTTCTTTAGGTGGACGTGAACACTTTTTTGGCTAATCTTCAATGTTTCTGCAATCTCTCGTGTCGTGTAACGTGGATTTGACTTGATCAATGCCTTTATTTTGTCGTCATCAACCTCGGTGGGCCTTCCTGACCGAGGAGCATCTTTGATATCAAAATCACCAGCGCGGAATTTCTTGAACCAGTTTTGGCACTGACGTTCTTGTAGAGCATCGTCACCGTAAACTTTACGCAATTTTTCACAAGCTTGACGCGCGTTCTTCCCCTTACGGAAGTAAAACAGTAAAATATGGCGAAAATGCACAGTTTGATCTTCCATCTTCAACTTGTTGTAAAATCTCCAAAACTCAACCAAATCGCTCAATTTTTTTTTAGAATGAAGCTTAAACCGTCAGCTGTTAAACGATATATGACAAACAAATGTGTGAATGACTCTAGTACTGCCAAAACTGAACTAATGCCATCTGTTGCAAAAATACGCAATGACTTTTTACTCAACCCAATAGACAAAAATTATTCTCCCAAAGATGAATGATCGCATTTCCAGTTTAGGATGCTTATTCAGCATGTACGATACGACTGGCGTCTATTAGAGAATCACGAGAATATTGAAATTCTAATGAGATACGTCGAGAGAAGTCGGATGTTTACAATGGCCTATTTAAGTATATCGTAACAACCTGATTGTTTTCTCGAGCAATCGTGCCAGAAGAGACAATTTTCTTTGCAGTTTTTATCGTCACGGGTGCAACCAGTTATATCACAGCACCGCTTACAGTACCGATACTCGACATTATATTGGCATCGAACGTGACGAGACCGAAAAGGTTGCCGCATTCGAGCGAATTCTTTCTGGATCTGGATAAGTATTACTACATTCTCTTCGCGATCACGTGCATAGGATACTTAGCAGCCTGCACAGCGGTGATCGCCATCGATACCATCTACTTCGCACTGCTGCAACATAGCTGCGGTATGCTGGCCATATTAAGGTGAATATAAAGTCCTGCAGAATTAATTTTATTTATATGAAATACGTTTCACACGCATATACGTATGTATACTTGCAGTCATCATTTAGAAAACAGTGTTATATACAACCAATCGAAATACGTCGATCGTAATTACATATCTAACAATAAGTGGGACAAGGATATTGAGAATATGGTACAATGCGTACAGCTACAAATCAGAATAGAAAGGTTCGTATAAATTCACGGTAGAGTATTGAGGCTTATTGAAACAATATTATAGATAATAAAAATATATATCTCTCTACTTTTTTTATCTGTCATTAATAGACTGATTCAGTTAATCGAATCAACGTTTGCGATATGTCTCATTATCGATATGGGTTTAGGAGTTTTATTTCAATGTTCCGCGTGCGTGATGGTAATAAATATCTAATAAGTTATTAATATTTTCTTAATAAATTATTTTTCCATTAAAATATTGCAACATAAGGTATACCTTGATCCGTTATTTTAAATCGTTGATTTAAAATCGTAGATGGCATAATTCCGTGCATTGTTGTGCAGATTGTAACCCATATGGATGCTATGGAGATGATGAGAAACGGTCCACTTTTGCTCCTTCAAAGTTCTCGAATATTTTTCAACAGCTGGATAGGGCAGGAAATAATAGATCACAGTGCTCAGGTTCCTGTCGCAGCGTAAATTGCCAATTTAATTAATTGATGGCGTTTAATTTTGTACAACTAATACAGCCCCTCGTTAAATCCTTAACTATAATATACTTTCAGATATAATAAAATATGGTATCAAACATCCCTGAGGGCAAAGAAGATGTTTTTATTTTTATTAATGAAATGTCAAAAGCCGTATCGTTTAACTGTGGCCAAATTATATGTAATCAGTTTAGAAGGTTACTGTAGGGTATGTGTGTGGTGCCAAAATTCAATGCACGTATGAATAATACAAAAATATATACTATTCAATAATTTATAAATAATTTTTCTCTATATAAAATTTAAACAAATACGTGAATTCAGGGAGAGGAAGAAAGGAGGGAGGGGAGGGGGGAGAAAGGGCATTATTTATAATTTTACCTGATTATATTTTTATTATATATTATATTTTTTATAATTTTATAATTTTATTTTTGTAATAACATATATCTTACATTTTTAAGATCATGAAAACATCCGTCTCCTATGTTACGTTAATGGTATCGTTAAATTCGGATGACGTATAATTGTTTACAATCTGGAATCCTGCGATTTACTTTATGCGTCGAACATAGAAAATAATTGTGAATAAATATTCCGATAAATAAACATATTCGTCTTATATGCATTGCCAAATTTTAATCCTCTATCGCCTTCCATTTCATATAATGTTCTTAATTTTTATATTGTAAAGAAAAACATATGTGTTCTAAATTTGAATTTAATAGATATATATTCCTTTCAATATATTTTTCAAATTCAATAGTAAAGTTTATCGCAAATCTAATTGTAAATATCGAAATAAAAAAAATATGAAAAATCACTATATATAATTTATACAATGAAATAAATTTTTAATTACAACTAGTAATGCGTCTGGTACATCTACAATCATTATTCTTTCTTCAGGCTACATTGATAAACGTCAATATCACCAGTTGGTACAGACAAGCGCATAAGGTACATTTTATCACAAGCGATAAGATAGGCGAGTAACATTTTACCGTATGCAGTAATATACTTAGTAAAAAAAGTAGAAACAAAATAGCTGCAATAACGAATATAAACATCATCACGGAAAATACATCGCCATTCAACAATCAACAGCTTAATATTCGTAAAGTTAATCAATTCTCTCTGTAATAAGTATAAAGTTCGTACGTTATATTTTGCTGTGCGAAGTTAATCAAAACGTTCTGATTATAAACCGAACGATTTCTTCGAGCTGCTTCATTCGCAGTTCTATCTCCCCGATCACAAAAAGTTGCACGATTGATTGAGAAAAATGACTCATTATTTATACATATGTAATGCTTTGCTTCGCGGCATCGTACATTATTACGTAACTCCTCGCGGCTCTTTCATCGTGATAAGTTTCTTTTTGAAACTATCCTCAAAGAAATACACGATAACTCACACAAATAAGCGACTGAATATTTAACGAGATATTTGACCGTCTGTCACAATATCTTCCCTTTCAGTGACTTGATAATACAAAATGTCTTTTTACGACAATCACTACTATTATCTTAACAAAAGATTCCTGTCCATTGTCGGCCAATGGCCATTTCAATCGCGACTGGAGAGTAACGTGATGCTCGCTATTGCATTATTGTTCCTTTGCAGTTTAACGGCTTTAGAGGTGTTTGAAATGTATCATGATATAAACAATAGTGAGAAAAGTTAGAACTAAGATTGATCGTCTGTTTCCGATATGCTGTAGTTCCTGGGCCTAATAGCTGGAATAACGGATATGAACATCATCATGGAGAATACATCGCCGTTATTGATCAATAGCTTCATCTTCGTGAAGCTAATCAACTCTCTCTGTAATAAGTATAAAGTTCGTACGTTACATTTTGTGTCGCGCAAAGTTAATCGAAACGTTCTGCGATTATAAACCGAACGATTTCTTCGAGCTACAGATGAAGGATCTTTTAGAGCGTATCGAAGAGACTTGGAAGATGACACAAATCGGACCAGAAAATGAAATATTACGGAGTTATGCAGAGCAAAGCAGGACGTTAACGATACAATATGCCCGTAAGTAATTTGAGTTATACGAAAATTAAAAATTTTTTATCGAATCAGTTGGGTACTGATTAATATATAGAAATTCAATATTTATTTCTTAATATCACCATTCACTGAGTAATTTTTCAACTGATATATCATAAATATTTGTATTTTTTTTCTTTTGGATTATTTTATATTTTCCATGTCTGTTTTTATTTAAACTATATTGTGCTTAAACTCTCAGTAGTCTTTGATATAAAAAAATTTCCTCTTGTCTTTATTAAATTAATATGATATGGAAAAAGAAAAAAAAAAAGAATTGATTCGTTGCAGTTGGTCTTTATTCTATGTGGATCTCTTACTCCACAATGCCGATCGTCGTCAGTGAGATATATTCGCTCTTACCGACAAATGAAACTTATACGGCCAGGTTTCTATATCGCTTGGAACATCTTCTCGACGTAGAAAAGTACTTCAATCTCTTGATGCTTCATGGGATTATTAGCGTATTCTATATAGTGTCGGTAGTGATAGCTATCGACGGTATGTTTGTTCTTTGCATTCAACATGCCTGTGCATTGTTCGAGGGTATAAAGTAAGCCCGATGATGCATAAAATCTATAATGTGTGAAAAAAATTTCTGAACTTCTATTTTTATAAAATAGATACAAGATACAGCACATAGGGTCGAGGCTCGATTTTGTGACGCTCAAGCCGAATATAATGGACGATGAAGCGTTTCATGTCATAATTGATTGCATTAAATCGTACAAACGTGCCGTAAAGTTAGTGTCAGTAGTGTCTTTAGGTATAGATGTCTTGTGTAATTTGATAAAGAGAGAACATATACGTATAAAGTATATCATTTTTATATAACATTTTATAGCTTCTTGCGGCAATTTAAATATCTTTATATCGTTTCCCTCCATTCTATAATAAGATAAATTATAATAAACTAATTATATGAAACATTTTTAAATATATTTGTTTATTGTACATTATTTGTTTATTATACATTTGTTTCATTGTATTACAGATTTTCAGATTTACTCTCATCCACTTTCGAAACATGTTTTTTCTTCTTACTGGGAAATGTGGTTATAGCTTTAAGCTTCAACGCGGCTGAGGTAAATATGAAAATTTTAAACAATACCAGCCATTTTATTTGGGATATACAGAATATTTCAGATCATTTGGGACAATACTCGTGTGCAGATAGAGCAGACCAAACTAAAGTTAAGTGTGCACTGCCGCATACTATCAAACGCGCGGCTCACCGACGTGCGCCCGGCTAAAGATCGGCGCTGATTGGCCAGACTTTACTCAATAATAACTCCTTTATTAAGCATTATAAAAAAAAAATGATAGAGAACTTTTCAGTTTGGTCCGCTCTATCTGCACACGAGTATTGTCTCGAATGATCTGGGACACCCTGTATAATAAAGATTATGTTTAAGTTGATAATGATAGACATTCAGTTGGATGAAATAATCAGAATCCTTGCTGCTAATATAGCGCAATTGTTACATATATTCTACTTGAGTTTAATGTCTCAACGACTGATCGATCACAGCAGCGGGCTCCAAGAAGCAATGTATGTGCGTACTTAAGTTGATCAATAATATTAAGAATATTGGAAGAAATTTTGTGCTCACTTTTTTTAATTACTAAAGAAAATTTGAAAAAAGAAATGTATGGAAATAGAATATTTTGCAATGATGTATAATATTTTATGATTCTACTTTGTATGTCTGTATGTGTAATACATATACATACATACATTTAAACGATTTATGAATCAATGTCACCATCTGAGCAAATTAGGAATAAACAATCAATTAATGTATCAAATGGATTAACAGTTATAGCTGTGAGTGGTATAAAATTTCATTAAGATCCAGACAACTATTGAGATTCACATTAATGCGAGTTGTTAAACCATGTCAAATAAAAGCTGGTAAAATATACGTAATGTCAATGGAAAATTTCAGCTCGGTATGTATGATTAGAAATTTATCACTATTTTGATAGAATGCAAAATTTTTCTTTTTCTTATTATTTTCAGATATTACAAGTATCCATGTCTTACTTCACTATGCTCACATCTATGCAATAATAATCATATAAAACGGTATAATAATCTGGAAATAAAAAAAGAATGTTGATTGCAAGCTGAATTATTTAATATAACGGATAATTGAAGCACTGATGTAATGTACTAATTTAATATATATTATTAAAAAAAAAAAAAAAACATTAAATCATAAATTGATATTAATTTCTACTTTTATACGAAATGTGATCTTAATATAATAATGACAAATATATATAGAGGAAAGTAAGGTAAAACCGGGTACCTTTTAGATTTGTTTTCTTACAAAAAATCTAAGAGTAAAAAAGATGTTGTCGATCGTTAGTAGTCTTCAGTGAATCTTAAACTATAAGAAAATAAGGCTATTTGCTGAAAAGAATGTATGGTTACCGAGACTAACCAGATTTTGTGAAAAAGTTAAAGTACCCGGTTTTGTCCTAGCGGTAGAGTAAAACCGGGTACCCAATTGAAAATATGCGAAACATCGTGTAATTCCAAAAACTAAATTTATATTAATCAAAGTACGATATAAAGATGTATTCCATTGACAAAAATCACAAATAAAAGATATCCTCTTGTTCAACATTGCTGCAAGACTTCCTTATTTAACTTTTTAAGTTTAGAGATTTCAAAAAACTATCGTTTCAGTGATTTCTTTTTCCGAACGCTAATTTTTGTTTTCAACTGCTCTTTGTAAAGACACAAAGTCAGGTTTCCTCTTTTCATTATATCAAATCTGTAAGTACCCGGTTTTGCCCCAACGCAAGAAAAGTGACAAATACGGCGGTTGTATATTCCGGTGTACAAAGTGCCGATCAAAACTAATATGATATACTTTCAAATGTGTACAGAATGCAATGCTGCACTCACATATTAATGATTTTAATAAGAGAAATATATAGTTTGATCTTCAATTACAAGACTCGCATACTATTTCTCTTACTATTCCTTGTCCCACGTATTTGTCTAAGTTTCACAAAGTTCGCTTACTTTATAAAACGCTAGCGCAACACAACGCGCGCTTCACGCGCGCCATTTATTCATTTTCATTAAACATTTTTAACGATATATACACAAAATACACAAATAACTGTCAAAATATGCAATGACAGCCGCTCACGAAGTAAGGGCAATGACAGAACCAATCAACATCGCGAAAAAGCGACAACAATAAACTTCGAGACTTTCGAGTATCGTCTTTACATGCCTTTTTTTAGAAAAGGAAGAAAAGGATATATAGCTTCATTCGCAGTTGTATCTCCCCAATCACGAAAAGTTGCACCATTGATTGAGAAAAATGACTCATTATTTATACATATGTAATGCTTTGCTTCGCGGCATCGTACATTATTACGTAACTCCTCGCGGCTCTTTCATCGTGATAAGTTTCTTTTTGAAACTATCCTCAAAGAAATACACGATAAATCACACAAATAAGCGACTGAATATTCAACGATATATTTGACCGTCTGTCACAATATTTTCCCTTTCAGTGACTTGATAATACAAAATGTCTTTTTACGACAATCACTACTATTATCTTAACAAAAGATTCCTGTCCATTATCGGCCAATGGCCATTTCAATCGCGACTGGAGAGTAACGTGATGCTCGCTATTGCATTATTGTTCCTTTGCAGTTTGACGGCTTTAGAGGTGTTTGAAATGTATCATGATATAAACAATAGTGAGAAAAGTTAGAACTAAGATTGATCGTCTGTTTCCGATATGCTGTAGTTCTTGGGCCTAATAGCTGGAATAACGGATATGAACATCATCATGGAGAATACATCGCCGTTATTGATCAATAGCTTCATCTTCGTGAAGCTAATCAACTCTCTCTGTAATAAGTATAAAGTTCGTACGTTACATTTTGTGTCGCGCAAAGTTAATCGAATCGTTCTGCGATTATAAACCGAACGATTTCTTCGAGCTACAGATGAAGGATCTTTTAGAGCGTATCGAAGAGACTTGGAAGATGACACAAATCGGACCAGAAAATGAAATATTACGGAATTATGCAGAGCAAAGCAGGACGTTAACGATACAATATGCCCGTAAGTAATTTGAGTTATACGAAAATTAAAAATTTTTTATCGAATCAGTTGGATACTGATTAATATAGAAATTCAATATTTATTTCTTAATATCACTATTCACTACTGAGTCATTTTTCAACTGAAATATCGTAAATATTTCTATTTTTTTTTTTTTTTGGATTATTTCGTATTTTCCGGAAATGTATGCCTTCTGTTTTTTCAAAACTATATTGTGCTTAAACTCTCAGTAATCTTGGATATAAAGAAGACTCTCTTGCCTTTATTAAATTAATATGACATGAAACAACAAAAAAAAAGGAATGATTCGTTGCAGTTGGTCTTTATTCTGTGTGGATCTTTTACTCCACAATGCCGATCGTCGTCAGTGAAATATATTCGCTCTTACCGACAAACGAAACTTACACGGCCAGGTATCTATTTCGCTTGGAACATCTTCTCGACGTAGACAAGTACTTCAATCTCTTGATGCTTCATGGGATTATTAGCGTATTCTATATAGTGTCGGTAGCGATAGCTGTCGACGGTATGTTTGTTCTTTGCATTCAACATGCCTGTGCATTGTTCGAGGGTATAAAGTAAGCCCGATGATCCATAAAAACTATAAAAACTATATGTAAAAAAATTTTTTGAACAATATTTTTATAAAATAGGTACAAGATACAGCACGTACGAGGCTTCGATTTCGTGACGCTCAAGCCGAATATAATGGACGATGAAGCGTTTCATGTCATAATTGATTGCATTAAATTGTACAAACGTGCCTTAAAGTTAGTGCCAGTAGCGTCTTTAGGCATAGATGTATCTTGCGTAATTTGATAGAAAAACTTATATAAAGTATATTATTTTTATATAATACTTTATAGCTTCTCGCGACAATTTAAATATTTTTATATCGCTCTCCTCCATTCTATGTTAAATTAGATTACATAAACTAATTATATAAAACATTTTTCAATAGACCAATACATTTGTTTCATTCTTTTACAGATTTTCAGATCTGCTCTCATCCACTTACGAAACATGCTTTTTCTTTTTACTGGGAAATATAGTCATAGCTTTAAGTTTCAACGCGGCTGAGGTAAATATTCAATTTGAAAATTTTAAACAATACCAGCCATTTTATTTGGGATATATAATAAAGATAATGTTTAAGTTAATAATTATGGACGTTCAGTTGGATGAAATAATCAGAATCGTTGCTGCTAATATGGGGCAATTGTTACATATATTCTACTTGAGTTTAATGTCTCAACGACTGATCGATCACAGCAGCGAACTCCAAGAAGCAATGTATGTGTGTATTTAAGTTGATCAATAATATTAAGAATATTGAAAGAAATTTTGTGCTCACTTTTTTTAAATACTAAAAAAAATTGGAAAAAAGAAATGTATGAAAATAGAATATTTTGCAATGATGTATAATATTTGATGATTCTACTTTGTATGTCTGCATGTGTAATACATATATATACATACATTTAAACAATTTATAAATTAATAGTCACAATTTGAGCAATTTAGGAATAAACAATCAGTTAATGTATCGAATGAATTAACAGTTATAGCTGTGAGTGGTACAAAATTTCATTAAGATCCAGACAACTGTTGAGATTCACATTAATGCGAGTTATTAAACCATGTCAAATAAAAGCTGGTAAAATATACGTAATGTCAATGGAAAATTTTAGCTCGGTAAGTATGATTACAAATGTATCACTATTTTGTTGATAAAATGCAAACTTTTTGTTTTTCTTATTATTTTCAGATATTAAAAGTATCCGTGTCTTACTTCACTATGCTCACATCTATGCAATAATAATCATATAAAGCGGTATAATAATCTAATAGAAATATGATTGATTACAAGCTGAATTATTCAATATAATGGATAACTTAAGCCTTGATATAATGCGCTAATTTAATATATGTTATTTACAAAAGAACATTAAATCTTAAATTTATATTAGTTTTTACTTTTATACAAAATGTGATCTTAATATAATGATGACAAATATATATATATACATGTGTACTTCATTACTTCGCTGTCATAATTATTAATAATTAGCGCAACCAAATAAAACGAATAATAAAAGATGAATAAAACTGAAAAAAGTGCATCCACTTTTTTCAAGTCTTTAAATAAAAATAAAGGTAATATTTACTCACTAAACTATATTTTAATAAATGCGATATAACTATATTCTGTACATTTAACATCACAGCACTATTTACCGCACTGATGCTCGATGTTATACTAGTATCGATTTTAACTACGAGATAGAAAAGATTCACCATATCCGAAAAAGTTCTTTTTGAATCTAAAGAATTAGATATTTATATTCCATTGGTAATATATTACTTATTTAAATTTGTGAAGTTTGTTTAAAAATCAATTAAATTCACATTAGCATATAGAATTTTACATTTACATGTATAAAAAGTATATTATATTATACAAATCTAAACAGTTAAAGTATTCCCTTAGCCAAATGGCTGACAAATAATTGGAAGATAATGACCTAACCTAACCTAACCTAACCTAACCTAACCTAACCTAACCTAACAATAATTTTGCATAAATATACAAAACTTCAAGAGCGTACACTAGCGAAGACAAGAAGCTGCCTAAAATGCACGCTGGTGAATATGATTCGGCATTCTTGCTTTTATCGACATCGCACTGTCTATTTCCCGTTAAATTAGAATTTTTAAGCAGTTATAATACCTAACGGCATGCTGAAATGAAAGTCACGCGTATTTTTAAAATTTCTCGCGACTTTATATCTACGCGTATATGACTTTAACTTTCATGTCGTCCATTGCCGTGAAAAGCATTTCTTACGAACGCGAGCTAAACATAGATGTACAGATTGTGTATTGTATCACGTGACGATTATTTTAAACGCGAAGAAATATTGTTACCTCATCTTATTGCATTTCTATTATACTACCTTCTTTTTGATGATCACCGGTAATAACGGATTCCATAGATGACAGTTTACGTGCAATATCTACTTGCGATCCCTCCCAAACTATAAGACTAATAGGACTATATATTCGTCAAAACATGAAATATTATAACAATCGTTCTATTTAAAATCCTGCGGGTATAAATTTCAATTTTATATGTGTATTTTTAAAATATAATTTTTCTGTCATTCTGATTTTTTTTTTTTTGCTGTTTATTCATTTTATAATAAATTAATGATAAATCAGTAATAAATTTAAAAAATATTATGTTATATTAATTTGTAAATCAAATGTATTTTGAGGATATATCTCCTCAGAAATATATCAGTTTCAGGCTCTCGAAAATATAGATCTGTTACTGATTCTTTAACGAAAATGTAATCCGAATGAACACACGACAATCGCGATACTGATATTGTGAGATGTTATTAAATTCGGTAACGACGAAAGAGAAAAAGGACTCTTATTACAAAGAATAGATGCAAACTATAAGATAAATCACTGTCTAAAATCAATCGCGAAAGGGAACGTCAGAAATACGTTTCGTACAATGAATATTCGATCGCGCCTGTGCCTTTCATCACTCTAGTAAGGGTAATCGGTCCTGTAAATGTCCGCAATTTCTCGTGACTATATATATTTCACAGATTATGTCTACTTTATTCTCTTTGAGAGAATTTTTGATTAGATTAAAAATTGCGAAGCGACGTACAGCAGTACAGCAGTCGTAATCGAGTGATGAAAATGGATACACCAAACCATATCTTTCAGTCTCGACAATACAAATACAATCGTATATTGCTTTCATGGCTGGGGCAATGGCCCTTTCAAAAGAACAGAGACAGATGGACTATCCTCGTTGCTGTGTTATTTATTGCCATAACGCAGTTCATCCCTCAGGTACAGTCGCTTATTGGGGGATTCTTATATTATCTCTGTCAATTATATATATAAATATATATATAAGTTGTTATTATATAAAATTGATTTTATTATATAAAATATATAATAAAAACAATAACTTTTATCTCACTGTACTTTTCGATAAACTTAAATAATAAATTTCAATAAACTTAATAATTTTAATGTGTTGTTTTAAGTTTCTTGGTAATAAATTTTTTTATTTCTTTTTTTATGATATTCTTCAAAAACGAGCAATTTTCCAAGGAACTTTTTTTCTTAATTTATCGATTCGTCTTTCACACGCTCCCGAAACTTTGACATTTAATTGACTGTATATTATATCGTTTATTATATATTTATATTTAATATATTTTCTCTCTCTTTCTTTGTAAACTCATATATATTTTTACAAGTAATATATAATATTATATTATCTAAAACAATACATATATTTATATTTTTTAAGAACAAGAAACGTGTATATAAATACCAGTGCATATAAAATATATTAGAAGTTGAAAATATTGAGATTTATTAACGATACTTTTATCTCACTATAAATTATTAAATTCAAGGCACTTGCTTTAGTGACGTTACGTGGTGATCTAGATGCAATACTTGAATGTATAGCACCACTGTTAGTAAACTGCCTTTGCATTGTTAAGCTAACAAATTTGATTTTCAATACGAAGAAGGTACGTAGAAGATCCCATATTTTTCTCGAATATTAGGTATGTTATATATAGGGCGCTATAGGAGTGCTAGGAGTATTACATATAGTATATATATACCATATATGCAGAATTGCATTACTAAAGAAACGATATTTCAAGCCGTAGATCAAGATACTTCTTATGCACATACAAAGAGATTGGCAATCGTGGATCATCGACAGCGAATTCGCAATTTTGTACAAATTCGCCGAGAGTGGAAGAAACATCACAATCGGTTATGCCAGTAAGATATAAACGCTATTAATTTTGTCAGGCGGTAGAAAAGAAATCAGACGGTAGAAGATAATAGTAATAAAAAATATTTAGATAATAATTATGTTAATTAGAATTAATAATATATTATTCCATGATTCACAGCGTAATTTAAATGTTTACTAAAAATGATTTTAATTATTTGTCCATCTATATCGAAAGCATCATAAACGCTGAAAATGATCTCAAATATAATTAATGTAAATAATAATATACAAAATTTAGGTGGCATGTATGCGTTTGGCAGCCTCTTTCCGATAATGGCGATAATTCCGAAGATAATTGGCAGAAATGTAACTTCCAACTATTCGACGCGACCAGTGGGATTTCCATATCATGTCGATTATTTTGTAGACCTCGACAAATATTACTATCCCGTGCTGATTCATAATTATTTAGCCACTGCAATTCGTCTCACTATCATAGTCGCATCCGACACCTGCGTGATTATCTTGGTTCAACATTGTTGCGCACTGTTCTCGATCATTAGGTACGATATAATGATTTAAATAAATTGAACAAAACAAAATATTTATATTCCCTCGTTTTCGTTCTTTAGATATCGGATGGAACATATACGAAAGTCCGTTGAACAAGACAAAAAGCTCGCTTTTCTTGAGGAAGATGATAAGATCTACAAGAATTTTGTGTATTGCATCCGAAAACATGAGGATGCCATACAGTTAGTGCTCATATATGTTTATATAACTGCGTAAAAGGATAATAATTTTTCATTTAAATATTATAATATTAGAATATAAAGGGAGCGGGCGGAGCAAAGGGGGAAAAAAAAAAAAAATTTGTCGAATATGCTAATTATTTTCCTTTTCAATAAGATTCGCCAACTGCTTGGAGATTATTTACAAAAAGGCGCTTTTCGTGGAGGTCGGTTTAATCATATCGATGATGAGTTTATCAGCTCTACAGGTTTGTACTAAATACATGGTGTTACGTGTGTATGTATAATATGTAAATTTGCGCAATTTTGTAAATTTAGTCATTAAAATCGCTCCATTTCGGAATATCTAGGCGACCAATGACACCCTCACTCCACAGATCGCAATCCGACATGGTGGCTATATAATCGCCCAATTATTACATTTATTTACTATATGCTGGTTAGGGCAACAAATAATCGATCATAGCGATCGTGTATACACATCAATGTAAGTCGGAATGTAGATTTTCTGTCCACTAAATTTTTTTTTTTTTTTTTTTTAATAAAAGTTAGAAATATAATAATATAACAGAAGTAAATCGATATTAATAAAATTCTTAATATTAGTTATCGAGGCGAATGGTATGAAACATCATTCAAATCCAGAAAACTCTTAAACATGATAATGTTGAGGAGCATCTCACCTTGTACAATGACCGTTGGAAAAATTATGGTTCTTTCTCTTCCTAGTTTCAGCGCGGTAAGAGATTATATCCCCCATGATTTCTTTTATATAACGATCTTCCTATTAACAATAATATTGTATTTCTCCAGGTTGTACGTACATCTGCTTCGTATTTTACAGTCTTACAATCTGTACGATAAAGTGTAAAACTTTCAGAATTTTTTTTTCCCCGCAAAGTGTAAAATTATCGATGTAAAAAGATGTTGTATAATATTCCGTTGTTTGAAATAATTGAAGAATATCAGTATACTCGTGCGTGTAAGATCATCATTATACAAAATCAACCATAAAAGAGCATTATAAATAGATACGCCTACGATTAGTGCCCGATCGTTCAAGTCTTTCATCTAGTAGTATAGTCAATCTGGTAAGCGTTGTCAATTCCTCGTGATTATATTTATTCCATCTGCTATATACCATCATTTTCCATCTGAGAGAATTTTTTATTAAACTCAAAATCTGAAGCAACTGAGACAATATTACGGCGATACAGTAGTCTCAATCGAATGCTGAAGATGGATTCACCGAGCGATATCTTTCAGTCTCGACTGTATAGACTCAATCGCGTGTTGCTTTCATTACTAGGACAGTGGCCCTTTCAACAGGGCGTACATAGACGTGTTATCTTTGCAACAGTGTCGTTTCTCGCTTTATCGCAAGCCATCACACAGGTATAATCGTTTTATATGTTGCGATTCTAATTTATAATTATCTGTCAATTTATTTTTATATACTTTCGTGGGAAAATCTTTTCTTTTATCTCATCGCGCGGCATATCGTAAAGATAATTTAACGAACAAGAAACATTTAAATAAAAATTTATAATTATCAGTTAAAAATATTGGAAATTATTAATATGTGTTGAAAATTATTAAACAGAGATTCGGTCGCATTTTTTTTTTTTTTTTAATTTTTCGCAAAATGTATCTTTTGCATTGATATCTTTTTATCCTGACACAAATTATTGGATTCAAGATATTCGCTTTAGTGACATTACGTAACGACCTTAACGCAACACTTGAGTGTGTACCATCGCTCATAATATACGGTCTCTGCATCGTTAAAGTGATAAATTCACTGTGTAATATGAAAAAGGTATGCACATATGATCGGTATATTAAACGCGCGGATATTCCACATTTCTAAATAAATGAAATTTCGTGCCATAGAGCAAAATACTTCTTATACGTATACAAAGAGATTGGCAATCGTGGGCTATCCAAAGTGAATTCGAAATTATGCAGAAGTTTGCGGAAACTGGAAGGAGCCTTACGATCGGCTATGCTAGTAAGATATCGATGTATAGAAATTATTATTATATTATTTTCAAATAATCGCGGGCTAATAAGAGCCAGAACGCGGATGTTCTCTTTTATTTTGTTATTATTTTATTATTATATTATATTATAGTATATTATATTTTAAAATTAGTAGAATAATATAGAAAAAGTTTAACTAATAGTTAAATTAATAACAATTGTTTTTATGCGCAGGCTTGAGTGATAATTGTTAAAAAAGATTAAGTCTTGTTAAAAATTAATTCTTGTTAAAAATCAAATTAAATATATATTGAAAATAATTCGTAAATATTATTCGTATCCTCAAAAGCTCATAAATATTATTTTGTGAGTGCTCTAAAATTGAAACATTTTTTTTTAAATATCGCTTAAACTTAGGTGGCATGTATGCGGCTGGCAACATCTTTTGGATAATGGCGATAATTCCGAAGATAATTGGCAGAAATATGACTTCCAACTATTCGACACGGCCAGTAGGATTTCCATATCATGTCGAATATTTCGTAGATGTCAACAAGTACTACTATCCCGTGTTGATTCATAATTATTTATCCGGTGTCATTCGACTCACTGCCATAGTCGCATCTGATACCTGCGTGGCTATTCTAGTACAACATTGCTGCGCACTATTTTCAATCGTTAGGCACGTAATCTGGTAATATAAATCGATTAAGGTATACTTTGAGAAATTGATTTTCTTCGTTCATTAGATACCGATTGGAGCATATACAAAAATCTATCGAACAGGATAAAGAACTCGCTATGCTGGATAAAGATGATAAGATTTATGCGAATTTTGCTTACTGTATTCGAAAACACGAAGATGCCTTACAGTTAATAATTATAAATAATTAATTATTAATTATTAATAATTATTCAATAATTTTGAATTATTAAGACAAATATAGAAATTATCAGTTTACATATTTTAAAAAGAGATTAGATAATTACCAATTTTTTTTTTTTTTTTAAGGTTCGCGAGCTTCTTGGAAGCTATTTACTCAAAGGCGTTCTTTATAGAAGTCGGCTTAATTGTAGGAGCTATGAGTCTCTCAGCTGTACAGGTTTGTGCTGAATATATATATATATATATATATTTTTTAACAGTAAATTGCAACAATAAAACGTGCGATTTTGTAAATTCTATTTATAATATTAAAATTGTTTCGAAATCTTTAGGCGACTAATGGTAACATTACTCTAAGGGATGCAATGCAACACGGCGGTTTTATAACTGGTCAATTATTGCATTTATTTACCGCATGCTGGTTAGGACAACAAATAATCGATCATAGCGATCGTGTATATACATCGATGTAAGCCAGAATATAAAATTTTCGTCCACAAAGTTCTTTAAAATATAAATCTCATAATTAAAAATGCAACATTAAAAAAATTAATCAAATATAAAAAATTCTCATTACAATTTATAAAATATATTAGGTGTACAACTTTGCTTGCGCCGTTTTTTTTTCCCGAAATTCGAGGCTTTATTGTAAAAAACTGGTTATACGTTTTGAAATTGCTCGTTGAGTCACTCCCAATGATCGTGCCAATTCTTTTTGACTTTGACTCGAGTCTTCATTAAGTAATGCCTCCAATTCTGCATCTTCGAAAACCTTCTTCTCTCTTCCACCGCTATGCCGGTCTTCGACGCGAAAATCACCGTTCTTGAAGCGTTGAAACCACTCACGACACGTTCTTTCACTAATAGCGGCTTCGCCATAAGTATTTGAGAGCATTCGATGAGCCTCAGCCGCAGATTTCTTCATATTGAAGCGGAAAATTAAAATCTCCCGCAAATGACGAGAATTTTGCTCGTAAACTGACATTTTCAATCGAGAATAACTTTATGACGCGGACACAAATCGACCAATGTTTCCATGGGATTATGTTGACAGATGCCCAAGTTTATTGCATGACGTCTATGATCTATTTATTTCGACCACTACTTACCGCTAAAGCCATTTATAGGAAAACGGCGGAAGCAAAGTTGTACACCTAATATTAATAAAATTCTTAATAATATAAAATACTAATTTCTTCAATCTTAATATTAGTTACCAAGGCGAATGGTACGAATCATCTCCGAAATCCAGAAAACTTTTAAACATGATGATGCTAAGAAGCACTTCACCTTGCACATTAACTGTTGGTAAAATCATGGTCCTTTCTCTTTCGAGTTTCAACGCGGTAAGACTCATCAATTTAATCTATTATACGACAATCTCTCTATATTTATCGAGCAGAATATTTTGCAAATTTCCATTTTTTAGATCGTGCGTGCGTCCGCTTCGTATTTCACCGTCTTTAAATCCGTACAATAATTTAAAAGTATCGAAAATATTTTTGAGAAGTATAACATTATTATTATTGATGTAAGAATGTATAATACTATGTTGTCTACATAATGATAGAATATAGATGTAATCTACATTTACGTAAAGATAATTATAAATAAGAATTAACTCATATGCACGATTCTTTGATAAAACATATATTGTTTTTGTGAAACAAAAGATATAGAAACCCTTCAATTATAATAACGAATAAAGACGCATCTCTTCTCCTAAAAGAAAAGACTGTTCTTCTTCAAAACTTTAACACGATAAATATCTTGAACAAAATTTACATTATATGCGCATGTCTATCATGCTTTAATAAAAGCGAATAACATAATAAAAGTCTAAAAAAATAAACAGACACACGATAATTAGTTTTTGGAATAAAAGAATTTTTTTCTCCAAGACAAAAAATTAACACAGTTCCACTTTTAAAATTAAAACGTTAAAAATTAAAAATTCACATTAATGATTATCATATCAAATATTTGTGTAAATAATTTAATAAAATTCTAAAACAATCGTATTAATTTTTGAATATAAAACGTTTTTTTTTTTTTTTTAAGAAGAGAAATCAGCATTTTAGCCTGCTGAAAATTATCATAAATATTTGTAAACAATTTTTTACTTCGTAATGGCTGTTACTTTATCGTCGATAATTCTTTTATATATTATAAAGCTTTTATAAATAATATGAATATTTAATAGTAATCTGTAATAAGGAACTGTATATACAAGATAGTCACATATACTAGAAGATGCGATGCTTGAATAACTAAATAAGATTGCACGCAATAAAAGACTCACGCACAAATTTTTATTAATATAGCGGTAAATAAATCAAATTGGAGCATTTTTTCACTTTTATCACAGAAGATGTAATTTCTTTCAAGGTATAAGAAAAATTAAAATCTGCCAAAAAATTGCACGTATGTAGAATAATCTTTCCTATAATTTGCAATTTATACGATTCTCTCTGTGATAGTCTTTTAGTATCGAAAATCTTTACAGCAATGCCAAGATATAGAGATAATCGAGAGCTCCTTTTACTGTCGTCACAAAACTGCTGTCTTTCATTTAAGTCAATGTAAACTGATTCAAAATCTGCAAAAGAGATACTACCTTTGATCTTGGATACCTTTGAGTATAGCCAGCTGCGCACAATTTGTACAAGACAATCTCGTAATTTCGCGATCGATAGCAAATGTTCCCTAACAGTAGTTACTTGTTTCATATCACAAATGCGTTGACAACACGTGCATGTCGCATACACATCAGCATTAAACGGAATCTCTTATGAGAGACCGATCGACCTTATCTATACTCTCGCGTAAGTCGAGTAAATTTTGCTTGCTCAAAATCGACAGCCGCGATTAAAAGAAGAAAAAAAAAAAAAGAAAAAAAACATGCGTTATGTCAACGAGTTCTTTCGTGAATCGAACTACAATAATCTCCGCATTCTGTTAACTATTTGCGGTGTGTGGCCCTTTCAAGCGTTCGCTAAACGTTGCGCGATGTACGTCGTATTTACGATTCTATTCGTATCCGTGATAATATTCGAGGTACATCGAAAAAAGAAAGAGAGAGAGGGAGTCATTTCAAAAGCATCGTGTACAGGTTGTGAAAAAATATCTGTCGCAATTTTCTCAAATAAATGTGCACCACTGTTTCCATGTAATATTTTGCGCCATACACTCTTTTCTCTCTTTTTTTAAATATTTTCATGTCAAACGAGAACAAGCGCAAAGATTCAATCGAGGAAATTGCGACGATCTTTTTCTTTCTATATTTTGTACACATTATTAAGGAAGTTAGAGGTATACTAATCTTCGAAATTGTAATATATTTGTCACAGCTGCTGTGTTTATTCAAAGTCTGGCCAGATTTTTTCGAAGTGTTCGATTGTCTGTCGATGCTATTCTTTTCCATAACGTCAACCTTTAGATTGATCTACACGGTGTATAAATTACCTAAGGTGCGTAAGTGAAAACGGTACTCTAATCATTTTAATTAAAACGTTGAAACACAATTAAGATAACAATGCAGCGAGCAACATTGTATTTAAATTGACTTCGAGCTATAGATAAAGATACTCCTGCTGAAAATTCAAGAGCATTGGTATTCTCCGAAGACGGACCAGGAAACTAAAATCTTACGTTCGTATTTATCGTTCGCGCGAAACTTAAGCTACATTTATGCAGGTAACGTAGATAAATTCATCGGTTCAACGATACAGCAATAATAATACAGATTAGAGGTTTGATCAAAAAACGTAGAATATAAATCTGAGAAAGTATTTTATTCTTAATGGACTTCTTAATGGGCTCCTATTTCAATGAAAAATTCTGAAAATATATCTTTTGAAAAACTGTCGACCTTTTGTGTAATTTTACACTTACATCCTAATGTTAATGCGTTAATTAGTTCAAGAGAATTACTATTCAATTTTTTTTTTTTAAAAGATTTGTCCTCTTATAAAGAATATCTCTTAATATATCATGACATAATACATTATAAGTATGTTTTATTTTCAGTTTTCCTATAACAATAACAATAATCACAAACCTCAACCGTCTATAAGATATAAACATCTTTCTATGTTAGCATCATGATTGACTTACTGACTTCTACGTATCGCATGCGACGTGAGAAGAAGATAATCTGTCTAAATCTTTATCTCCATATTTACAAAAGATGTTTTATATGTTCTTCTTTCATTTCCATACACGCTTTTGGCATCTTCTTCTTACAGAATCACCAAATCGCAAAGATCCGCAATCGCCGGTTGATGACAATTGATCGATTGTCGATGAAATCTTCTATTATGAAGTATGTATGAAAATTGAATAAGAACATTCAGACACGCGACACGTGGAAGCCAGTAAGTCAATTATGGGTGCTAACATACAAAAATGTTTATATCACAAAAACGATTGAGCTTTCGACCTAATGTTTACTAAAGTTTTCTCACTCAGTACGATGTATTGGATGATTGCATAAGTTCGTGCCCGATTTTCATAAATGGCATTAAGTTGCTGCATGGCGGAGTTCTATTGTTTTCGTGTATTAATTGTTGCTTACACCGAATAGATGACGTTGTTTTATGTCAATTTAGCGTCAGACATTGTTCAGATAAGTCCATTTGTGCATAAGAGAAATCATTAAAAATGGAGAACGAAAGGTGCATTTATCGGCATGTAATGCTATATGAATTTCGGAAAGGCGTGAGTGTTGGGATTGCGCAAAAAAATATTCAAAGCGTTTATTTGGACCGCGCTCCTGCTCTCCGAACAGTCAAAAAGTGGTTTGGCAGATTTCGAAATGGTGATTTCAACATGGAGGATCAACCCCACTCTGGACGGCCTTCTGGCATTGATGATGACATTGCGCATGCCTTAGTGGAAAGAAACCCAAGGATTACAACTGAGGATATTGCTGAGAGGCTGAACATCGATAATTCAACCGCTTTTCGTCATTTAAAAAAGCTTGGATACATTTCCAAGCTTGATACGTGGGTGCCGCATCTCCTGACTGAAAGGAATAAGCTGCAGGAAAACTGCAGGAGTCGCAATGGGAAATTCTGCAGCACCCGCCATATTCTCCAGATATTGCGCCTTCAGATTTTTATCTGTTCCGGTCTTTGCAGAATAGTTTAAATGGCAAGAATCTCAATTCCGAGGAAGCTGTCGAAAACCACCTTACAAACTTTTTTCAAGAAAAATCAAGTTCTTTCTTCAAAAATGGAATCGACAAGCTTATAGATCGTTGGAAAACCATTGTAGAAAAGAATGGAGACTATATAATTGATTAATGAAAGTATCATCTCTAAAATATAATCTATTGAAGTTTATATTTAAATCGGGCACGAACTTATGCAATCACCCAATATCTTATCTACCGTATATAAATATTGAATGGTTTTTTTTTTTTTAACCCTGTGTATCTACACAATTATTAAAATCCAGAAATCTAATATTTTCATATCTATCAGGTACTATTGTTGGCCACGCTGTGATATTTGCACTCACACCTTTGATAACCAGACTTTTCTACGAGAGATCCATTGGGACGATCGACACGTCAAACCAGACGCAGGAAACACAGCCTACCTATCGCATCAATTACGTGCTTGATTTACAAATGCGCTATATCCCACTTCTCATACAATGCTCTATATCCGAGGTATATTACACGATATTACTGACCGCGTTCAACGTCTTTTATTTAGCATGCGTCCAGCATTGCTGTGGTTTGTTCGCAGCTCTGAGGTAAGTCTGACGTATCCGCGAAAGTATTTAATTCTCAAGGCTGTCAAAAATTCACGTATTTAAATAAAATTTGTTCTTGCGCGCATTATTATGTATTAATATATTGTAGATATTATATGTAAAGAATATCGACATATGCACGATGTTATTAATTTTAGATATCGTTTGGAAAGAGCCTTTGAATCTGAAGACAATGCTGACGATTTAGCGACGACGTTCACGCGGAATAAATCTTATTCGAATATTGTGTACAGTGTTCGAAGACACGCAGAGGCAATACAGTTAGTATACATCTGCATGTGTAATAAGACAAAGCGTGGTCATAAATAATCAATAATAAGAAATTGACGTGTCTTCGTGCATTACACTAGATTCGCTATTGCCATAGAATCACTCTACAGATTACCATTCTTCATACACATGACGGTTAACGGATCATTGTTAAGTATCGTAGGATTTCAGGTAATTTAAATAATTAATAATTATATATACCATTGTGTCTCTGTTCGCAAGTATATGCAAGCGCATATATATGATAAAAAAATTTCTAGCTAATGGCAAATAAGGAAAACATCAATCGCCTTTTACCGTACGCTAGTTATCTCAACGCGCTTATGCTTAATACGTTCTTTGAAAATTGGCAAGGTCAGAAGATCATAGACTGCAACGAAAAAGTGCATGAATCCGCGTACGTTTGATACAATAGCCCAAGTACACTTTTCTCAGCACAGATGATACGGATAAATCGTATCATGTGTCCGTTATAAATATATTATAGATAATACAGAATGGCGAATAAATTAAATTAATTTTATATATATCAAAAGCTGCAATCAACAATCAATTTACCTTTCGCTGCATAGAAACTAAAAATATATTTGACTTGAGATCTTTTAGAATGAATAAACGTGTAGGTATTGTATAATGCGTGTTTGCAGATACAAATTGCAATGGTACAGAATGCCTGTAGTATCGCAAAAGCTTCTGATAATGATCATGATGAGAAGCAAAAAACCATTGACAATAACTGCAGGAAAATTCATTGTGCTGTCCTATGTAACTTTTAACGCGGTGAGTTTACAAGAGACCATCCGTCTTTCTTTATCGCTCTTTCTTTTTCAATAATATGAAATTTTATTTAAGATAATGCGTACAGCTTTCTCGTATTTTACGCTTCTACGATCTGTGCAGTAAAAACGTGATCGTGATAGAGAATTTAGGAGACATATTATATATAGCAGCCAATATGATTTAATAAAAGAAGAATTCGTTCACTAGAGAAGATACGTATGTTATTATAAACTTTCAATTTGTATCTTCCATACAAATTATTTTATGTAGCTAAATAAAACTAGAGAAAGAATCGCAATCGTATTGTATTTATATTCGCCTTCTCTTTCCTAAATACCTAAATACTTTGATTCTATCACGCAACTTTGTCACAGGTGACATCTCTCCGAGCTTTGATCTATTGTAATTGTATAACCGTAACTCACGAGTTGTCGAGCAAACGAACAATGCTTGTAACTGTTGTCACTGATAATAGTTTTCGAGGTGCAACTCTCACTGCATAGAACAGAGAACGGTGAAGTAAGAGAATGACGTGCGCACGACCTTAAAGAAAGAAAAGGCAAGGATAATCACCGTCAACGTTTGTGGCATCGAATTTTATTCGTAGAAGCTCGCTTACCGCAGCAAAGTTCTCCAAGTTTAAAGTGTACAGCTTGCCCGCAGTTATCTTAATCGGCACATAACTCCTCATTAGCATAATGGCAATCATCTTCTTTATTCTCAGCGAAGATTGATACCATTTTCCGTCGGTCCTGAAACATCCACGTGTCAAGTAGTGTTTCTTCATTGATATTATATATATTTTATTAAAATCATTATTTCTGGCAGATCTGTGTTTTTCGTAAGGCAATATTACAGATCGAGTATACGCTGGCAATTTGAATACGTTCCCCCGAATTGTGTTCCCGTGTACTTACGTGTATGGAAAAATTTTATCGGTGTAGTCCGATAGTTGCTGACCCGGCCAGCTTTCGAGAAAAAGAACGGAAAACAAGCACACCGTGAACGACGCGAATCGCAAAGCCTCCTTTGGATCGGTTAGCTTTACCACTGCCTAACGCGTAAATATATAAGAACTTTTTTATAGGTCGTACTTTTATATAGGTTTAATTATAAATGTCTAAGAAACATGTTTTATTCCAATCTCGTGCAGAATAATGTCAATCTTAAAAAGATAGTGCGTTTAAATTTAAAATTTTTCAATGTTACAATTGCGAGAGTTTGTACTGTTTCCAGTACTAACCTGGAATATTGTGAAAGTCATGCCCATCATATTGAAACCTAGTTGAAAAAAATACGATGTCGTGTTCGCATTTTCCAGATGTTTAGCGTACCTTAATGTCGGAGAAAAATTTATACAATATATTAATAAAAATTCGTACGAGCTTAAAATATAATAAATCAAACATATGCAATAATTATGAACGATATGTATATTGAAACAAATACATCAGATCAATTGATTAAACGGACAACGTTGATTTGTTCGTAAATGTAAATTTATATTTTCACTATGCATGTAAGAAGAGATAAAAAATATGTCGCAATTTATTTACACAAAAGATACAATAAGGGTATACTAAATAAAAAACAAGGAAATACACATAAAAATTTATAGTAAATATATTCAGAAATACACTAACTCTATTATGTGGTTGTGCATGATTACGCAATTCTTCGCATTTCTGTACGATGCAGCCTCTTCTCTATTTCCCGGAGACAAGTTTATATCTAAAGTCGCCGTATCAATAATCCGTGCTAGTCGGTATCTAAAAAATGCTCATCGATAAACGTATCTTAGGCACAATCAAATCCATAAATGTTGAAATTTAATTCAACCGCGTTTAATCACATGACAGTGATAGTCTTAAAATATTAAAAAGTATAATATACATTATATGAAATATCATATTCTCATATTGTACTGGATGAGATGAGTTCGGGTAAAACGTACGTATTAATAAGACATTCTATGGACAAGGATAGATGTTTATTACACAATCGCTTTCTCCCCCTCGTTCAATCGAATTACAGGGCAAGAAAATGCATGCTCCTATATATACTGAAGAGATTTATATAAAACGTAAAAAGCGGGTACTTCTTTTTTTCGATATAAAATGAGACAAACATCGGCGGAATTTCTCGCACGGAATAGATGCGAATTTTTCGATGTATTATGAAATATGCGCTTCAGATGATAATGCTGTTCAGTCCTACAAAGCGTGCCATTATTGCCGAGTTACCCTAAGATCTCGCACAGCCCGCACTCGTGTTGTACGTGAAACACCAGCATCGAGTCGATCGCTACGACGATCGTGACGAATCCGAGGGTGCCGATGTACGAGTGCACCAGTAACGGATAGTAATACTTGTGCGAATCTATAAAGTGTTCCGTGCGGAACATCAAGGGTCTACCTTCGGAAATGTTATACAGACCCATATAGCCGGCTGTGTTCATTAACACCGGTACAATCAGAAAGGGGGTCATTGAGCCATACAGGGAGACTGTAAATAATGTATAAATCAAAGATCGCGCCCTACGACTCGTATCGATCTGCTTAAAGGGTATACGCGATATTTTTAAACTCAATTAAAAATATTCAAAAGTTAATCATTATTTTATATATTAGGTGTACAACTTTGCTTCCGCCGTTTTTTTTTCCCCGAAATTTGCTTCTGAATCATTCCCATGTCTTTGAGGCGTTTTGAAATTGCTTGTTGAGTCACTCCCAATGATCGTGCCAATTCTTTTTGACTTTGACTCGAGTCTTCATTAAGTAATGCCTCCAATTCTGCATCTTCGAAAACCTTCTCTCTTCCACCGCTATGCCGGTCTTCGACGTGAAAATCACCGTTCTTGAAGCGTTGAAACCACTCGCGACACGTTCTTTCGCTAATAGCGGCTTCACCATAAGTATTTGAGAGCATTCGATGAGCCTCAGCCGCAGATTTCTTCATATTGAAGCGGAAAATTAAAACCTCCCGCAAATGACGAGAATTTGGCTCGTAAACTGACATTTTCAATGGAGAATAACTTTATGATGCGGACACGAATCGACTAATGTTTCTATGAGGTTATGTTGACAGATGCCCAAGTTTATCGCATGACGTCTATGATCCATTTATTTCGACCACTACTTACCGCTAAAGCCATCTATAGGAAAACGGCGGAAGCAAAGTTGTACACCTAATAAATTCTACACTTGCGTGTATAATCGATGAAGAAATGCAATTTTTGGAATCATTAAACGCGCAACGTCGTGGAATTTTCGATATAATTTTTACCTGCGTAAGCAATCGTGACTTTCCTGCCCATCGCGTAACTTTTACACAGGATATCGTATTCGTAGCTGTACCTTGAAAAAATATTCCAATCTTCCGCCATTATAATCGTGAGTCTCTTCATCTACATTTATGAACACTTATATTTAAGTATCGTACGACGAAACATATTAATGATGTTGTCATTCTTCTTGAAAATAAACATACCTGCCCACGATTATATGTATAATTAATGTGTTTACAAATGCACATTAAACTAATTACAAAAGGTGACGAACTTTCCATAAACGCGTCGATATCATTTGCGAACCATGCGGTGATCATGCCGCCGCCCTGCAAAATATCTCAAAGTTGGCGTGAGAAGCTACATCAAATATCTAACATCCTATTTAAGATCTTGCAGAAATAAATTCGAAAAAATCTCTTTGGAAATATTGTATGTTTGTATATATTACGTGTATATTTTTTTTGCGATTTTAAACTCATGGAAAAACGTTGAATCCCTCCGTCATATTGTCGTTCTCACGAAATAATGATAATTCGCGCAATTTAAAATTTTGAACAGCACAATTATCATATAATAACATTATTTTTATATACTTTAAATTTAGATAAAAATCTAACTTCTGATTTGAAGAGGGAAACATTTTTTCCTTCACCGTTAACTTCTTATATATTTTTATGCATTATTAAATTATAATATTATAAATGTGTCATATTAATTAATGCCATCTATATACATATATATTCTTTGTTCATGTGTATATATTACTTCCTTGTGTATTATGTGTAACAATTTTATTTTTAATAGGAGTTTAGGAAGACAAGAATTTACCTGAATAACTGCCTGAGAGAAAACTGCAGGCACGAAGACGGTTTGGATGAAAAATTTTTCCCAAGTCTCCTGATATGGCCACTGACCGATGAGACACATTAGCATCTGATTCATACGCATATATTGGCCTTGAACACTATCCATCTTGACTATTCCGTAGCAAGTATAACACTGTATTAGCGACCGGGCAAAAAAAGCGCACGCGGACAGGAGCCTCATTAGGCATTCCGTTTGGGCGATGCGCAATTGAGAAAAATAATACCGTAGACGCGGAATCGGATCGATACATCATACATAAAGTGTACTTGAAGAGAGAAAGAGATAAATTCTCGGCGCGATATATGCCATGCTGTTTTTTTATAATCCCGTACGATATATAAGGGGTCGAGTTAAAAATTCTATTTCGCGGAAAGTTAAAAGTGCATACGCAACGCTTCGCTTGAATTTCGTGATTGTTTCTCGTACAAGCGGGAGTCAATGTAAATTTCGCTTCAATTAATTTTCTATTGAAGTAATATTGTTCCAGGATTTGTTCCGGGATTTTGTACATTCGCGAAATACGCTTTACACGATAGCGCCCCTCTATTAGTGCTTGATACATGCAAAGAGAGTTGAAAGAATTATTTGTAACTCTATTGTGGATTTGAGAAATGGAGATACATCATTTACAGAATTGGATTGTTTTGAATAACCAGATAACACAAGCATAAGGCTAATAATTCCTATACAGATATAAAAATTTTTACTGAGAAAATAATGGCATTCTATAGAAAAATATATTTATCGCGTGCACGATAGTGATGCAAATGCTACGATATCGGTTATTCGCATCTATTTAATAATCTTGATATTATTATAAAAGTACAGTTTTGAAACAAGAATAATTTATCGCAATCGCTTTTCGTTTCAGGTCGAATTTTCTAACTCATGGTCGATGATCGCTGTTTCTTAATACCACTGATATCATGTCAATTTCATTTTTAAAAAGGAGAATCCGTTATTGCGCCGAACGTAGGAAAGTGTAATACGATACAGCAGTTTTCAAAATCTGGAAGAAAAGAATGATCGACATTGTAAGTATACGAAAACATCAAATATAAAATTGATTACCCATTATATACGTAGTACAAAACCGATCAAAAGATATGTTTCAATTATATCGAGGTATGAATATATACAGGGTGTCCCATTTTAAAGGACCCACTCAAATATCTCAGAAACACTGCGTTAAATCGAAAAATGTTTCAAACAAAAGTTGTGTGGCTTCAAGGGGGCCATAAGACGGTGACAATGATTTGACCTTGGAAAATCATTTGAAGGTCATGTGAAGGTCAACTTTAAAATCTTAAATGGAAACCCCTATTTTTTATTTAGTATTCTTGTAGCTGACATCGAGAGCTTTCCAAAACACTATAATAAAGTATTTTTTCATTAAGTACTTTTTGAGTTATTTTATATTTTAATCTGACATATTTTGATATAAAAAATAAAATATTTCGTAAAATATTCAGTTTTCGAAAATTTTACCGTAATACTTCTATGTACAGAATAATAAGACAAATTAATTAGTGCCAAAAAAAACAAATAATTGTTTAAAAAAATACATTGTAAATAATTTTCTTAAAAATAATTTTTTTTTTTATACTAATTGATTTGTCTCATTATTCTGTACATAGAAGTATTACGGTAAGATTATCAAAAACTAAATATTTTACGAGATATTTAATTTTTTATATCAAAATATGTCAGACTAAAATATAAAATAACTCAACAAGTACTCAATAAAAAAATACTTTATTATAATATTTTGGAAAGCTCTCGATATCAGCTACAAGAATACTAAATAAAAAATGGGGGTTTCTATTCAAGATTTTAAAGTTGACCTTCACATGACCTTCAAATGATTTTCCAAGGTCAAATCATTATCACCATCTTATGGCCCCCTTGAAACCACACAACTTTTGTTTGAAACATTTTTCGATTTAACGCAGTGTTTCTGAGATATTTGAGTGGATCCTTTAAAATGGAATACCCTGTATAACGTAATTAATTTTTCCGGATAAATATTATTAAATATCATATGCCATGTAATTACAAGCTCGCAATAATTCATCTTACCGTAGCAAATGTTTCCATGCATAAAACAAACATACCGCCGGCCGTTAATACACAAGGCGGACGCGTTTTCATCATCATGAAAAGAACGAGCTTTTTCGTTCTCGCCGATGCATCATACCAGTTTAAATTTATTCTGTAATTATAAAAAAAAAAAAAAAAAAACTTTCCAACAGCTTTGTTGAGTTATTCAAATTTCTTAATCAATTTTTATCATCTCATATCTTCTTATTGTAAACATTATCATTTCTCATCTATATAATTTAATATTAATCATCTTGCTCTTTTTTCATACATATATTATACGTACAGATTAGTATAAAGATATCCGCTATAATCTATTAACCTCTGAGCATTCAAACATTCGAAGCACAGATGGAATAGTAACGCCCACGTCACTGCTATTAATTTAAGAAGCTCAGACGGATCGTCCAATTTTGTCACAGCCTAAACGACAATTACGTTAATTGCATCAAAAACTGGCCAGAATAAATTTTGTCGCGAAGATAATATTATAAATATCTAAATAATAATTAAATATGTGATGAATAGAATAATATATATATATATATAATTATATATGCGACGAGAGAGTGTTTATTCGCCTTTGCTTCTATGTATAAATAAATCCTGAATACGCAAAATTATTTATTCGACCGTTCATTTGACGATCTATTGTCAAATTAATTGACGCGATATTCGTTATTATTATTGATTATATTATCATAATAATAAATACAAGACGCACACATACCCCAACACCCGTGATGCTTATAGTCAGCATATTGAATCCAGCATAGAACAAAAAGTGCTTGGAATATGCAGCTTCCATGAGATCGATAAACCTTGATTAAAATATAAGAAAAATGTGACATGTCTCGCTCGATACTAGAAAAATTGATCAATTAAGAACATTCGCGTGAGATGCACCTTATTTGAATTTATTTCGAAATAAATGAAATGTTAACTCTTCGTCGATGGATCATCGAGTCACTATTGACCTATATTTTAAAACTGTTTCATGAAGTTCACGCATACGATAATACGAATAAATATTTTATATATATATATATATATGCATTGTATAAAAATATCAATTATTTTTACAATAAAAATATTTTTTCTTTTTCTTTCAATTATTATGTACAAACAGTATTTTTTGAAAGAGAAAAATATTTAGGAACATAATGTATAGATATAAAATTAAAGTCCATTATAAAATTTTAGTCTGCGACATGTATGAAAGAATTTTTGCTATGGGTCAAAATTGTCCCAGAGTGCCCCATTGTTGGAGGATTAAATATCCCAATGATAAAATTATAATGATCGAAACTGTGCGAATGACACAAACCTTATAGCAGCTCTATGATCGTGAACACACTGTATCATATTTCGATACGCTTTATCCTCTGTAATCGGAAGATTGGCGTCTGTGAAATATTTTTCCTGTAACGCTCGTTCTATTCGAGAGCTATAGGAATAATGAACATAAATCTCAGAGATAAATCTTTCGCCAAATCTCACCCCAAGGATGAAACTGCTACTCACCCAGTTACGATAAACAGTCCGCAAACGTGTTGCACAAATATTACGAATATCGCGTCAGTCGCGACGATGGAAGTGACGCAAATTGCAACGGTGAGATATCCGTGAATTAAAATCGGAAAATAATATTTGTCCATGTCGACGTAATATTCGACTATGTGCAACAATGGACGAGCCGTTTCATTGGCAGTGCGGAAAATTAACGATGGCAAGGGCGTTAACATGAAAATTACCATTAGCGTATACAAAGTGTCTGAAAAGAAAATGTCAATCAGAGATATAAACAATTTTTAATTACTTGAATAAATATCAAACATTTTTCGTGTCGTATTTACTGACAAATGTAAATAGTCGAGAATTTTCTGCCACTGTCCGCGCACTTTTGAAGAATTTCTATATCCCTAGAATTTCTCAACGAGCGAAAATCATCTCGTATTTGATCAAGCAATGCCCTCATCTGTATAAATTCACTTGTGTAGATTACTTTTGAGTAAAGGTTTTGAATTGATGGTATACTTTGAATATATTATATCGAGACACGAGTAAAGATGATTACCAGGTATATAAATATAAAACCGGAATTTGCCCATAGATGGCCCTAGCTGTCAATGTAGTTACCGTCAAACCGCGTCATTGGCGCCATTTTCTTGTTTTGACATCTGATAAAGATTTTCAACTCACAACAATACAAGTTTCATACAACAGCATAGTTTTTAATAGCGTTGAACGTGTCGAATTTTGTGCCTGGAAACTACGATTTGCGAACAGCATTGATTTTCTGTTACCATTTGAAGAAAACTGCTGCAGAATCGCATCGTATGCTTGTCGAAGCTTACGGTGCGCATGCTCTTGGTAAATCACAGTGCTTCGAGTGGTTTAAAAAATTCAAAAGTGGCGATTTTGACGTGAGAAACGAAGAACGTGGAAGATCACCGAAAAAGTTTGAAGAGCTGCTAAAACCTGGCGAAACCGTTAATACTGAACGCTACCGACAACAAATGATCGATTTGAATCAAGCTTTGCGTGAAAAACGACCAGAATATCAAAAGAGGCAACGCAAAGTGATTTTGCTTCATGATAATGCACCATCGCGCACAGCAAAACCGGTCGAGGAAACGATTGAGGCGTTTAGTTGGGAAATATTTTCGCATGCGGCTTACTCACCAGACTTGACTCCATCCGATTACTACTTATTTGCATCGATGGGACACGCGCTTGCCGAGCAGCGCTTCACTTCTTACGAAAATGTACGAAAATGGCTCGATGACTGGTTTGCCTCAAAGGAGCAACAGTTTTTTTGGCGTGGCATCCACAAATTGTCAGAGAGATGGAAAAAATGTATAGCTAGCAATGGGCAATACTTGGAATAAAATATTTTTTATCATTTTCATACAATAAACGTGTATTTTCTATACAAAAATTCCGGTTTCATATTTATATACCTGGTATGCTTCGAGAGAGAGAGAGAGAGATACATGATAAACAAAATAATCACACCTACCTCATTCACACACAGTATGGAATTTACTACTTTTGTTATACTTAATATGTCAATCATTATCGGAGTAAGGCACTCGATCACAATGTCCATATCGTGAATATAGGAGAACATGCCGCATAACTTAAACGTGGTAAATATAATGATTACGCGAAAAAGGAATAATTATATCCAGCACAAGCGAGAACAAGCATGATAGTTTGCGGATTTATCTCTCCAAAATAAAAGCGATATAACTATTAATTGCCGCTGTACCTTCATAAGAAATTGCGAACAAGCTATAGTGGCTATGACGATGACTATAATATAACTCGTCTTGGACGATTGGTAAGGCCATTGGCCAACTACCGACAGCAGAATTTTATTGACTCTGTAGTTGCGACTATCGAAGAAGTCCATTTTCCTCAAGTTAATAGAGCAATGAGAGAGAAAGCATCACGCGCCAACTCTTTGATCCCTACCACGTCCGCTAGTCACATCTTATACAATGTTAACAATTCTTTATGTAGCTCGACTTTTCAAACAATTCTGCCAATTAGATACTTATAGTCAATGCGAATGATTGCGGGAAACGTATATAGCTAATTCTGTGGTTTGACGTTCACCTACGTACAATAAAATCATCAAAATTTCCTGCAACTTTGTCTCTCTATCGTCTATCATTTCGATTGAAGAGATATCAATTTTCAGGATACTTTTTCATCTCATATCGTCTTGATTCGCATGTAAATCTTTCATTATTACGCGTCAATGAACTGAACGGTGTATAGAGAGAAAAGAAAACAACAAGCTGAAAAGATTTAATCAATATTTCTATTATCATGCGTCGACACATGTACACGTATACACATTTTTCTATCGGTGGACCTCGCAGTTTTTTTCGTGAGAAAAATTTGCAGAAAATAAAGATGCTTGATGGAGAACGCCGAGCATCGCGACATAAATATGGGAAATCGCAATTTAGTGTATGTATGATTACTTTTTGAAACTATATAAATTTCAAAGATATTATGGTTATCAAATAAAGAATAAATTAAGCGACGTTATGTCAAGCATCATTAGTCAATGTATCGTTATATTATTTTCTCGAAAAGCTTTTAGAATGATATTTTTCTAAACGTTTCAAATATTATATATATAAATTACTGCGTGAAATGTAGTACGAATAATATGTAAGACAATTTCGAACATTATAACGAAAAATTTAATAGGATTTGTTCGGGATTTTGCCACGTGGGTATATAGTGCCATATGGTTCTCGAGAACGATTCGTTCTCGAAAGTGTCGAAACTGAAAATAGCAACAGTTCGATCTATCACGCGCTCGTCACGCACTCCACCCTACGGATAAAGTTTCTAATTGGATGCTGTATTAAATAGAAAACTGACGAAAGCTTAATGACTGTTTGACGAGGGAACTTTCAATCGTGGCTGCGGTTCTTTAAATTTATCCGAGGTCAGAAAAATATGTACAAAATCTTCTTTTTAATATACATATGTATTAAAAAAAAATATATATATATATTGGATGATTGCATAAGCCCGATTTTCATAGATGGCATTAAGTTACTGCATGGCGGAGTTCTATTGTTTTCGTGTGGTAATTGTTGCTTACGCCGAATAGATGACGTTGTCTTATGTCAATTTAGCGTCAGACATTGTTCAGATAAGTCCATTTAAGTGCATAAGAGAAATCATTAAAAATGGAGAATGAAAGGTGCATTTGCGGCATGTAATGCTATATGAATTTCGGAAAGGCGTGAGTGTTGGGATTGCGCAAAAAAATATTCAAAGCGTTTATTTCGACCGCGCTCCTGCTCTCCGAACAGTCAAAAAGTGGTTTGGCAGATTTCGAAATGGTGATTTCAACATGGAGGATCAACCCCGCTCTGGACGGCCTTCTGGCATCGATGATGACATTGTGCATGCCTTAGTGGAAAGAAATCCAAGGATTACAACTGAGGATATTGCTGATAGGCTGAACATCGATAATTGAACCGCTTTTCGTCATTTAAAAATGCTTGGATACATTTCCAAGCTTGATACGTGGGTGCCGCATCTCCTGACTGAAAGGAATAAGCTGCAGGAAAACTGCAGGAGTCGCAATGGGAAATTCTGCAGCACCCGCCATATTCTCCAGATATTGCGCCTTCAGAATTTTATCTGTTCCGGTCTTTGCAGAATAGTTTAAATAGCAAGAATCTCAATTCCGAGGAAGCTGTCGAAAACCACCTTACAAACTTTTTTCAAGAAAAACCAAGTTCTTTCTTCAAAAATGGAATCGACAAGCTTATAGATCTTTGGAAAACCATTGTAGAAAAGAATGGAGACTATATAATTGATTAATAAAAGTGTTATCTCTAAAATATAATCTATTGAAGTTTATATTTAAATCGGGCACGAACTTATGCAATCACCCAATATATATATATATATTTATAAACATTAACGAGTCGCATGTTGTTTGTCGGACATGTTTAAATGTCCATTCAGTAGACTCGATTAAATTACTTTGCTCGTCCGACTGCAAGGTGTCTTTCCTCTCGAGTGCACTCGAGAGTTCCCTTCTCATCGACTTTATCATAAAATCTCCCGCCTCACTAACACCTTCCTCCAAACTGTATATATCGCGATTCGTATAGGATTATTAAAAGTCCCCTATCAACGACATCGCGAACACACATGTGCGTATGTGAGAAAAGAAAAGATATATATATAATTAATTTTCTCATCTAACATTGTCATTTCGCTTTTATTTCATAACGAAGGAATCGAGAGACAGCTGTACGCGTTACTCTTTCGGTAAAAAAATGTTTAATTTTCTCTCAGATTTCGATATATTTCATCATCATAAACTTCTCTCTCTTTCTCTCTCTTATTAACATGTTCCTATATTTTTTATGTCTCTGCTATTAATTACCTTATATAAATAAAAGTGACGCTTTAATGATTAGAAAAATGTTTGACGTTGTTATATTATTATATCTTTTTTACTGGTTTAAAGATAAAAACTTTAAACTTAAATACTATCACGATTCGGATCTTGGTGCTGACAACGTTAACGCGTTTCAATCTTACGACAGAGCACCGAAGACGGGGATTTTCTTTCGGATGCAATCTCTCGCGCGAGAGCTTCCTTCCGGCGCCATGCGCATCTTTATCCCGAGATCTCTCGTCTTCGGCTGACCGACACCTTGCGGCTCCTCTCGTTATGCCCTCGATGCCACGCGCGCCAAGTCTGGGGCTGGGTCCGTTCGGTTCCGAGGGGTAGATCCCCGTGGGAGATGGATATCACTAATTGTCTCAAGGCGAATGGGGCCCGTTGATGGTAGCAGCACGCGACCGTTGTATTCTACTGCCTTTTCCCTCTCTTTTCTCCTTCTGTCGACATTCGCCTTTACAATTCTTCTATTCTACAGGGTGTTCATTCGATTACGTATCGATACTGATCGATATCGTACGAAATGTGTAGCTATATTATAATAAGAATAATTGACAATAACCCACGCATAAAAAAATAAATAATAATTATAAAAAGAAGACTGCGATAAGACGAAGGGACACGTTAGATTGTTCAATAATATATTATCGAAAATACAAAGTTAAGAATTACACGAATTATATATGGATATAATTTTTGTTTTAAAACTTGAAATCCTAACAAACGGAACACCTTATATATATATATCCTTTCATCTATATCCAGTTCCATGTTCCATTTTATCTCAACTTCTAAAATTTAAAAATCATTCGATCCTATTCTCTCTCCTCTCACTCGTCGCCGCCTTTTTAATCCTGCGTTAAAAACTTAACGAAACATCGACGGCTTTGAAAAGTTTGATTCTATCTGACATGATAGTATCAGACAATTCTGAAATAAAGGAATAAAGGGTTTTAATAATGTAAATAATTCTTAGAAATAATAAACGAATCATACGAATCATACACACGAAAGTACATAAAATTATTGTACTTCTATCACTTCATATCATATATCAATAAAAAGTTCTAACGCCGGAAGGTGAATAGATTTTTATATAATATCGATTTATCGATTCATGCGACCATTAAAAAAAAAAAAAAATCTTTATTCCAGACCGCAATTGAATTTAAAACCTGCAATTGTACGTTTTTTTATCTTATATATTTTCAGATTATAAAGGACAAAAAACCGCGTTTGCGAGGATCGTGATGTCCGGTTTCCTCTTCCCGTCGCGATACATCCTTCGTTGTTCTCTTCATACTGCCTACAGAAAAATGTGTGTGCGAATATAATACGATACATATAGTTATTACACGTGGCGTGGTTTCTATTGTGAAAGCATCTGTCGTTTCACCATCGGTCGTCGTGACGAACCGAACGCTGACAGCGGAGGAAGAAAAAAGGCGGGAAATCGGAAATTAAAAGTTAATTTCCGCGTTACTTCGTCGTCCGATCAACGCCGGGAAACTCGGAGGGAATATCGTAATGAATTCATTATTCGCGTAAGCTTCCAACAACAGGCTCGTAACAAATCATCGCAAACGGATGACAAACTTGGCACGTTTCTCAATAAATTTCCGATTAACAATGTACGAGCGAGATAAAATTATTGGTCCCGCGTGTTTTGAAATCAGCGCAAGCTGATCTTACTTTTTATCCTCTTTTTCAGGCCACCGAGAGCTTCTTGGCGAACCGCGGTGGCTCGCAGCGCGGGCGTGCCTGCGGAGCGGGCATCGAACAACCTGAAGAGAAGAGGGGTAGGTACAGAAGGAAGCCGAATGAACCGCTGCCAGGTGTACGCATCACTTATAGGGATAGGTAGAAAACAAGGTGGGTACACCATATGTTGATCTGCTGACGGACGCTCCGGCACGCGCCGAGCGCACTCAAACTCGAGCCTTTACACCGCGAGGATCGGATCTACCGTTGTCCACCCCGGTGTCCTTTTACCGATCTAACTCGAGCGCCTCTGACAGTTCAGTCTCGACGCTCCTATTTCACGAGGCCGCGGTATCAAAAATGCAAAGTGAACGGAGAAATAAAGACTGTCGGTGAAGATTACGAGATTAGCGTGAGAGAGAGAGAGAGATCGGATTGATTTCGCATAGGAGGTGCCATAGTAAATTCGATTTGACGTTTATCAGATGTATGATTCTGATTGGGCAAACAAATACGACAATAATTTCACGATAAAAATCATCTAAAGGCCAAAGAGAAAGGTCAAATAAATATGAGATCATTTACCGCAATGTATATTAACATTAGTACTAAAACGTACCTTTATAATATCTAAATGCCGTTAATTAGTCGCGTTAAGAAGATCAATGGAATGTGAATCGACAGTGATGAATCGTGCATTAATCCTTTCTTCGACGTGACATCGTGAAAAAAATTTAAACAAGACTGCAGAAAATGTCATGAAAATTCGCGTATGTAAAAGGTAGAAACCTCGCACTTGAAAAAAAAAAAAAAAAAAAAAAAAAAAAAAAAAAATTATTCCTAGTACAAAATCTATTTGACGTGACAACTCTGAGGGAGCATTCTCGCTGAATCGATCTAAAACAACAATCTACAATCATGGCCTTGCTGTCAAACCATCACTGCAATTACCAGAGCACGCAGTCCGAGATGCTGACACCCGCGTATGCAAATTCAGGGAGGAGCTACGATCCCCTGTATCCATCACCGTACAATTCCCCGAATTATCAGAACGATTCCAACAGACTCGCGTGTAGGGACAACACGCACGAGAACGAGCTCACACCGCGAAGAGGGGCCGAGACGCTGGATTACGGCAAGGACGTAGTGTCGGAATACACGAAGAGCCCGCAGGGATACGATAGAGGACCTTATGGCGTCCTGACGCCCGTCACCCCGCAAAGGTAATTACCGCAGATCTTATCTGGTGTACTTTATCGTGAGAAGGGATTTAGTTTAGAATTTTATTAGATACGAGCCTCCGCATTCGATGGATCAGACAAGATCGCCGCGATCGATGTTGTACGAGGAAAGTTCGATGGACTATCACACGCCATCCTATTGTTATGAAACTCCCCCGCAAGAACCGAGATATCAGCCCCTGGAGAACAGCAAACCGATCATCTCGATCGTAGAATCTCGCGCCAATTGCTGGCAACCTATCATCTCGACACAGGTAACCACGATCAGTCGCGATTACTTTTTGTGAAAATTAATTCAAATTATAAAATTCAATAAAACTCTCGATTACGTTGCCCTGAACAAAGCTGGTAATTAATTCTCCGCTTATAGACGCCAAGCCATTGACCCGTATTTTAAACACTGTTTTATAAATATGAAATAATGGAAATAAATATTTCATGTACGCATTGTACAAAAATATCAATAATTTTTATTTTCGAAATGTTTCTCTTTCTTTTTCAGTTATCGTAATAGGTACAAGTATCTTTTTAAGATATTTAAATATAAAAATATTATATTTAAAAAAATAATATATATATATAATTAAACTCCATTGTATAAACTTTACGATATATACAAAAGAAATTTGATTACAAGTAAAAGTTGGCTCAGCGTCCATGCGTGCGATTATTACGCTATCTATTGTTAAACGCGAAGTTAAATACTTGAAAGCTCCTAACTATCTTTTAAACAATTAATTTAAAATAAAATTTAATACAATAGAATGACCAATTCTGTTGTCTTGTGTAGAGGGTAATTAAGTATATTTTTAACGCGATTGAGCGATAATTGAAAAACGTATGCCGAGTATGCGCGACTCGTTTCTAATCGAGCCGAAAATTTTATCCAGAAAATGCCGACGACACCCCCGGTGAGCCCGCGAAAGGGTCGGCGAAGATCGCGCGACGTCCCACCGTCGCCTACGGTACTCAAGCGTCGTCGTCTCGCCGCGAACGCGCGCGAAAGACGACGTATGAACGGATTGAACGACGCCTTCGACAAGCTGCGCGAGGTCGTGCCGAGCCTTGGCACCGATCACAAACTCAGCAAGTTCGAGACTTTACAAATGGCACAGAGCTACATAGCCGCTCTGTGCGATCTACTGCAGAGGCACGATAGCAAGAGATAGATGAAAAACCGCAAGTATCTTGTGTACGCTTATCTTCCTCGTATACTCTGGTTTAATGTCATCGAACATGGATATTTGTGATCTGTTTCACTTGAATCTGATCTTCGAGAGAATTTTACGTATAACAATAATCTAATCAATTGTTCCTCTTTTTATAAGAGAAAATCAGAATATAGATTTTTAAAATAATTTTCTTAACTTTAAAGGATCTTCTCGTAAGTTTTTAAACAATTGCATTAGACGATTAGACCGTCGCCGGATTGTCAATTGTTTTGGAGTTTAAAAGTTAGTCATTGAAATTTAATGTTTTGCGCTATGGTAAATGTGCTATGAATATAGTTAATTACGTGGGAAGCGACAAATAATAATCGCTAATCAATGTTAATTTATCATATAATCGTATTGTTAGAAAAAATTTAAAACAAAAGATTATATTTCAATAAATATACAAAAATGTGACAAGCCATTTACGATATCTATTGTTATAAGACTGAATTACATAGTTAGCACTGCTATCATTATTATATCGATAGGTGGTGAGTTATTTAATTATGTTTTAAATATATACATAATATATAAGCTGCGAATTTTTGCCAAAATATATTTATATTAATAAATATATATTTTTTTATAATCTCTTATAATTTGAAATATTTCTAATACACATTAAATTTTCACATTAAATTAAGACATCGAAAGAAACATCAACTAGTTTCTTGTATATGTGCATCTGTATTTTATAGTATCCATTTTAATTTAAGAAGAAGAAACAGCTAAAGATCCAAAGAGTAAGCGCGACAATTTTAAAGATGTATTAAATTTATAATTGTATAAGATATATAGTTAATATATTATTTTATTAATTCTACAATTTCATTAAAATTGAAAGGGATGTAATTTTTTAATTATTTCACAAAGATATCGGGAGAAATGAAGCTGTAATTTCTCTCTCCCTCTCTCTCTCTCTCTTATTGTATTGTATTTGTAAAAATATTTCTTTAATTATAAGAAAAATTTTATATTTAAGAATATTGCTATTCTCTCTTTGACAAGCCATAAAACTTGTAAATCGTCCATTGTAAATTTATATAATTACTATTGTATCTAGTCAAGAGATTATCAAATTTCATAATTTCTACATGGTGAACGCCAAAGAGATTTAGAAGAAGCAAGAAGAGATTGTGTAAAGAATAATAGTGAAGAAATTATATTCAAAGAGTTATTGTATAATCGACCAAAGATTTTATAAATAAATAAGAAGCGCGTTATATTGAATGTATTAAATAAACAGATATGTCATTATATAGCTCGTAAGACGATTGATTAATTGTAGAATACGAGATAAGAGATTAATTGTACTAAATATAAGGTTATGATTTTGTACACTCGTGTAAATAAAAAACTATGCAAGAAAAATCAGAGAAAAATATGATTAATAATGACATTCTTTGCGAAACTGGTATAATTAGATAAAAGTTCTATAAGTAGTCGCAACCTTGTGTTATGAACGAAAATCACCCCTGCGAGTTAAAGAAGTTAATGATACTTTCCTTATTTGCGCAAAATATTTTCCCTTTCTCTCTCTATTTCCTCTGCAAGATGATTTTTTTCCATTGATATAAATTCTATCATATTAGGTGTACAACTTTGCTTCCGCCGTTTTCCTATAGATGGCTTTAGCGGTAAGTAGTGGTCGAAATAAATGGATCATAGACGTCATGCGATAAACTTGGGCATCTGTCAACATAACCTCATAGAAACATTAGTCGATTTGTGTCCGCGTCATAAAGTTATTCTCCATTGAAAATGTCAGTTTACGAGCCAAATTCTCGTCATTTGCGGGAGGTTTTAATTTTCCGCTTCAATATGAAGAAATCTGCGGCTGAGGCTCATCGAATGCTCTCAAATACTTATGGCGAAGCCGCTATTAGTGAAAGAACGTGTCGCGAGTGGTTTGAACGCTTCAAGAACGGTGATTTTCACGTCGAAGACCGGCATAGCGGTGGAAGAGAGAAGAAGGTTTTCGAAGATGCAGAATTGGAGGCATTACTTAATGAGGACTCGAGTCAAAGTCAAAAAGAATTGGCACGATCATTGGGAGTGTGAATCATAAATGTATAACCAGTTTTTTACAATAAAGCCTTGAATTACGGAAAAAAAACGGCGAAAGCAAAGTTGTACACCTAATAGAATCATATTAGAATTTTGTTTCGTCGCAATAGAATTTTGTGCCGTCGCTAATTACGGCGTAAATAAATATTAGCATAAAATATCGATTGTGCGATTAAGTATCGAAAGAAAAAAAAAATAATAATAATAATAATAGAGAGAAAGAAATATTTGCAATATTTCCCGAGCCCAATGCGATTGTTATCCCATAATATCAATCTATATTTAAAATTAAAAGAAGAATTCAGTTAGACAGTTTCACTTTGTTTCATCGATTATTTTAAACTATTGTAAACCGGATATGATTTGGATATGATTAAGCAGAATGTATCGCTATATAGGGCGACGCACGATGTCATACCGCATACTCTTCCGGTCATCTCGTGCATAAACGTCGATTTTCCGGTGCTGCACGCAGGCGCGTGACCGGCACACGCACTTGTTGCTCACCTTTCCCTTTGAAAGTCCTCTCTCTCTCTCTCTCTCTCTCTCTCTCTCTCTCTCTCTCTCTCTCTTTCTCTCTCCACGGACTCCCTTCCGGATACGAGCGATTCCCGCGCACTTGCCTCGGATGGCGCCTTCATTATTTTCAATTTTGTCATCACACACCGACAGCGGTTACTTTTTCTTTCGTATGTACAAGTCGCGGATATGACATGTATTTTTATATTTATTACGAACTGCGTCTTTTCGATACCGTGAGAATTTCTTGCCACTGCGTAAGATGCTACCTCGTATATAATTTTGCTCTAATTATTTGCGTCTGTTTATTCACCGATCGTGTGTGTGTGTGTGTGTGTGTGTATGCTTTCTTCATTTTCGAAATGACTGAACAGACAAACGCAAATTAATATAACGTTGCACATATGACAACTAACAGCTGTTGCTCATACTACATTGTTCTCGCAGTATGTATAATATGTATTGTGAACTACACATATATAATATGTATACTATTTATTTATAACAGCTGTTATATTCCATAAGAAAAAATCTATATGTCATTGAATCGACGATATATTATTCTTTTTTCAAAATGAATGCGATTATATAAAGAAAAAAATCGAGAAATTAATTTGTAATAATCTTTCTTTCATTTATAAACGATAAATCATATTTCTACCTATGTGTCAAACGCAGAGGCGCGGAAAAATATAATTATTTTTTATTCCTATTTAATTTTCGTAATTATCATACGTTGCTTCTCAACACGATACTCGTCATGGCGCTAAAATCGTATATCTACGATATGAAAACGATAATAAAAATATCGACTCTCCCTTTCTTAAATGGCCATCCTGTACATCGAATTCCAGTAGAAGGGAATGTCACTCGTGCCCGGACGCTTGTCGAACAACGTCCGGGAGTGAGCGGACAACATTCCTTACAATGATCCGATGACGATGGCCCTAAGAAGGCGATAAGGGAACGTCGAGGGAACGAGAGGGGAACGTGCGGACGTGAAACGTTACAGTAGAGACGTCAGGGCGACGCGTGAGAATATGACGCGGCGTCCTTAAAAGGCGCCCGCTTACACGAACGCTCTTTGATTGATCCGGTCGAATGATCAATTAACGCACGTCGAATTGCTCTCGGCGGATTGGTTATCGCGCCGGTGCCTCGACGTGTCTTTATATCCGAGCTTTCTCGAATCCCGTAGCCTCTCGGCCGTCCGTCGTCGATGCGAGGTAAAAAAAAGATACTACGAGGATAAAAAGTAGGTAACACACGTCAACCGGATATTTAGTTCTTTGTATCGTGGATTAAAAGAAAAAAGCGGAAATCTCTTCCTCGAATCTTTTAGGAAATGTAGCGCAAAGGGAGGACAATGCTTGAATGTCAAAAAAAAAAAAAAAAAAAAAAAAATAGCGGACGATTATTTTGTTAATATGAAAAGTCTAGAATAATAATAGACGATTGGAATTTCTAAAGTTTCAACGTTTTAAATTCGATGTGATATTTCTCTGTTTCAATATGAGAGATGAAGATGGAACGAGAGCTGTCCAAGTCAATCCGCGGTAAGAGGGGAAAACAGAATCGGAATACAAAGTCCCTCGATCGAGCCCTTTCTTTCCGTTAGATTGGCGAAATCGAGAAGAAAGAAAGAAAAAAAAAAAAAAGAATCCGTCTCATTTCAAGGTATGTATAGGCGGACAGCGGCACGTGCCCCACAATAGAGCTCGTTAGCGATTTCGTATGATCTCCTTTTTCGTTTCTTTCTCTAGATGGACGTCCACCTTCCTGTCGTAAATAAGGATCCCTTCCAGCACCAGATGTCCAGTAATTAGCGATCATTAATTACCTGAACGGACGGACCAGCGTTCGGTGCGGTTACTGAGAAAGAGAGAGAGAGAGAGAGACAGAGAGACAGAGAGAGAGAGAGATCCCCAATCTCCCGAGATACATCTACTAAACGCCAAGATACTTTAAACGTAAGAGATTTTTGATTCTTAGAATACGTTACGTATAATTAAGTCTAAAAATGTATTTCGCGACGATTCAACTCCTTTTTCGTAAAATCTCACACGACATTCCATTATGAATAAATTCAAAGAATTAGAATTAAAAATTTTTTTGATTTATTAATCGATATCAATATAAATTTGATATCTAAAAATATTATTTTAATAATAATAACAAAATAAGCTAGACTATGGCTTCGATACCAATTTAATATAAAATATATATTGCAATGTAGCGATAGATTCGCGTATAGCTTTAGCTTAACTGAGCCCATCCAAACCAGAGGAAAAGCTAATATCCCGTTAGAAAGAAGGGCGTACACAAGGGCGCGGATATATTCCTAAAGAGAACGAAGAGACAGCCGGGGAACTGTGAGACAGATTTTGACCGAGTGGTCAACTCGGCTCATAGGGCGTGACCAGAAATGATCAAGCATCGAAAGGATCGCTGAAAATCGATTTCAGGCACAATTTGCGCCGATCGCGCCCTTTCGACCGGGGAAAACAAATTGACACGGGATATTCGATTATCCTTCTCATTTTCTTCGCGTTCCTACTCGTCCACATTTGATACTAAGAAGTGAGAATTGTGCGAAAAAATTCAGATGGCTGTACGTTAAAAGTATGTCGAGAGATCCCGGTGATTATCGTCTCGGAATCAAATTTAGATCGCAACGTCTAACCCGCAGCGTCCCGTGGGAGACGATGCGATTCGTTCCAGGTTGCAGGTACAGCGAGAAGACGTGCCGGGAAACGAAAAGTTTCGGGACACCTTTCGCTACCCTTATGGTGTCAAAGTCGGCACCACGGACGAGATCAATTTTATAGCCATCTGACTCCGTGTCGGACGGATTTTTCCATCGTCTACGACGCGAACTCGTTAATCCTTTCGACGATCGGAGAATGATTGTTGACTGAAAACGAGAGGACGCGCGGAACCAATTACCAGAAATCAGTCTAACTCGTTCGGAGGATCGCGCCGAAATTCGTCTCGTGGATTTTTTTTTATGATTACGTCCTGAGAAAATCTAGTTCATCGGAAAAAAAAAAAAAAAAAAAAAACCGCAACAGCCTCTCTGTAAGGAAGGGATTATTAATTGTTTATAATTTTTAATTTCATCAATTCACTGCTAAACAATATAAATTTTGGATTTAAAAGTTAAATATTATTTTGTATTTTTTATTATATCTTTTATTTACGAACAATGCCATATAACTGCATAATTTAAATGATCTTTAAAAGTATCACAATATTTATCGCGTTGTTACGAGCATTAAGATAAAAACATTTTGTTAAAAAAAAAAAAAAAAAAAAAAAATACGAAGATAGAATAACGTATATACTGGGTGGCCCATTTTAATCCATCCAGTCGAATATCTCAAAAACCAAGCCCGGAAGAGAGAAATGTTTCAAACAAAAGTTGTGTGCCAAAAAAAATAAATAATTGTTTAAAAAAATACATTGTAAATAATTTTCTTAAAAACAATTTTTTTTTTATACTAATTGATTTGTCTCATTATTCTGTACATAGAAGTATTACGGTAAGATTATCAAAAACTAAATATTTTACGAGATATTTAATTTTTTATATCAAAATATGTCAGATTAAAATAACTCAAAAAGTACTCAATAAAAAAATACTTTATTATAGTGTTTTGGAAAGCTCTCGATGTCAGCTATAAGAATGCTAAATAAAAAATGGGGGTTTCTATTTAAGATTTTAAAGTTGACCTTCACATGACCTTCAAACGATTTTCCAAGGTCAAATCATTGTCACCATCTTATGGCCCCCTTGAAGCCACACAACTTTTGTTTGAAACATTTTTCTCTTCCGGGCTTGGTTTTTGAGATAATCGACTGGATGGATTAAAATGGGCCATCCAGTATATGAGAGCTGATGGATGTTTTAATGAGCAGTCTATAATCTCCGTGTCGGTTTGCTTAGTCATTTAACTTCATGCTTTTCATTAAGGAGAAGTGTGCGGAAAAATAAACGAGCGCTTTGATACGCCGACTGATTAGTTTTGCTCGCTAGTTATTAAATTAGCCCTCGGGAAAACTTGTGGAAAAGTGATCGCGCGCTTTCCCTTGCTCATTCGTGGCGACAATAACGTTAAATAACATGGACAAAAGGTATTCGAATGTGCAATTAACACGTTTAATCAATATCGCGCGCTCGTCGATATTCAACGAAGAAAAGAAAGAGAGGGGGAAAAAAAAAAGGAAAGGATATCCTCGAGCGAGAGAAGTCCGATAAATCATAAGTGTTGCCCATACTGCCGATCGCTATGATATAATAATCTGAGATTCTCGGTAAAGATGTCCCCGGAGGAGGTGCGTTCGAAAGAACTCGTTGCTCACAGCCAGAAACTGCACGAGATAGCCGGTTTTCGATCGCCGCTCGACCGAACGTTGGGTTCGATTATCAAACATTTTTTTATATATTCCTAGATATTCTAGTTGAAATATTGAAATAATGAAAATTTCACAAAAAATAATTTATATATATCACGTCATCTTAATGCATTAAAATACAATACTTTTGATAGGCGATATAAATGTCTTTTATCAATCTTAATGAAATATATCTCTTAACGAGATATATATATTTGCAGAAATTTGTCGATTAATGTGAAATATAAAAGCTTCTATTCCCTCGAAACATTTGCGAGATTTTATCGTGTATAAGAAAATGAATTTACCAAATTTTTATTAGAAACGAAGGAGACATATGGTGAAAAGAAATAATCGTTATAATTCACGCTCGATCGAAAATCTGTCAACAAATTCGACACCGGTATTGCGTTAAGAGATTGACATTTCTTATCCGAGATGCAATTCTCTAACGTATACAATAAACGTAACCCTATAATTGTCCGTATATAGAGCGTATATGATAGAAAGAAGTCGCTCGAGACGATAGAAAAACGATGTGTATGTGTGCGAGACGCGGCGAAAAGAAAGAGGATTCGCGCCGAAGATGAGTCGCGTCACGCAGATCCGCTAGAAATTACAGGAATAATATATAATGGCGCGCGGTGCGCAAGTGAGAAGTAAAATGGCGTAAAAAGGGAAGGGGTTAAGGAGAAACCACATATTGCTAAACTCAGTTCACGGGCCATTCAGCGTCCGACCGAGCGCTCTATACATTAAATTAGGTATAGACCTCGGCGTCTTCTTTTTATATATTTTTTTTTTTTTTTTATTGCCGGCTGGACGTCAGTTGCATGGAATAAAATAATCAATGGGTCAACGCACGAGGAGGCCTATATATCGTCGCTCTAATTAAGCCGAAAGCCACTCCGCACGCAGAGGTAAATCTATATGGAAATTAATGGAATTTGAATTTAAATAGAAATATATTTCGTATAATAGAAATATACAGGGTGGGCCCCGAACGTTCTAGCTCGATTTTGAGATCTTATAGGATATTTAATTCTGAACAAACAATTTCCTATAAACATGGGTCGAAAAATGCTTTCTTAAGAAATTATCGCTCAAAAGTCTCTGAAATCCTGATTATATTAGACATTTTTCCAAATATCATGGAAAATGTGCGTCTTTTAACGAAAAGTATCCGAAAGAAAATTAAATTATCTTTCAAATGAGATCAAAATGATCGTTCTACGTTCCATAGATTTTCATATAACCAGTTTCAAACGTACAAAAAGTGCTTTTGTTACTTATTGTTAGATCGATTAAAGTCGAATCAGGAGGAAATTCCGTAAAGCGACTAAATCGATCATTACTCGATGTCGAAAGTGTATTGTAGCTGGAAGGGGGGGGGGGACATTTTGAGAACGGTTAGTTTTTTCACGTCCTTATTCATTTTCTACTATTACGTGCTATTTTAGTTTAAAAAAATTAATTTTATTTTCATAAAAGAAAAAGATTTTTATTTTTTATTTTTATCGTTTTTTCTTTTTCCAAGAAATTTATAAAGTTTCGTTTTCTTTTTTATTTCATGTTCTTTTCACCTTTCGCTCTTCCTTTGCATCAGAGGTTTTTGAGCGATAACTTCTTAAGGAAGCATTTTTCGATCCATGTTTATAGGAAATCTTTTTGTTCGGAATTAAATTTCCTATGAGATCTCAAAGTCTGGAGCCACCCTGTATATACATATATTCCCTTCTCCCCTTCCATACTGTGTATATTAAATCGCATTACAGGATAGCTTGAGAAATGTGACACGATAATGATGACAAGTCGATATATCTGTCGATCATGGTATACTCACGATACGCGCCTCACATCGACTTGGTGCTGCTAATACAATATTATTTGCAAGCGACATTTTTCGATAATTTAAAAGATACATATATAAGAGATACTCAATTGATTGTCGATCCAGAGAGGAATGTTCACCAATCGTGAACATACCGAAGCGCGATGCGTCCCATATCTCGCCTCAGTACTTGGCGAGTAAAATCGCTAAAAAAGGAACTCCGAGGATTCTCTCGCGGTTCTAATCGTTCGCGACAAGCTGCGCCACGGACATTGCCATATGCCATGCGCGATATTCTTGCAATTGCGTCACGATCGGTATAAATTATTACCTTGGCATCCATACGCCCTGACATTATACCACCGCGCCGCGTCGTGTCTCTGAATCCGCGCGTCACTCTCTACACGGCCGCGAATGCCTAAATTATTGCGTTCGCGGACGCCATATTATCGGCACGCGCCCTGTCCGAAATATGGCGCACAGATGACCACTATGATGAATACCCCTCGCGCGCCGAGTATTCACAACGAATCCCAAAGGACCGATCGCCGGCACGTCCCCGATCACTTCTGCTGGGACAGATTGGCGAAGGAACATCTCGGCGAGAATTCATCGCGAGAATTCGTCGCAGACGCTTCGTACATGTCTGACCAATTCTTATCAAGTAGAATTTCAGTCTACGGTAGACAGAAACTTAATACTCCAGATGTTTTTTTAATAAATTTTCAAAAAATATTAAATTATAAAATTGAACATCGAGGAAAAGAAATTATATATATATATACAGAATGTCCCATTTTAAAGGAACCACTCAAATATCTCAGAAACACTGCGTTAAATCGAAAAATGTTTCAAACAAAAGTTGTGTGGCTTCAAGGGGGCCATAAGATGGTGACAATGATTTGACCTTGGAAAATCATTTGAAGGTCATGTGAAGATCAACTTTAAAATCTCCAATAGAAACCCTCATTTTTTATTTAGTATTCTTGTAGCTGACATCGAGAGCTTTCCAAAACACTATAATAAAGTATTTTTTCATTAAGTACTTTTTGAGTTATTTTATATTTTAATCTGACATATTTTAATATAAAAAATAAAATATTTCGTAAAATATTCAGTTTTCGAAAATTTTACCGTAATACTTCTATGTACAGAATAATAAGACAAATCAATTAGTATAAAAAAAAAATTGTTTTTAAGAAAATTATTTACAATGTATTTTTTTAAACAATTATTTGTTTTTCTTTGGCACTATTGTCGCGCATGAGAATTAATGTTACTGGTCGCGCGCGAGAAAATATATTTTAACAAAGATATACCTTTTCCCGTATAAGGATCTCGAACCTCTCCGGCCCGGTCAAGAAATAAACGGCGGACGGTGCATAGACGAGAAATAATCCAAGAGAAATGCGTCGCGTCCATCCAACCGCAGTCTCTCTTTCCGCGTTTCATCCCATGCTGCTCGCTCAACAATTACATTTTTGTCTCTTTGCATTTTTTTTTTTTTTTTTAGTTTCTTTTTTTCCCCTCAAGATAGCCGTATGTAAGCGATCGTGTCTCGATCACAGGAGCTTTTCAATAAGTACGATAGAAAATGACCGATCGGTATCTATCCGGGACTGAACTAACCAGTCATTAAATGATTGTTAGAGGGGGTACTCGCTGTTAACGGGCCTGGCAATTAGGGGGTAGTTAGCCCCGCGTGCGCGCACCCTCGTTTACGGTGGCCGATCACCGCCGACACTGCTGCTGTCACGCTTCGCCGGTCAGGATGTAACCGATGCAACAGATGACACTGACTTTTCGATTGCGCGCCATGCTATCCTCATATCATGACACGGGGGCACGGGAGCCCCCCGTCATTTATTGCTCCCCGGCCAGTCGGCTCGTGCCATGTGGCGAACCCCCTCGTCTACGCAGAAACGATCGCCCCAAACGACGACGACGTGTCATCGGTACGCCTAATTTACGATCGCACCGCTCTCTGTTTCAACTTAAGCTCATCCAAATATTTTCCGAGTATTCGACCGACATCCGGATACGTAAATATTCAAGCCTTTAAGTTTTTAACCCAAGTCCACCTAAAGCGTTTCAATTTTCTCGATGCATGCCGCGACGAGCAAATCTTGATTTTTTTCAAGTGACTTTAATTTTTTCGTAGATGTAAAATAAATTTTTTTTTTTAAATAAAAAATCGTTCGTCGATCGATACAAGCTTGAAAAGATTTATCTCCCGTATCGTAAGAATCGATGTTGTCCAAAGATATTTGATAAAATATATCGTAAACCCTTCGCGATTCGTCTGTCGGCTCGCGCCCACGCGACGATTTCTGTCGACGTTCGACAGAATAGATCCATTAACGGACTGGCCGATGAAAATTTATGGAGATCCGTTACCTTTTTTCTCTCGTCGAGTTGCTACTATTGTTACGAGGGTTCATCGCGACGACAGTCAGACCTCTTGTCCCTGTCTCGTTGCCCTCCGATAATGGCCGAACGATTTGACGAGTAATTTGCAGTCGTCGGTCGCGCCGCCGATCATAAAATACCGCTATCCTGGACTTCGAGGCCCCGACAAACGACCTAGGCTAAGTAAAGTGCTGTGTTGAGCTGCCGAGTGTTACTGTAGAATGACCATTTATCTGTCTCTCGTTGTCCCGTTGTCCGGCTTTCACAGATCGAAATCGATGATTATCGATGACTGTATGATTATCGCTTTCCGCTCATCAATAACAGTTTCTGAGTTATCAGTTATTCACGAATTTGTGATTTTAATTTCAAACTAAATTTTGTCATTTCTCTCTCTCTCTCTCTCTCTCTCTCCCTCTTTTTCAGACAAAAATAAATCAGCTTTTATAATTAATCTAATTTCTTTTCTTGTTATATTCAGGAGGATTTTTACGTATAAACCTTCCACGAGATTGACCGGTAATATCAGATCAATGACAATTTGAGCTATCAATTATTGACGAATTTGTGATTTCAATTTAAAACTAAATTTTGCCATCTCTCTCTCTCTCTCAGATAAAAATAAATCAGCTTCTACAATTAATCTAATTTTTTTTTCTTGTTACATCGTAGAAGGGTCTTTACGTACAAAGCTTCCACGATTGACCGGTGATATCAGATCATAACCCACGTTACGGTACAGTGCATCCGAAATACGGGGCGGGGGGAGGGGGGGGGGGAGGGGGCGCGACACAACATGCCGTCGGTGAAAAAGGGTGAGCCCTGCTGGTCTCGCACCAGGGCGTGGATTCTCTTTTTCTCTCTCTCTCTCCCTCTTTCACCTACAATTACACCTCACGTGCCGGTCGTGTGGCTCGTCAGTCGTGCGAGCGATTGTCGAACGTCAGGCGCGTCGTCTCCTATTCGTATGGCTTTAATACCGCGCGCATAATGTCGTATTCCGGTGAGTCATGTGCGAGAAATCGCCGTTGCGGACGCGACGGAGCGCGACGGCACGCGGCCCGACGACGACGACAACGACGACGACGACGACGACAATGCGATTCTCTCTTTTTCCTCTACCATCCTCTTCCCTCATCGGCATTCACCCTCCTCTACTTCGCGATGCATCTCTCCCTATCGTATATGCTTTTTAATTTATATTAAGACTGTCTTAAAATGATATATATGTATAATTCGGAGCGACAGTTTTCTCTTAAGATTTCTCCTGTAACCCTCTCACCCCCTATCGTCGCAAAAGTTGTAAATTATAATTTAAATAACTCCGGTGTTACGTTAACCAGTCAACTGAATCGAATCGGAACGTCAATCGATTTTGACTGAGAACTTTGCAATTTTTTTTCATCGAGAGCGGGAGGTTACGGCTATCCGTTCGTTGGAGCGTTTTTTTTTTGAGTAAATTTTCTCGGTTAACCGTATATGTACGCCATGGCAACGTGACTGGACGAAATTACGTAGCCGTTGTTCTACGTTTAGAATTTATCGTATATAACGGGAAGATGATGACCATACGATTATCGTAAGTATCATCTGCCATCTCTCTCTCTCTCTCTCTCTCTCTCTCTCTCTCTCTCTCTCTCTCTTTTCTTCTTTCTATATGCATTTGCGACCGACGTATTGTTGGCTCACAATTTACATTCTTACACCCACGCTAATGTCACGTATGCAAACATCGATTTGATGCTAATCGATCGAATAACGAGCCAACGCCGATCTTTCCCCTTCGCGAAGAGAGAACGAGGGAGAAAGAGAGAGACTCGTTGACGATAAAGAAAATCGACACCATTTATTACGCGAAATTCCCTTAATTCCACGAGGTAAATTTAAATGGATATTCGGCTTCGATATTGCGGTATAAAGCGCGTAGAGCGAAAAGAGGAAATATCTATCGAGTAAAAACGTCTATCGGTATTCGATTGAGATTGTTTTTTTATATACATGAAGTCAAGACTGACACAGAAGATGATTTAATAAATTAGATAAAATAAGCGATTAATTAGACTGAGATAATAAGATGAGGTCTCATTTTGATATTCACTCTCGGCTCGATAAATATTGGGTTGAGAAAAAGTCATTGCGTATTTTTGCAACAGATGGCATTAGTTCAGTTTTGGCAGTACTAGAGTCATTCACACATATGTTTGTCATATATCGTTTAACAGCTGACGGTTTAAGCTTCATTCTAAAAAAAAATTGAGCGATTTGGTTGAGTTTTGGAGATTTTACAACAAGTTGAAGATGGAAGACCAAACTATGCATTTTCGCCATATTTTACTGTTTTACTTCCGTAAAGGGAAGAACGCGCGTCAAGCTTGTGAAAAATTGCGTAAAGTTTACGGTGACGATGCTTTACAAGAACGTCAGTGCCAAAACTGGTTCAAGAAATTCCGCGCTGGTGATTTTGATTTCAAAGATGCTCCTCGGTCAGGAAGGCCCACCGAGGTTGATGACGACAAAATAAAGGCATTGATCAAGTCAAACCCACGTTACACGACACGAGAGATTGCAGAAACATTGAAGATCAGTCAAAAAAGTGTTCACGTCCACCTAAAGAAGTTGGGATACGTAAGCAAGCTCGATATTTGGATTCCTCATGAACTCAAAGAAGTTCATTTGACGGCGCGTATAAACATCTGCGATCTGCTCATGAAACGTGAAGAAAACGATCCATTTTTGAAACGAATGATAACTGGTGATGAGAAGTGGATTGTTTACAACAAACGTGGAACGCAAACGGTCTTGGTCCCGACGTGATGATTCGCCTCAAACGACTTCAAAAGCAGAACTTCATCAGAGGAAGGTTATGCTTTCAGTGTGATGGGATTGGAAGGGTGTGGTGTTTTTTGAGCTCCTACCAAGGAACCGAACAATCAATTCGGATGTGTACTGTCCGCAATTGGACAGTTTGAACGAATCTGTCATCCAAAAATGTCCGGAGCTCGGCAATCGTAAAGGAGTTGTGTTCCATCGCGACAACGCGAGACCACACACATCTTTGGCGACCCGTCAAAAATTATTGGAACTTGGATGGATGTGTTGCCCTACCCAGCATACTCGCCTGACCTTGCGCCGTTAGACTTTCACTTGTTTCGCTCTCTTAAAAACCCTCCTTGCGTGGAATAACGTTAAATTCAGATGAGGCGGTAAATCAGCACCTTGTACAGTTTTTCGCCAATAAAGACAGGTCCTTCTACGAACGGGGAATTATGAAGCTCATCGAAAGATGGCAAAAGGACATCGAACAAAACGGAAAATATATCATTGATTGATCTTTGTTCTTTATATAAATAAATGACTTTGAAAAACATACAAAAAATACGCAATGACTTTTTACTCAACCCAATAATACAATCGATCGTAAATGCGTTAAAGACAGTTACGACGAGAGAATGTTGCGCGTCCCGATTATATCTGTCCATAAAAGATAACGATCATAAAAGACCGCGGCGATAACTAAATAGAAATCCCTAATGGTGCTGGCACGGTACTCGAGCATTCGCGCGCACCAGGTACCAATACCGGAGGTACCTGGCTGACGCAGGTACTCGACCGTACGAGAGCCGATTCCGAGGTAACGGTGCTGCCACTTTAGCATATATATGTTTATACGCGTATATCTATCGAAATAATAACGACGTTTCATACATATAGCAACCATTGTACGGAGGTAGTGTCCAATCAGGAAGCAGGCAGGAGATTTATTTGCGGTCGCGATAATGGCATCGGATTATCTTCCAGTATACCAGTCGCACACCAGTATCTTTATTCTCCGATTTCTCTCATTTACACGATCGCGCAAACAGTGAAGAAACTAGAAAATTTCAATCTCCACACTTCATCTCTTTCATTACAAACAGAAAGTCGAGCTTGCCTCCACAAACTTTGATTGAATTTAATCAAATGCACAATCGCAGTCGGGAGGAAATTAATATTATGCCTCTATAGTTATGCTGGATAGAAATATAAAGAAATAGCTCAACTAATTCAAAGACTATCTTAGTATAACGCTTCGTAAATTGTCAAATTTATGGCGCATCGAACTTTATGATGCAGCTGATCGCCGCAGCAAAATCATGCAGAGCGATAATTACAGACTCATCTGCTTTCGTTATTATACATATAAACGCATCCTAACGCATTCGATATACTTCGACAAATTATCGAAGGGTAAAGAGTCGCTCTAGAAAATTGACATATAAAATGCATATAAAAGCGATAAAATAAATTTCTATTCTCTTCCCTCATCTTCTTTATCGCGCGCACACAATAAACGTTTTAGAGATTGGATCACATCTAACGACCAGATTAAAAGACGTTCATTCTCTTATGCTAAGAAAAAAGTAAGATATTCAACGTGAAAGGAGCGGAAGGAGAGGAAACAATTTGTAAAAATTATTTTCAAATATTTAAAAAAAAAAATTGAATACACTGTAAAGATATTTTTAAATAATCTCGTTAACCTTTATAAATAACAAATGCAATTTAGCCGCCGCCCTTTGATTCATCGCGATCGCGGCGTACGTAGTCGTGGGTAACGAGCCGTGGAAGCACGAAAAAGAAGAGGGTAACCCGATGGAAGCGCCCCTGTTTACAGTCTGCCCGTGTAGATACCAACGAACCTCATGCATTTCGACCGTTGCAGCCTGGAGAAAGTAGCCGAGTGTATTCTCTTAGCGGATAGTTATCTATAAAATCTCCCGCCAAAAAGGTGCGCGGCGACTCGCCAAGCGTGAAGACGATCTGAAACAAAACAAAACCAAAAAAAAAAAAAAAAAAAACCGCCGCGTATAATATAGTAACGCCTTAATATCGTTATCTATTGAAAATAGATGTTTTAATTATTATAGCAAATGTAATAAATATCTCTAAAAAATAACAAACCCCGCAGATGCTTGAAAACTTCTCTGTTCGCTAAACAATCTTTGGTTTGCAAAATAAATTCAATACGCGTCTATTAAATAAATCAATTATAATCACGTTTTAATAATTGGATGATAGACGCTCTCGCGTATATATGATGTTTTGCGAAGTGCAAGTAATGTATGCACTAAATTGAATAACGAATAGGCAATTCGTCCGTGATCTAACGGCGAGATTCAAGTGATCAGGCAGAAATTATAATACATTATCTACCTTATGCCTACAGATCGAGAAACATTATGCTTCTTACATCCGATAGTCCAGTAATATTGTACAATTTAAGGACATCGACTTCGGAGATTATGCTCGCGAAACTCCGTTAACTTTAGATAAGTCGTTAATCTTGAAACAGGCGGCAACTATAACGCCGCGTACAATCTTACATGTATATGGCGTGTAATCACCGTTATATCTTTAAACTCTAACCGTTATACTCGCTTGATATCTCTATATGCGCTAATTAAAGAAAGAAAAGCATATACATCACTTCATCATTTATAAGATATATCTATTTTCGTTCCGCAGATATACGATCGATAAACAATTTCTTGTGATTTTCCAAAATTAGGTTGTCTGTAAAATTGTTTCTCTCTCTCTCTCTCTCTCTCTCTCTCTCTCTCTCTCTCTCTCTCTCTCTCTCTCTCACAATCAGCCGTTGATTGAACCGCTGCCAAGCATAGATTATAGCTCTCTATGATGCTATATTATAGCACGATGACAACATACGGAATCGGCTATTGTCTCGGAGAGGAGGCAAAAACTATTACTATTTCCGTGGTTTACTCTTCGCGCTTTAACGACGAGCAGCGTGCCAAATTGAGCCATGCTAAATCGGCTATCGTAGCCTATCCGTGGCGCGTGGCCCGACCGGCAGAAATTAGTTACGCAGAAATTAGACACGCACCCCGCGCACCGAGAGAGAGAGACAGGAAGGCCGTTAAAATGAATGAGAGAGAAAGAGAGCGAGAACGAGAGAGAGAGAGAAAAAAGAGAGAGAGAGAGACGGCTCAGTCTGGTCAGTGTCGAGGGAACGATCGCGTTAACCAGAGCCACTCGAGGTGGATCGATTTCAATATGGTACTCGGCCATGTTTAATGAGCCGTAAATTGGTTCAGCCCGCTGAGAGAGCGGGAATACCCTTCGCCGGCTCGTCATCATTCAATTTCCCGTAACACGAGCGGCTGGTAGGAGGGAGAAGGACGGGGACTGTTATTGTTTTCGTTTTCTCCATGCCGGCGCCGATCCTAGCCGTGCGACGATTATTGAAAAATAATCCTCGTATCGCGATTTGATCGCGATCAAATGGGCGAACCGACCGCAATTTCAGACAAGCTCCGAGTGAAATTTTATGGAGATGCGCGCGTATGAAAGTTGATGATCGGCGCAAAGTACCTTCGTTTTTTTGAGGACGAATTTTTGAGAATATTCGATCGCGACGATAACGGCAATTTTCTTCGCTCGCGATAAAACAAATTTATATAAATATTAATCTATTTCTCTCGATATTAGCAATCTCACATCGTTGAATTTAATCGCTGATCTAGTCTGGCAAAATAATTGTAATATATGAGGAGGATAGTGCAGAGAGTTAAGACTGGGGAAAAAAAAAAAAAAAATTAATTCGTAATCTTATACAATATTCTCACGCGTTTTTACTTATCTCGCAGCATCATATCAGCAAACGGTCTCGAGTCCTAATTAATCAAAATGTTTATCTTCACGCATACGTGCATCCACCTTGCGGTCAATTATGCCATGCACGAGCTAATTTTAATGTACGTCTGACTTTATCCCTCTTCCTGCGCATATTTCTGCATGCAAAGACACGGTATACCTGCGTATAATTAACAAAAGTGATCAAATAATCCTATACATATATTCAGCGTTAAGATACATTTTTTCACTAACGAGTAACGATTTTAACAGTTACTTTTATCGTTACTTTGTCTTTGACTAGTGGCTCTGTAACATAGAACGTGTCAACGCGTTACGCGTGATAAAAATGCCGTAGCCAATCAATCATCTCCTTATATTAAAGTCGCAAAGATGTCATCTAAATGATGATATCGTGGAGCATCAACTTGTCTTAAAAATAAATAAAATATTTTGATAAAATTTATTTGCTAAAGAAAAGATTGTCATTTACCTTAAGAGATTAAGAATTTATATTATTAATTAACAATTTATATTATTATATAGTTTATGATTTATATATATTATAAATTAATAATGAAGTATATAAAAATGTAAATTTGGTATTTCTATATTAATATTAAGAATTCATGTATTATATTAGTATTAATTATAATATACTAACTTAATATTAATATATTATATAGTATCGAATTAATATATTATAAACAAAGTAACGGAAATAGTGTAACGATTCGTTAGTTTTTGAGTAACGCTAACGGTAACGAGTTACCTTTATAAAGTAACGTTCCCAATTCTGCACATTATACATCCGTTAATAGATTTAACAATAATTTCATATGATCGATTGATGATTCGCGTACTCGCGCGCAGAGAATTATAAATTCATTCGGCAACAAATAAAATGGATCGATCGACGATTAATTATCAATATAGATAGGCCGAACGAAACGGCTACAAATAAGGCACAAATTGGAGAATCGCGCGTCTCCTCATCCTTTCGCCGATTCTATTCGCCTCTTCTTCCCGCGAGCGGCAGGATGACGAGGCAGGTGTCGGAACGTGCGCCCTCTACTTCTCCTCGGTGGCGATGTTGTCGGCAACATCTGGCCAGCCGTTATCCACGAACCGGGATAACGTCGTTGGTCCTATGATTCTCCGATTAACGTCGGTGCCACCAATCTCCCTCCCCCCTCCCCCCTCCCTCCGTCACGTCCGTCTTTCTTCGCGTGCCCTAATCCTCTTTCTCTCTCTCTCGCGCGCGCGCGCGAGATGATATCCGCTGTCTGTGATTGCGCGGCACCGAGAAACGCGATGCGCCTAATCGACGCTGACTTGCAATTAATCCACGTGTTTCGCGCGCGATGCACTCGTGTAGAAAGTCCAATTTAATAAATTGCGCCGGCCCGCGAAGCGATTTGATGCGAAAATGACGAAGCGCGACGATATGACGCGGCGAATGTAGATCGATCCCTTTACGCTTTGATTTCCGTTCACGTTCGCCACGACGAATTAATGAGAGCGTTCCTCTATAAAAGGGACAAGCCGAAAACTGTACTGGAATGTCAGTGAAAGTTTGCCCGTCTGTTCGTCTTAAAAAAAAAAAAAAAAAAAAACACACACACACACACACACATACCTTAATAGCATTCATCGCTGCATCTATCTAATTAAATTCGAAATCATAGATACTTTTTCTCTATTCCAGCTTATATTTTTAAGTTATTTATATATAATATATTGCATTATTTTATCTTTTTTTTTCCCCTTAACAGCAAATCATAAGCTTCCATTAAAATAGTATAAGAGAAAGATTGAATAATAATATCAAAGTATGATTATGAATTTAGAAGAAAAGATATGGAAACGTAGAATATACGCAATGTAACGTCTACAATTATTTTATAACGAATGTGCAAGATTCATTGATATCCTGATGTAGCGTAATACATATATATATATATATATATATATTCTATTTCTTATACATGTATTATATATTATAAAAAAAAATAGACAATAAAATTTTTTCTCATTTGTAAGAAAAGAGACGATTATTTGTGGAAAATGATTTCTTTGATCGCTAAGATAAACAATCAACAATGTCAATCCGACTGATCTCGCGATCTCGCCTACTCGGCTTTCACGTCCGATCATTCTCGACGTCGTCTTCCGCATGGCTTCTTGAAAACGGATCATCGGGGAGGAGGCACTTATCGGCGGGGTCGCTCGCCTGTGCCCGCTTCGATCGCCATAAATACGCGACGCGCGTGTATTTACATAGGACCTCCGGTGCACATGAATACGTAAATGTAAATAAACAAAGTGAAAAAGCGACGCGCCGATTTGCATGCGTGCACCGGCTACCGTTGCCGTTGGTACCTTTTTGCCCGGCCGGTTCGCGTAGCCGCGGGGCACGGGAGCCATGTTTACGAAGAAAGGGGGACCAGGGAGAACAAACACGAAAGAGGGAATAGGGATTTAAATTAGCGGTGGCCTCGACCTACGTACGCGCGCGCCGCCACTTATGCGTCAGTAGTGGTGATTCGTATAGAAAAGAATGGGAGAGGGGTCGACGAGCTATGTCACACCTGCGGTGTTACGAGGTTATTAACTCTCAAGTTGAAACGAGGGTCACACGACGGTGATGTTAATTGCGATTACATATACTATATACGTATAACAATACGGACCTTATATATTATTCTCACTTAAATAATTTCAAAAAAATATCTATGATAGTCGAGTATCGCAAACTATATTGTAAGATTCCTGAAGCGGAATCTAGATATATATACAATATATAAGCAAGAAAAATACTGTGGTATGGGGACGTGAATGGCTCATAGGCTAGCGACACACGGCTGTCGAACTAGAGTTGGTGGAAGGTCCGTGGATCGAATCTCGGCGGAGCCCCAAATATTTTTCTCTCGATTTTCGTCTTACAATATGTATATTTACTCACTTTCCACGGAAAAAAAAAAATCTCTTATCGAAATTGGGGATATCGCGTGTGTTCGATTCCAATCATCGACACATCGTCAAAGCAGCTTGCGGTGACGTCGCGCCGGTCGCGGGATCGTTGGTGGTCTCGGTCGAATTTCTAAAGCTACCGCAAACGCGCGATATCCGGTTCACCCGCCCTCCCTTTCTCCATCTCCGTTCCTCCGCTTCTCCTCTGTATAGTTCCCGGTATATATTCTTACGGAATAGAGAATACTCGACTAACGATTCTCGTCGGCACTCCGGCGGAGCTTCGTCATGCTTGCAAACTATCCCGGCGTGGTGCACACCGCGAGCAACAGCCCCGACGCAGGTGTAAGTCACGAACGCAGGCAGGGAGAGGCAGGAGTATATCTCGGATTCTTGCGCAGAACTGCAACTGCAACTGCAATGCGCGCTACCGATGCGAACAGCCTAATCTGCGAGCTAATGACCGCGTGATTGTCATAGAAAATTACACCGCCGCTCCGCGCGATATTTTGACACTGATTATTACAGCGGCGTCGGGATGAAAGACGAAGCCTGTCGGATGCCTGCCTGTCTCTCCTTCTCGTCAACCTTACCCGCGATTATCATAGACGGATTCTACACGATCGCAAAATCGACATGTAGCGGCAAATATACTCGGCTATAACGACGGTAAAGACGAGGCGCGTACGCATCTACCATAAGTATGCGCGTTGATAATGGAAATAAGAGAAGAGCGAGTGATTTACGATTATAGTTCCGCGATCGCGATCGCGGCCCTGCTCTTTGTGCGAACCCAGGCTATCTACGTGTGCGAGTTGTACGTGTTGTGTACGCCAAGAGACCTCACGATTGCTCGGTATATCACATTGCCGGTGCAGTGACTGTCAGTATACCCCGCGAGCTTGACTTCGACCTCATCTCAGTTACTACCGGTAGTCGAGGCGGAGAGAGGTCGGCAATTGCCGTTCAACGCATACACTATTGTGCGTCGTTATATCGCCAAGATGATTCTCCCTAAACCCTAAAAGCCGATAAACGCGATAATGAAGTAAGATGCAAATTACGTAATTGTACACAATTCTAATACCGCGCATAATTATATAATTAATACTATATATAATTATATTAACATAATTATATAGAGTTATATTATACAAGGTGTTAAAAAAGAAAACATTTAATATTTATATGGTAGATAGGACACACCATACTGAGTAAAAAAACCTTAGTAAATTTAAGTCGAAAGCTCAACCTGGCTTCTACGTGCCGCATGCGACGTGAGAAAAATATAATCTGTCTAATTCTTTATCTCGATATTTACAGAAGATGTTCCATATGTCCTTCTTCCATTTCCATACACGCTTGGCATCTTCCTCTTATCACCAAATTGCAAACATCCGCAATCGCCGATTGATGACAACTGACTGATTGCCGGTGAAATCTTCTGTTATGAAGTATGTATGGAAGTTAAACGAGGATATTCAGAACGCGATTTATAAACACTTAGGTAAACATCGTATGCGACACGTAGAAGTAAATCGATCTATGTTTATTAAGGTTTTTTTTACTCATTGTCAATATGTGTCTTATTTATCATATAAATATTGAATAGTTTTTTTTTTTTTTAACATTCCGTATATCGGTAAAATATAACGATAAATATATTTTTATCATTATCAGATTATTACTAATGTTTCGCTCAAAACTGTCTGCAATTATTTCCTTCATATGAATTAAATTAAATTTTTACACGAAATTATTGTTATCTTTTTTTTCTTCATTTTTATATTCGTTATATTGATATAATATTATATTCGGATTTAATGTCAGTCAGTAATGGATAAGCAGAATTGGGAACGTTACTTTATAAAAGTAACTCGTTACCGTTACCGTTACTCAAAAATTAACGAATCGTTACTATTTCCGTTACTTTGTTTATAATATATTAATTCGATACTATATAATATATTAATATTAAGTTAGTATATTATAATTAATACTAATATAATACATGAATTCTTAATATTAATATAGAAATACCAAATTTACATTTTTATATACTTCATTATTAATTTATAATATATATAAACCATAAACTATATAATAATATAAATTGTTAATTAATAATATAAATTCTTAATCTCTTAAGGTAAATCACAATCTTTCCTTTAGCAAATAAATTTTACCAAAATATTTTATTTATTTTTAAGACAAGTTGATGCTCCACGATATCATCCTTCAAATGACATCTTTGCGGCTTTAATATAAGGAGATGATTGATTGGCTACGGAAATCTTATCGCGCGTAACGCGTTGACGCGTTCTATGTTACAGAGCCATTGGTCAAAAACAAAGTAACGATAAAAGTAACTCGTTAAAATCGTTACTCGTTAGTGAAAAAATGTAACTGCGTTATCATTACCGTTACAGACAACGAGAAGTAACGGCGTTACAAGTAACGCGTTCCCAACCCTGTGGATAAGTTACGACAGCGTTTATTAATCTTTCGACACGCGCGTTACACCTGACTTCCTAATCTATACTTAAACTTTCGGCGTAACTTGTACATCGACATTAAGCGGAGATTGCTTACGTAAGTTACTTAACTAGCGAATGATCGTTCGTCCATTAATATTGACGTCTCATTAAAGCGCCGAGATTTCTAATAATTTGCCGCGCTTCCAGCGCTTCCGTTCGAAATCGATTCGCTTTGCGACACGAGCGGCCCGACCAAGCTAACTATCATTCGTCGTGATTTCGCTTCGATAGAATCTGAACAATTCACCGACTCGGCTACATATCGTGCACGAGAATAGGGACGGTAATTTGTATTAATGTGCCGATAATTATTTATTATAAAAAAAGCTTTCACCCGCAAGAAAACCACCGCACGAGCGGCTCTATTTAGCATCGCTGAGATCTTTAGAATAGCAGTGCATGGTAATTAAATAATTATCACTTTTATTACACCGGCACGTGTAACGTTGAGTCAACGGTTCGGTGAGTGGTTCGCGTTAAGTATCGAGGCATCTGCGATGATGCCGCGAAACGCTGGTGGTCCGAGAATAAAGCAAGTATATATCGCACATTAAGCGATGGCTTAAAAGTATATTATATTCAGTATTCGCGCTAGCATTAATCTTTCTGCGTAATATTATCTGAATTAACATCGATCTATTGAAATCGTTAAGACATTATTTCATTCCTTTATTACGACCTTTTAGCGATTATTACTGGCAAGAATTATTCTTTGATATCTCAGGTTTAAATTATCTTCAAAATAAAAAATTCTTTCCTGATAAATTCATCGATCTTATTCAATGCGATTTAGCGCGAGTGCTTAACAAAAGCCAACGCTCGTCGATCTTGCATTTGCGTAAACTGTGATCAAAGTATTAGGTGTACAAATAAGTTTCCGCCGTTTTTTATCAAAAATTGGGCATTTATTGTAAAAGAACGGAACTTAATGTTTTGAGTCACTCCCAATGTAAGTGCAAGTTCTTCTCGCGTTTGGCACGAATCTTGATCCAATAATGCTTCCAGTTCCGCGTCTTCGTACACTTTCGGCCTTCCGCTACGTTCTTTGTCTTCGATGTCAAATTCACCGTTCTTAAACTTTTGAAACCACTCGCGACAACTTCTCTCACTTAAGGCAGCCTCACCATATGCTTCTACAAGCAATCGATACGCCTCAGCTGCAGATTTCTTCAAATTGAAGAAGTAAATCAAAAGTTTCCGCAAATGACGCTTATTCGGCTCAAAACTCGACATTTTCGCACACAAAAGAATATATTATACTGATAAAAAATCACTAATATTTTAAGGTTATGTTATTGACCGATGTCCAATCTTACGATAAGGACATTTTACATCTGACAATTTTAACCATAACTTACTGGTGGCGCCAACTTTTGTCAAACGGCGGAAACTTATTTGTACACCTAATACTTTGTTAATACGATACACGTGATATTTGTCAATTTTATATCCAAGAATTCAATAATGTAAGGAAATTGTAGATGAAAATAGTACAATATTTTTGCGACTGTATCGACATTAACAGAATTAAACCGATTTAGCGGAAAAATATAATTAATATAATGTGAGATTTTATATTTAATTATACTTGACACGTTCCCGATCAAATACTATCGTTGCACAAGCAGTGTGTCGATGACTATAATAATCTATTAACTGGTCAATAAAACCGCAGACTCGCCTCTTATTTTAATCGCACCTTTGTACCTCGGTAGAACCGCCTATAACGCCGGAAGATGCTCGTCAGCAGGATTTTTGCTAAAGACCATTTAACGACTTTGGCAGAGATTGTACGTACGCACGCATACAGACAACAAGATCGCGACGCGATCGAAGAAAAAAGATGAAAGAAGAAGGGAGAGAAAGGTTACGCGGCAGGTAATCTTCGGAAAAATCCCGGGCGGTTAATCAAATGTAAATTCGAAAACGATCGCCGCCCACACCGGTTGCCGTCCGTTTTTCCTACAATTAACGACCTGTCGGTAAACAGCCAGAAATTGGCGCGAATCGCGTTTTGCGCCGTGGGTGGATGCGAGCCGAGTTAGCGCCATAGTCTAACCTGTAATTAGGGCACCTTGGGTGTGATTCTAATTAAGGGTCTTAGCTCCCCATAAATCTCCAGCTCGTACGAGGGTCATGTTTGGATGAAACCTGAAGAGTCGAATCTTAGGATCGTTTAGAAAATCGTATCATCCACGACCACTATACAATCAATCGGCCGGACAATAGATGTAAAAAAAAAAAAAAACAAAAAAAAAGATATAAGGATGCAGAAAACGATTAATACAATCGATAAAACCAATAGAGACGAATTTTATAGATTAAAAAATGTGAAACATTTTCTGATAGAGACAGAGGAAGATGACAGCTCGGGGAAAATCTTGGGAATCGCCCGTTGTAACTTGCGTCTGGAGGCAGATAACCGTACGTATGTTAGCCGAGGCCGCAAACGCATCGCGCGAATAGTCGCGCGAGAGTAAGTCCGTGTCAGTCAAACGCGGTCCATCATGTTGTAAATCATCGGTGATTGTCTGAACTGGAACTCCAGCGGCGGCGGCAGCGAAATGCGTTGCCGGACTAGCAATAATCAATTTATGCACTTCATCGGCCGCAATAAATTTGTTATTAGCCGCAGCCGTCACCGCCATCGCATTAGCCTGCACTATAATACGGCGGATCGACCCAGGATCGGATAAAAAGAGATCTTGCGACGAAAAGATAGCGATTATATATAGATCCGAAAGATAAACGAAATAAAATTATATCCAGGTTTTACTCATGTTACGCCGTAAGAAAGAAAGGCATGTGGACGCTTATCAACTTTCATGTAATAAAAAAAAAAAAAAAAAAATTTGCTGACAAGATCTTTCTCGCATCTTTCGCCGACTCAATCCGATCCTGGATCGATCGAATCTGCGCGGTACAGAGATTTATAAATAGTTGCCTAGATCACGCGAACCCCTCGCGCACACGCTGACGCAATATCGGGTGACGCATGCGTTTGTCGCCTTCTTCGCGCGAGATGCAATATCGCGTTTGACGGACAACGCGATGGTGTCGATGGATCGATCGATTGATGATCCTGCACCCGGCGCAATCACGCGCGGGTTTGTTGGATACGAAATCATCGCGCGCGCGAGAACTCATTATGTCTTTGTTATGTAATTACATAATGGCAATTTGATTGCGAGGACCTCATCTTGTGGCTAGGGGTCCATCGCCGCGTGAATAGCAAACGTAAATATGTATAGCTGCGTCTTTTTACCAGTCAATGTTATTATTATTTTAACGTATTATCACGATAATGGAAAAACGTGTCGTTTTCGTGATTTATAATATTTCTAATCTTGTATTAATTTACGCTACTTATTCTTGTTCGCAAATCAATTGACATCTCTAATCCATCATTAATTCTGACATTGATAAACACTTTAAGATTAATAATAGTTATTTTAAGTTATGTATGTTCGATAACTTGTTTGAGATTTTCTTCTAGGTTTGTGTCGCTCTATTGGGGAGAGGAAAAAAAAAAAAAAAAAAGTTCGCGCAATTTACAGATTAACCAATTGTAAAATTTTTAATTTAAAAAAATTATAGTATGTTTTATGAAAGCTCAAGATTTTCCTCACGATTAACAGCTTTGTGCTGTATAAGCCGCAAAGAGTTTCTGGTAAATTAAAATCCGCCAGTGGGCGTAAACCCTTCGAATTCATCGGGACACGACCGTTCCCTTCCCTCTTTGGGACGGGCAAGCGCGACCGACTCATTTGGTGCGTATTAGGGGAGGATGATGAACTTTTTGAAGCTACTCGCCGCCTTTTGCGAGAATGACTCCGAATTCCCGAAAAACGAGAGAAGAAAAATGGAAATACGCCTGTGGAAGCCACCGCGCCCTGAACTTTTTCTCAGAATCCGCTTTTCCATCGCGAACGCAGACGGGTTAAATCGCATAGATTCTTGCGTCGCGATAAAAAGCATAACAAAATTCAAAATTGTCGTTTATCTAATAAAGTCGAAATTTAAACATTCAATAATTTAGGTGCCTCCGTTTACGCCATGTGATTGCCATGTGACATATTGCTTTGTGACGTTTCGAAAGATCGATCGCGCGGCTCCAAATGAAACGACAAGGTCAAGAATAAGCCCATCGTGACTAGTTTTACTGGTATCACAAAAATAGACACTTCAAATAGGATTCGTCAATAAATGATGTTTCTGCGGCACGACCCCTGCTGGTACCCGATTTTATTGGCACAATGCATTTAATCAGCTTCTCAAATACGCTAAACTGCACCATAATATAGCCTAATTATCGATAATTCCGAAAGCCAGTCCCATCTCAAAGACGTCATTTACTTTATACTATTTATTGAGCGCGAATAAACGCGCATCTTGCGAAACGTCTCGCGATCGTATGATATATAATGAAAATCTCATTGTAAATATTGTAAATTTAGTTAAATCTTTCTCGACATTTATCTTTAGAAAAAGTAGATATTTCGTAAGATAATATTAGAAATATATTTTTGCAAAGATAATAACACTCAAAGATATTATTTCTAAAAATCGATCTGCATTAAATATCAATTAAATTATCGATATACTCTGTTTACTATCTATGTCGTTGAAATTTATATCGATGTATCAAAGATCATCTTTATCTTTTTCCGAGTCTCGAAGCTGTTCTATACGATTTTTTCCTCCACACGATTGTTTAAGAAAAGATCTCAAAGAGCACGTGAACAATTTGGAAGCCTCGTAAAGCTGTTCACACTTTTCGGTCCGGTAATCTTGTAAAAAAAAAAACAAAAAAAAACAGAAGCTGACGGCTTCGAGTAAACAGCAGCTAATTCAAGCTACGAGAAAATATTTTGCCAACATACGTCTCCAGCAATGATGCAGAGCGTTACATCATGATGTATTTTTAAAATCCAGATATTTTACACTCCGCAGTGAATTTTTAACATGCACAGATTTTGACACTATTAATAATTGTAGTCAACGTTCGCTCGTCGATTTTCCCCTCTCGTCGCATCGTAACACTCGAGTTTTAACGAGATGATTTGCGTTATCAATTAGTGTCAGTTAGTGTCACGTTTATTTTTATACGTATCCTCGTAATTCAATAAAGACCTAAATTAAGAAAGTTTTACTAATATCATTTATAATTTCCATGTGTGAGTTTTAATAGATTTTTATCAGACGTATACCAAATGCTTTCCCTGCTTTCGCGTTTGACATCAGTGACCTGGAAAGTTTCGCGAGAAAATAATTTTCGCTTCGATCTTGCGAAACATATTGTATTCCATATGCGTACCACATATCCATCAATATAACACCTGTGTTTTCATTGTGTGTACATGATATATTGATAGTTAAAAATGTCACGAGAATCATTTCAGTATTATGCAAGAAAAATTTTACATTTCTTTCTTCTAATCTTCTTTGCCAGTTTCATAATTATATATGTGCAAGGAACAGCAATAATTAATTAAATGTAATCATTTTAATAAAGATAATGAGCCGATAGGAGTAAAATTGATTATGAAATAAAACGTGAAATATTAAATAGAAGTCGTACGTTATCGTGGAATCTTAAAAGAAATTAAAATATCACTGATTTTTTTTTTTTTTTGCGAGAGTGCCGCGCAAGAAAGAGGCTAAATAAAATCCAATTAACGCGAGAATGGGAGGAGGGAGGAAAACGCGGGGACGTGAAACCGTAGCTCGACGGCCGACACGACGGCCACATTATCTCCAATGTCAAGAACGCGACGCCCGGTCGATCCCGTGACCGTGCGTGCCGCTCGATCGGGGCGCTTTCCTTTTTTTCTTCTCACCGCCTCGCGATCGCCTTTTGACTCCGGACGCGAAAAGGGCCCCGAGAGGAGCCCCCAGCGAAGAGAAGACGAAGGAAGACGAGGGGCGTGTCCGGTCGCGCGGCTTCTACAAAGAGATGCCTACTTCCCAGTGGACTCCTTCCACCTCCTTGGGGATCCCCTTCCACGTGGGCCCCGGGACTCCGCGTCCGTCAGTCTCGCCGTTTCCCCTACCAGCGGGGCCTGAAGAAAACCGGACGGCATGGTCCAGACCACGAGATCGTCAGGTAAAGTCAGTTTACGCAACGCTTCCGTACACGAAGCATACACGGCGGATGGTCTCATACGGAAGCCGGACGTGAAAGCTGACGAACGTAATCCCATACGTTCCCGAGATATCCTACGTTTTAAATGAACATTTTTGAAATCATCCCTTACGACAACTATTCGCATCGTTGACATCGATCGAACGTTGCAAGAATTCTGCGAAAAAGGCGATGACAATCGATTGAGGCGATTTTTGAAGATTATGATATAAGATCGCCGGTAGAACCGAGGATCGATCATCCGGTACGCGCGCACACAAGAATGACAACTTACGCGGCCTTCCAGCAATACGATCTCCTGGACTCCGAGGGCTACGGGTCAGCGAGTAGCCCGGAATCGAATCCGCGTGGCAATTGGCATCACCAGGAGATCTATCCGCAGCCGCCGCGATCCAGGGGTAGCAGCTGCGGCAGCGTTAGCTCCGTAGACAGCCACCACCAGCAGGAGTACCAAGAGATCGGTAGCGTTCCAAATGGCAGCCTCCACGTGACCGCTGGCTTCAATTTCGGCGACTTCTACGAGGGCTACTATCAGGAGGGTGGCTGTCGAAACGAGCATCAGTCAACAATGAACGTTAACGGCGCCAGGAATATCAAAGATCATCACGCCAAGGTGACTTACAGAATGAATGAACAGTGCACATCTTATAACGACGCAACGTCCAGGATGACTTTTAACGAGAGTATGGTAAACAAGCAAGAGCCGGCAGGATACATTCAAAAAATGGATCACCATTCAGTCGGGATGTTTGCAAATTCCAGAACCGACTTTGGCCAGAATCAGGAGGCTTTCTTCGCCACGAAAAGCTACGTGAAAAACGGTATCTATCATCCGCGGAACGAAAGTCACCCTTACGCTCAGAGAACGGATGTTCTTTATCTAGGCGCCGCTTATAACGTGCCGAGGAATGAAGCTAATCTAGTGAACGGTCAGCCGGGCAAATGCGATCAGTCGAGGTATCATCAGAGAAACGACAGCCTCCATGTTTTGCCAGCGGAATACCAAGGGCAGAAATCCAAGGAGGCGGCGGTGCAGAAGATGAAGAACAGCACGCCCGGCATCGAGGTACTGAGGAAGAGGCGACTGGCGGCAAATGCCAGAGAGAGAAGAAGAATGAACAGTCTAAACGATGCCTTCGACAGACTACGGGACGTCGTGCCCAGTCTGGGCAATGATAGAAAGCTTAGCAAGTTCGAGACGCTGCAAATGGCGCAGACTTATATCGCCGCGCTCTACGAACTGCTACAGCGCGAATAAACGCGAGTTTGGCGACAAAAATTCTCTTCTTCGAAAGAAGATCGAGTGTATTGCTCGATATCATCGCGATAATTCCTCGAAGCTCGCGAAACATCGAATATGGAGCTTAGAAACGTCACGAATATGATGTGACGATTGCATGTTCTTGACAAGATCGGCGCGAATCTCGACGACGAAAATCTCAAGTATCAAAGTTAACTAATCAAAAGAGGGATCGAGAGTCGTCCTCGTGGGATTCTGAAGGGGTATTTCCCGTTTGAGTTTCCACCGTTCGGAGAGATGCCAATTGAAAGATCGCTGTTCGAGTCTTCAACAAGAACGACAAGATCCGTCCATCCTTTGACAGGCTTCAACGTTAACCGCAGGTAATGACGAATTGTCGGGATACCGAGAAAGAGACGGTTCGCTCGCACGCGCGGAAAGCATGAGAATTAACGAGCAAACTGGGGGATCCGGACTTCATTAACTTGTAAATGAGTCACTCAACCATGGCGGCATCGACCGTAAACGGGAAGCAGAAGTACGTAAACAGAAAAACATGATACCGGCGTTGTTATCGCTAGTTTTCAAAAAATTCTCTCATTCACAAACTCGATTGACGTGTCGAAAAATTTCAAGAAATCTACATTCCTTTTCGCTATCATTTTGCTAATGTACAATGTATTATTTTAAGATTCAATATAGAACATTTGAAACATTAGGTTACATCTATCATAACGTTCTTCGACGAAAAGATAATTCATTTTGTTATTACATTTATTAAATTTATCTTCCAGAAATAATTTTTCTATCCTTCAGATATGTCTCTCTTTAAACATATATATATATATATATATCTTCACATAAATAAAAATTAAACTAAATTATTCTTCCTATATTTAAAGAAAAACTGAGATTTATCTGCTCTTTGAGATATCAAAAATAATATGCAAATGAATCGTCTTTAGAAATCACCGGTATACGCTAACGGATATGCTAACGATATGAAAACTGACCGATTACGAGGTCGACGGGTAAAAAGCTGCTTTTAATTGCACACGTCGGGCTTTAATCGAGCGCGTAAGTTTAGCGTTGCGCGGCAATTCATCGTTGATACTTATCCCGGCATCGAGATGCATCGTTGCGGGATTCCGGAGCGTTTTTTTTTTTTTTCCTCGACTGGTCGCGATAGGATCTAAGCGAAGAGCGGAAAAAGGTCGCGATCGACCGACCGGTCCTAGGATTCTCCTGGAAGAGAGCAACCAGCCTCGCTGTTCGCGCGACCAATGTCTCGGGATAGTTTAGGATACTTTGTATCAATTTCGATATCTCGAATTATCGATAAATATCGTTCGCGTCGAAGTGATATTTCACGCAAAGTTTTTAATAATTATGCTAACGAGAAATGTCGCATCCTCCTCGATAGAGAATACCATTACGGGCAAATGGGCAGATCCGGGCGCATAAAATGCGACGCGTCGACTGCAAAATACCGAGAGCAAGCTTTGTTTCCAACGCACCCCCCCCCCACACACACACACCCTCTCGCCGCTATCGTCACACCGTGCTAGAACGGCGGGGGCGTACTCGCCTCGAGTTTAATTGTAAATAGGTACACCATCGTACATTGTCGTCCGTGCGAGGCACCATGTAAATATCTTGATTCAAGGCGCGTCTAACTTATTGCGAGGCTGTATAGGTAATTCTGTACATATAGATATACGCACGTGTTATATGCGTGCATTGATGCCACGAGGGTCGACGATAGGTAATCTATCGAGGAGTTCACTGTAAAAAGGCATGTAATAGTTTCGAGGTGAAAGGAAAGGTACATGAAAAATTGATATTTTTTTCCGAGACATTCATAAAATACAAATAGAGAAATAATCTCAAGAGATAATTTGCTATGAAGAAAAGAAAGTTGTGTTAATAAAAAATGAATAGTATATATAATTAATAAATTTTCTACTTTTCGCGAGTGAACTCCATAGAACTTTTCACGTGTTTCGAAAGAGATACTTAGCGTTACGTCCCCCTCGTGTTTACCTGACTATTCATCCGCGTAGCTCTACTGCTCAATGAAAATGATTAGGGAATAATTGTAGGTAATTATCTCGAAAGCGATTGCGAGACATTCTATTTATAATCGCCTTTAACGCGAGACATCTCACGCTTAACGCAAGAAAGCGCTCGTACGCGCTGATTAGGGAAATAAACAAATCGAAAAAGTCGAGTAAAGTCGAATCGTCAATATTTACTCAAACAAATGCTGTTTATATATCTAGCCCCGTCAATATTTCATAATAATTACAATTGGACAGATCGCAGATCATTTTATCATCGTCGTCAAGGTAATAACGATAACAAATCAACTGTAACAATTACGATAACAATTATTAGCAACATTATCGCGAGCCAGGAACTCATAATCCGACAAGGATCAGATATTCGCGCGAATCACAATCGGCTCTCGTTTGGATCGACCGTCGCCGCGACGCTTTTTTCGCCTCGAGTGCGAGATCGTCCCATCACGCGTCCCGCGTGACTCGAATAATTGTCATTCGGTCGCGATTCGACTCGCGACGCACCTCTCGCGCAATTAAAGATACGCAAAAATCACGGTAAGAATGGCGGCGGCCGGCCACCTCCACTTAGCAGTCAATCACAATTAAATACAATTTTGCGCGGACCGCGGGTCCCGGTAATGGCGCAAAAAGAGAGCAAATTGAAATCTCCTAGCTGACAGAATGATAGATGGTACCGGCCGGACGTGAGAGGACGCGAGGGAGCGACGGAGAGAGGCGTAAAGACGAGAGAGGAAGAGAGAGAGAGAGAGAAAGGACAGCGGGACGGGGGAGATGATGGAGAAAGAGAGAGAGAGAGAGAGAGAGAGAAAAGCGCGTAGAAACAGTCTTTCTTCCATCCTCGATGTGAGAAAGCTCCTCCTCTCCGTTCCTCGAGGAGGAACGAAAACACAGAGAGAAGTAAGTCGGGAGCTGATGATAGCGCCACTGCAAAGCCGATTTCTCTCGCTAATATCGCTAATCCTCTCCATCTGTTGAACATGAGGATCTGATCTTTGCGCGGAGCAGCGGTAATTTATATCGATCGGAACGCGGAGAAAGAGATGAGAAGGGGCGAGAGAGAGAGAGAGAGAGAGAGAGAGAGAGAGAGAGAGAGAGAGAGATGGGGAAGTTCATTCTCTCTTCTACAATTGAGGTCATTATGGCAGCGCCGTTTAGAATCGCAGATTTATACCCGTATTCATAGTCCTTCCTTATTTTAAGGACGGAGGAAGCCTCCATGAAGGATTCCTTGAATCTGCAAGGCCACCTTGTTTCATAGATGGACCTCGAGTCTCCCTTTCAGAAGGAAGGAATATTTTAGGGATTTTTAGTGACCGACTGGAGGCAGCACCGTTTTATGCTGCCTGCAACTAATTTCATATAATACATAAGAAAACTTTTTCGTATCTTCAAAAAATTCCACGGGATTTTCCCAATCGCGAATGTATCTTTTCGGAATCCGCCACAGAATCCGATTCTCTGGATTTTCGTCTTCAAATCCATCGTCAGAATCATTTAAAAATTCATTGTCCATTATCCCTTTTTCCTTTATACACTTTCAGTTTGAGAGCGCGACAACAAATAACCACAAAACCACAGATTGAAATGTAACGAAACTAACTTTTGGAGGTTATATTTGGTTATATTCTGCGTATCGTCTGCTAAAAAGATCGCATCCACTCCTCAAGGAAGCTCGTGACCTTCCTTGAGATAAGAGAGCCAATAAGATTCCTTGTTCGGTCAAAGAAAGTTTATGAAACGTGGAACGAGGAACAAGGAATCCTTATTCCTCAAGGACGGACTATGAATACGGGTATTAGTTACGCGCATCTCGAAATAAAGCGCGATGATAAGCGACGTATATTATATAATCATTTTAACATTATTTTCGATTCTTACGAAGTTCGCGCTCGCATAAATAAAAGTCGCGAGCAAGGATATTTTCTTTCTCAAAATATCAATATATATATACATATATATATAATTTACAAGAAATACACGTAAATGTGTAGACGAAATAATGTTTTCCTGCGCGGAAGAAATTTGTATTACATTGGTGATTTTTATATTTCGCAAAATATGACGCGCCCGTATCCAAGTACATGGCGATAAAAGAAAAATTCTACGCACCCCGTCGCTGTAATATAATAACTTTATAGTTGCCACATTCCGCGTCCCATTATAGGACTCCGCGTTGTAATAGCAGTATTATGAAAGGAGACGATAAGTGTCGCCGCTCATCCACCTGCTCGGTAATCAAATCGCTGGATTAAATTGCCACCGCGATTTCGCGTCTTCGCGCGTCTCGAAAGGGGGGGAACTGCTACTCGAGGGGAGGGGAGATACGGTATCTCTCGGGACATTATCATTCAATTGGCGCCGACTACCATCGCGGATAAATCGCGCGTAATTAACGACGAACGAATCTATTTTTCGCACCGGCTTCCTCAATTAAGACGATAAGAGATTCGTTTGAGTCGATCGAGCGATGTCGGGGAAGGAAAAAAAAATCAAAGGGGGACGGTGGGCTAATTATTCATCGGCTCATTCCCGACTGGGTGAAACGAGGAAAGAGATACAAACTGATAAGGACAGGCGTGAGACGAAGAGAAGTAGAGAGAAGAAAGAATGTCGACGCGCGAAAGAAGAAAATACATCTTGAGTAATATCAAAGTGCGAGAGGTCGGGGATACGCGATAATGGCAAATCAGACCCACATGTGTGGGTTCCCCCCTCTCCCCCCCCCTCCCCCTCCTCCTCATATCCTGAGTCTGTGCACGATGCAACGATATACGCGAACGCTAATCAGTCGACGCGCAAACGTCTTCATCTACGCCGGACGCGCATCAGACGCGCGCCTCTCGTCCCTCTATCGGCACGATTTGTCTTCCGTCTTCCGGTTTAACGCGGCTCCAAGGCCAAAGTCCCGAGGACAAAGTCCCGCGACCGAGCCTGGAAGCGGGAGAAATTGAAGTTGCGACGGAACAACAAGTAGTATCGCTTTTTTTATTGACCTTTTTTGAAACTTCACTCGGCGATTTTCAAATAGCGTTCGATCATTTCTCAAGGGGAAAGATGTATATTGTCGAATTATTAATAATTATATTTTGTTCTTATAAATAGTTTAAGGGATAGTTTATCAATATTTGTGCGATAATGCGTGAGCGTTTAGCGTGAGATTTCTGTGTTGCGTTTAGAGTGTTTGCGCCGCGAGTGATTAATCGTACTTGAAACGATAATCGAGCGGTAACTGTGTAAAAAGGATCAACTCTGCGATCGCGATCTACCTGTTGTACAATGATCTCTTTTGTGCCTCCCCCCTAGGCACGAGAAGAAAGATAATTTTCCTCTTCACGGCAATCTCGCGCACGAAAGGGGAACTTTTTCGAAGACTGTATTTTGCGCTGTTAGCACTGCCGCCAAGTACCTTTGTGAATAGATTGTTTTTTTTTTTTTTTTTGTACCTAGATACGCGAGTTAGACAAGATAAGAATTAGCTCTTTAAGCGGTCCCTGTAGGATTACCGAAATAAATTCCCACCAATAATGTTCCTCGATCAAGACCAAATGTATTTAAGAATGTGCAATGTTAATAAAGAAAAGATTTCTTTGGAAAATACCTAGTGTCGTTCATTCATCGATGTGTTCTCATCTATTTATCTATCTCTTATTCGAAACAATTGTGCGCGCACAATTCTTTAATTATATCCCATACAGCACCGCAAGATTGCAACAACATTGCAGCAACATTTTTCTGCAAGATTGCAACATTGCAGAAACATTGCGAAATGTTGCTGCAACGTTGTTATGATATTGCAGCAACAGTAAAATGTCCGCCTACAGAAATATTGCAATATAATATTGCAGCAACATAGCAATATAATATATATGCAATAATGCTTTATGTATATTTATCGACATAATATCCTTAGCATATGAAAAAAACAATAAGAAATTAGGCTTATAAGAGTCAGGATCTAGCGTGTATATAGTTTTTCTGTATTATAATAATAACGAAATTATAAAATGTAAATTTTTCAGTACACATTCGACTTCCTTCAGTGACAGAGAATATCTAAGAGAAATAAGAAAAAACTCAATTTGCAATTGCGTAAATTCACAATTTCTTTGTATCCGAAATATTCAGATATCCGGATGCAAAAAGATTGTGATGAATTTACGCATACAAGGAGTTTTTTCACATCTCTCTTGTCTTTATATAATCTCAAAATTTATTTATTAAAATCTGAAGTATCTTGCATATTAGAATATTATTATCAAATTTTTGATTTTATATAAGAATGGAAACTATTAAAAGAATTCTTAGTCCAATGTCCCAGTCCCCTGTATTAGGGTCATATCATACGACTTAAATTAACAAAAATAGTTATTATATCTTTTTAATCTTACTAGCCGCTCTTTGTAAACTTTATATAATCGTCATGATTAAAAATTAAATGCGGAATAGATAGCGCAACATGCGCCTCATAGTGGTAAACGAATGAACTAGCGATTATTGAATACTTTTTTTGTAATATTTTCGGAATGTTGCTGTAACATTGCTAAAGTTATATTGTAAAATAAATGTCTTTGCAATATTTCTGCAACATTAAACTGCAATATGCAATATTACAATGTTGCAGCAATGTTCTTGCAAGCTTCAGTGCTATATGGGATATATTCAAAAGTTGTGAAAAAAAATGTTAATTTAGCCCTCGAAAAGGATGTATCAAGATTCGTCGTCGTAAATTGTTGAAAGGTAAACAGCTTAAATGACGATATATTGGGCACGCTGCTGCGCAATATCTTGTCACGAGAGACGAAAAAAATCTCGTCGTCCGGCGGCACGGCGGATAAATTATGCAGATGCCCGCGCGCTGCGTTTCGACCGGATCCATCATCGTGGGCAACACACGTAAGTATAATATCGAGTCTCGGAAATTATCTCAAAATCGGCTCTCGGCCCTGCTTGTAATTTCTATCTAGTCGCGAGACTGACGGAGCCGATCGACGAGACGCGAACTTAGCCCGGCCTAGGATGCACACACAGGCAAGGATGCATATTCCGGTCTCGATTTTAGACACCGAGGGCAGGAGGCAGGCGTCTCTAAACTGTTCCTCGAGGCCATCACCTTTTTCTAGGAAGTCTAGGATATAACTGCCCGTAAATGTTGCGGCTAACGTTTACCGCGACCGCGGGGGCTAGCCTAGGCGTATCTCGCAAATATCCGTGATCGAGATGGGCGAAAAGCCGTTCTCGAAAATTTAGTCAACGATACGAATCCACGCGACTTCCGTGCTCCGTAAAAGAAAGAAAAAATCCGCTTTTTATCTTCCATATTTAAAAAGACTTAATACAATATAATCATCTCGAGAGGCGTCGTTAGTCGCGGCCACCAAACAGCGCCGTTCAACTTTCGACTCCTTCTATTTCTCTCTCTCTCTCTCTCTCTTTCTTTCGCTCGATGTTGCCGCGAGGATAATTGGTATCTTACGCGGCCGCGCTGAGAGAATAAATCGATCGGACGGTGGATGTTGTTTGGTTTGATAGAATGCCGGATAGCGGCTCGCGCACAAAGCGACCTTCGGGACTGGCCGGCCGAACCTGCTACCACGCCAGACAAATTGATACCAGGCAACGCACTCACTCTCCCTATCTTTTTCCGACTGTGTACAGGGATGAAAGAGGGGAGGGTGCGCGTATATGCCTTACGTGCCTGCAATAGGTACGAGCGCATAACTCCCAGACCTCGATACGCCGCCAGTGAGAACGGTCAGGGTCGCTGAGAAAAAGAGAGAAAGAGAGAAAACTCATCTCCGTTTAACTGTGTGACTGTGACGCGTATAAAGCCGCCGGGTGAACCTTCCTGAGAAGACCCCTTTCTCGCGGCTTCGAGGCACAATCTAGGAACTATTATCATCCAAGACAATTAGAGACAATTATTTATATCAGTATACACAGTAATAAAGTAGACAAATTGCTCATTTAGCGCAGATTTTCAGGAATAGCAAAATTCTTACAGCAACGCTGTATCTATCTTTCCCAATCTTACATTTAACGTCATTTTTTAATTAGCTGTAATTTTCATTCAGTATCATTTTTAACCATTTCTTTTAATTGAAATTATATTTATGTATTTAAATCAAATAAATATATTAGATTTAATATGTCGTATTCAATTTAAATATTTCAATTTAAAGAAATGGCAATCGATTGAACGCATGTTAAGTCAAGTTAACAACTTTTTGTTTCGGTGTAGCTAATAAAATTTGACGCTAAAAAATTTTGAAAATTATACATGCAAAAAATTCTGTTTATATTATTTTTTAATATTATTAAATCATTTCTCCTTGGCAAATATACTTGACGTAACCTTTCATGATTCCCGTATCTCGTTTTTAATTAAACGAGAGTCACGTTCCACATGTAAGTAAAAATGCAAGATAAATAAATAATGACATCGAAATTACTATTATCGCATCGCGAAATAAATTACACGCGAATGCTACGGGTATAATCATCGCGTATTCGGATTAAGCTCATGTCGGGCGTCGGCTCGAATACTTCAAATAAATTGTCGTTCCGCCACCGGGCAATCCTTATAATCGTAATAATAACAGTAATTGCAATAATAACAGTTTACGTTATTAAATGAGCGTATTAACTCTATTACTCTGCAATGTATAAACGTCATCAATCGTGTACGTGTCTGTGTGCGAGAATAAATCGGCATCTCATCTAACTCACTTCAACAAAATCAAAGACAGACTGAATATGTTTAATGCTTATAAAGCATTAAGCGATAAGATCATTCCAGAAATAATAATTTTTCTTCAAGTACTATTCAATATTTTTGCGAAGATAAATCGTAGAAAAAAATTATTTCAAGAAAAAGATTAAATTAAATTAAATTAAAATTTGATTAGATATGAAGTATAATGAGATTAACTTTATTCAGCTTATAAGGAATATTATAACATTTGACATATATTAATGCCCAATTACGCATATGTGTATTGCTATTATTAAATAAAATTTGTACCAATGGCATTTTTATATACTTAATTTGCATATGGAAAATATTAGAAATATATTTCTGACCCTCTCTAAAATCCGCATAAAGCTTATAAAAATATTTAATTAAACATATTTTACGTGCGTGTTCTGATTTTTTTTTTTTTTTTCTGCTAGAGAAATCGTTCAATTCGGCACTGAGCAATTCGCAGCGACGTAACGAAAGACGGACTTAATTCGACTCAAGCGCGAAACGCTTGATTCGCCGTGAAAGCCGCGCAAAGAACGACAAAATCCGCACGTAACAGCGTAATAATGTTGCAACGCACGTGGGAAAAAGAAGCGCTCTTAATTTTTCGTTCCACTTGGCGCGCATCGCGCTCGGAAACGCGAAGCGCTTCAGGATTTGACAGATGGGAAATTCGGACGTCCCGGCAGGAGCCGTAAAGCGTTGCAAAATGTCCCAATAAGAATCGTTTTTTGATACGTACCAATCTTCTCTCGTGTTAGTCAAATTACTGTTAGTTACTACCTGAATGTAACTTTATTAGTGCTTCCGATTAATTAATCGTAAAGTTATACGTTTTACATCTACAGCTTCTTCATTTTTACTATTCTCTCATTTGACGGAGAGATGAGATAGTTATGAAAAACTAATAGCTTCTGAGGGATAAAAATTAAATAAAATACAAATTAAATAAATATGAATAAAGATAAAAATTATTCTTTCGCAAAACAGATTTGTTTAGAAAGAATGATATTGTTCTGCTTTACATCTTTATTTCTATTTTGGAATTCTTATATTTTACCTGGAGCGCGCAGAGAGATATTGGCAAACAATCGGTTCATAAGAAAAAGAAAAAAAAATGATCCGCGATGCGCGAATCAAATTCCGAATACCAGCGATTCTCCTAGTTCCTGTATACTCGGATTCACCCGAGGCGTGCAGCAGAATCCTCCAAGGACCCCATTCCCTCTGTCCCTCGGGATGATTCGCCACGGTGGATACGGAGGGAAAAGCCGGGGACGGAGAAAGCACGACGGGGCCGACTCGCGAGTACTTGACGCGTCGCCATCGCGGCGCGAATTCCATCGCGGGATTCATCGATTTAACGGTTCGACGGTTGCCATGTGCGTGGACCGCGCTATAATTTAATGGAGAAACGTTCTGCGCGCGTCTTCTTTCGCGCGCGTCATCCACGTCACCGACCGTCCGTCATCCGATTCATTGACCGCGTGCGTGCGTTTTCGCACTGTCACCGCGTAACCGTTGCCGTAATGCCCGGCGTGGTACGGAGGACGGAAGAACCAGGAGGGACAATAATACACGGCCGCGTCATTAATTCAAGTTCGCTCGCAGAAATCCTTCGCGGTTACGCAACGCGGAAGCTGTTTTACGATCGGCTTCTTTCCTTCCCGCTCTTTAAATATGTCGATATATAATTATCAGTACTCTTATTTTATCGCGCGATCGCGTTGTCAAAAATCAGAAACGTCGGAAAGAAGGACCGTCTCCGTTAGAGAAAAATGTGATCGTTTATCTGAAAATTCCCATTTCTTTCGTTTTGCATAATTTACAGTTAGCTTGCAATGAAATTAAGATAGCCGAAATAAATTGAGACAGTGTGGGGTATTTCTAAAGCTGAAATATCTCCCAATTGTAATCATTATTACATCAGTAAAAAGAAAAAAAAAATTTCTCTCTCTCTCTCTCTCTCTCTATAGTCACTCATATAATAGTAATAAAAAAAATTTCAAATTTTCATTGTATTCAAGAGAATTGTTTGAAATTCGTATCGAATAAAAAACTCCATCTCCTTCCACGATATCTCTTACGAATCTCGCTTCAATTTGTTCGTCACTCGGACATTCGAAAAGTGACAGGTGACAAGTGAAAGAGAAGGACAAGATTCGTCCTCGGTTTCCTCCCTGTGTAGAAAAATTCGGCACGGATAAATGCAGGTGAGACGTTCTCCCCGGAAAGGAGCAACGGGAAGTTTCTCTCGCGAAAGGACCTTTTCGCGCATTCGAGGTCCGCGTTAATGATCGGTAGACGAGCAAAATCGAAACGGTATCTCGCGCATTGTGCAAGCCGGAATCGCGGTTCTAAAGTGCGACGATTAAAAGGCGTATATTATTTTTTACCCGCTCGAGTTCATCTCTTCATTACCTTCTTTAGCGGCTTGCAATAATCTCGTGCCGTGACATCAACACATCAGCTTTCGTCATTTTCCAAACAATTTTTCGCACTTGCCACGAACATAATTGTGCCTATAAAATATTCTGGACGGCATATAAAGTGAAAAAGATTTTGCGTAGTTAAAAATGTTTGCTTAAAATCTTTTTCATCGCCAGAATGGCAGCTTGAATTGTATCAATTTAAAAGACTATTGTCTGCGGAATTATTTATTTTAGAAATAACGCGAGTAACGAGAGAGCAGGCTAGTTTTGCTAAAAGTAAACGAGCGGACTTATTGGTGTTCGATCAAACTCCGCCTAATCCGATGATTGTTGGAAGCATGATCATCGAACGACAACTCATTGTAGTTAATAACGGATGCTTCATCCGCGTTCTGAAAGTACCGATATCGCGATAGAAAAGTTTTACGGCTCGTATAAATTGAACAGTTTTAACGACGGGCTTTACGAGCTCCGCGTAAAAAAAAAAAAAAAAAAAAAAAAGTTTACTCACCGACATGGCTCGAAAATATCCGCGCGCGTTTTTTTGAGCCACGTGCGACGATTCGCCTCACCTTCTTTTTATTCTTTACCGATTAGAGCTGTCATCGGTACAGATATCGTTAAATTAATTGTGATCTCTTTGTCTGTTTTACAACTTCTCGCCTCGTGAAATTTCGCGCTAAGTGACTCGCGTCCTAATTTCCGATGACGTGGAAAGAGATCTTAAATTCGGAGAGAGTATCAAATTTAATTACGCGTTATAATACTTGATCAATGTAGTCAAACACGATACATTGAACATCTCGGAACATGTTATTTCGCCCGGTACGAAAAAAAGCTTAAATTCGCGTACGATCAAACGGACGATATTAAAATAAAAGGCCGGGGGTGTCATCTTTTCGAAATCGGTATCATTGGCCAATAATTAGCGTCAACGGTTCGGTTGTTCGGTAACGATTTCGACTTCGGTATCCTCGTATCAGGACGCGGCATCGCGGCTCTTTCTCCGCCGCGTTTCTTACGCTCTATATATCTCGCGTCTATAAATAGTCCTCGCAAGGAGAGAAAGATCGCGGGCGCGTAATAACAGATTGCGCCGTGCGCGGACTTAGCGCACCGATCCGTATCACGGATAATACGAGCGTTCTCTCGATCGCGCGCCGATAATTAAATAGCCGAGCCGCCGATTCACGCGCCGAGACTGTTCTACGAATGGAAAGTACGTCTTGTATCTTTAAGTACATCTAGCCGGATTTGTTAATCGCTAAATATCGAACCTCTTATTTCATAACCGTCTTATGGCCCCCTTGAAGCCACACGACTTTTGTTTGAAACATTTTTCGATTTAACGCAGTGTTTCTGAGATATTTGAGTGGCTCCTTTAAAATGGGTCACCCTGTATATTGTAAATCGCGCTGTCAAAAAAAAATCTGCCCGAATCGTGTCAATACGACATGATTACGAGGGTAGGAAAATCCGTCTCGCACGCTACATTGGAGATATCGATGAATGCAATCGCGAAGATGCGAGATCGGAGATCGTAACGTTAAGGGTGCGGCCACACCTGCCTTATCCTCCGCTAGGAGTCCCGACGGAATTATCTAGGACTGCCGCGGTGCATCGGATCCTTAGAATTGGCGCCCGGAGCCGATACACGCGAGACACGCCTAGTTAAGCCGCGTGATGAATGCGCGAGAACTGGGCGCGGATATACGCCGATTGGACGATCGAGAAAGAGGAGCAGTGGCAGATATAACGAAACTGATTCGGGATGCGAAGGGATGCGTTCTGCGCGAATCTCTGCCTCCCCCTTCTGCCCTTTTCTTCATGCCCTTTCATCTATTCTCCCGATTGCTAACCGGGCTACTCTCGCGCCGTCGATATTCTCTTCCCTCGGCACCTTGACCGCCCCCGGGAATGCAAATTATTATCGGTCTCTCTGCACTGGACGGAATTTTTTTCGCTCGCGCCTACTGAAACCGCCGGTGACTTATCATGCCTAATTGCACGGTCCATCCGATGAATTATCACGCCGTTTTGCAATATTAAAGAGGCGCCAATTAACCGCGCGTATAGATACTCTTTCTTATTGTATTACACACGCGCGCTGTTTCGCGCATCAAAAGTCCCTCTCTGTCTCGCTTCGATCTTTATTTCGTACTCGATTACGAATATCCGGAGATGTAAATTGTGCTTCCATATATCGTTCGCAAAGTTTAATATAGAACGCGCGTAACGCATCCGCGATATGTGAGCACGTCGCTGTTACCGGCGACAGTATGGCTCGTTTGTCGAGATACGCGAATGATTTAAGAGAATTCGAGAAGAGGCTTCTCATCCCATGAATCTCTCGCAGTAAACGATGCACCGACATTGGTAACGTGTACAAGTTTGCAACTATTAACGACAAATTTGTAACTTATAGTTAAAACTCCCACCCCCGCCCCCCGATTTTTCTTTCCCTCTTGCGATGAAAAGACGCGACACGAGAGATCGAATTATCGAAACGAGATCCAAGTATAAAATATCACTCATCGCCGCGCGAAACGCCTTCAGCCAAGCCCGGTTCATTTCTCTTTCGGGCCCCGAGCCACCCCCCCCCCGCCCCCGTTTCTCGCCGCTTAGCCGTAGCGCCATCATTCTTTCATTCACGGCGTGCATTTAAAACGCCTGCGGTCCCCCCGTAGCGCTGATTTCACTAACGAAGCCAGCGATTTATATCGGCGATCGGGCGAATCGGCGTCCGCGGTAGGCGAGCAGATCAAGTTACCGAGTTCATTGTTAAATAGCACCCGGCAGCCACGCACGACCCTTATCGTTTGCATTGACGATTGAATCGACGACGATGCTAACAATCGCAAACCGGTAAATTTGGTATCATGGCATGGAGAGAGTCCCGGGTACATCGTGCATTCTTTGTCAATAAAAAAATTTCCTCCGCATATACTTCTTCGATTATATCATCGAACATTCCATTATATTATCACTTATTTTCTCAATTATTTACATTGTATATATTAGTGGTTGAAAATTTAAAATTCCCGTCTCTAAAAAAAATCTCGTATATCAAGGGTAGTAATAAAAAAGAAATTATTGTACATCATTACGATTGTTCTATTTTTGTGAGATTATAGCGGGGTTGGGAAGTAACGCGTTACTTTTTTCTGTTTCTAACGGTAACGGTAACGTCGTTACATTTTTACAGTAACGATAAAACGAATTAGCCCTTACTTTCATCGTTATTTTTTGGTTCTTCATTATCTTATATCTATTCGATAGATGTATTTTTTGAAAAATATTTTGTAGCCTTCTATCATAGGCTGCATTCTGATAGTCACTGACAGTATCGAAAATCTATCAGGTGTACAACTTTGCTTCCGCCGTTTTCCTATAGATAGCGGTAAGTAGTGGTCGAAATAAATAGATCATAGACGTTATGCAATAAACTTGGGCATCTGTCAACATAATCCCATAGAAACATTAGTCGATTTGTGTCCGCGTCATAAAGTTATTCTCCATTGAAAATGTCAGTTTACGAGCCAAATTCTCGTCGTTTGCGGGAGGTTTTAATTTTCTGCTTCAATATGAAGAAATCTGCGGCTGAGGCTCATCGAATGCTCTCAAATACTTATGGCGAAGCCGCTATTAGTGAAAGAACGTGTCGTGAGTGGTTTCAACGCTTCAAGAACGGTGATTTTCACGTCGAAGACCGGCATAGCGGTGGAAGAGAGACGGTTTTCGAAGATGCAGAATTGGAGGCATTACTTAATGAGGACTCGAGTCAAAGTCAAAAAGAATTAGCACGATAATTGGGAGTGGACAATACTTTGAATCATAAATGTATAACCAGTTTTTTACAATAAAGCCTCGAATTTCGGAAAAAAACGGCGGAAGCAAAGTTGTACACCTAATATAGTAACGTAAATTATAGATTTTACAACACTGATAGTGAATATTGGAATACACTCTTAATAATATCAATATTTCTCTTAGCAATATTTGAAAACAATGTTTGATAAAAATTTTCGACAAATTCAAAATTTGTAAATTACAATTTAAATTCCTATAAAAATAAGCGTATTGAAAAGTAAAGATATTAACATAAAAAAATTAGAATCATTAAATAGGTTTAATATAAAAAACGCTCGCTATATAGTGACTAATTTAGAGTTTTTAATTGTAACATAGATTATTACATTTAATATTGATTATTAAATAATTTTATAATCCAATAGCTTATTTTAGAATTAGAAAAAAACAAAAACCTAACGAAAAGGTAACGGAACTTTCCAAGTAACGGTAACGGTAACGCGTTACATTTATAGAGTAACGTTCCCAACCCTGGATTATAGCGTAATATAAATCCGAATAGTCACTTGTGTAATTTCTCCTTTTACTTTCACACGTCAATGTTGGTTCGAATTTAAAAATTGTTTCCCCTCGCGAATAAGTCGACGAGATTCTCGGGGATCGTTATTGGATCCACGAGATCGTGGGACGCGAGAGAGCAAGATAGTAACTTAGAGTTAAGGTAGGTCGGGGCGTAACCCAGGATCAAACGAGTCAATAACTCTCATACCGTACCTCCTCCACCTACAATGAGAAATCACCCTGCCTCGCGTACAATGAATGTGGGTGCGCGTTGACGTATTGTTGCGAGCGAGCGAGCGCGCACGCATACACGTGGGTGTCGAGATCGCGCGCGCGCACGAATACGTCTTCATGAAATCGAAACCCCGGGCGACACCGCGTTCGCGTAATTGTGGCCAGCGTGAAACAATCACTGGCGAATCGATATCGCAAAACTCGATCGAGCGAGAAAGAGAGAGAGAGAGAGAGAGAGAGAGAGAGAGAGAGAGAAAGAGACCATGTTGGAAACACACATTTACATAATTTACTTCTTCTTGCTTTTCTCAGTTCGAATGTTATTGATTGCAGCGTTTGGCGTGTGTCGACGAATCAAACTTATTATCATCAAGGAGATAATGATTTAGAATTTTATCTTTTATATAATTCGCAATCTCTCTCTTGAACACAGGAAAAATGTTCAATGTTAAAAAATAAATTTAGTTCACTTGTTACTCAGTTATTATTACACGCGAATTATTTTAAAATACAAGCGATATACGAGAATCATTATCCTGTACAAAAGACTTGGAGAAACCCGCGAGACTTCCCCAACACTCGTTGCAGCAAATACTGCACGTGAAAAAAAGGAAACCGCGAAAGCGAGAAGATGCTAAGAATAACCAGCGCGCCGACAATCGTCGCGGGAGATTAAAACCACGATTACGATCCGTGCGCCGAGATAATCGGTACTGAGAATAACCGGTACTGGAACAATCGGTGCCAGAAACGGTTGCGCGGTGTTTCTGGATCGATCGATCGATCGAGGGGCACATGACGGGCATTAAGACGTTGGGCCCCGTAACTTTTTGCGCGAGCCGCGTCTGTACCCCATCAACCAACAAACAGCATCAGCAACACCGCCGCTACCGCCACCCATCCTGTTATTTTCTCCCTCGCCATCCAGAGCGATATTATTTTTCGCTATTTGGGCTTTTCGAGGCCGGGCCCTCGAGAGTGGGCCCCGCATAACGTGAGGCCGCGGCTGCGTGAGGCACGAGACAATAATAATTCATCGCCCGGAGGCGCGCAGCACGCAGAGCTGCCCGTGCTGCTCTTCCAATCCTTCGGCAATTTACACCGTGCGCCGTAAAATAAAACGCGGGAAGAAGGGAGGAAGAGGGAAAGGGGAGGACTCTCTCGCGATGAATTGTCTTTTCGAATCCGGCGAGACGTTTTCGGGGAAGAGAGAAAGAGAGAAAGAGAGAAAGATAGAGATATAGACGGCCCAAAAAGAATGCGTCCATACCTCCTACCAGATGTCTCGTGTAAAATGGCGAGTGACGTCACGCGTGTGTGTTCGCCACCTATGTGTCACGCTAAATCCAAACAAATCGACGGAATCGTGATCCGCGGGCTGATATTCTTATGAATCGATCGTTACGAAATTTTGTCATTAAAAGCTAACGTAGAAACTTGCAATTTTAAAAATATATTATATTTATTCAAGATTTATTTAACAAGATATTTTTGTACGAAAAAAAATGTATATAAAAATTCTCTCCCACAAAATATTTCTTCTCTCTCTCTCTCTATATATATATATATATATACTTGTTAATCTTTGTAATTTGTATACTATATAAATTTTAGGGTTGCACGAGACCCAAGACAAGACAATATTCGCAAAAATATTGTATCGGTCTTGAAAATTTTAATCTTGTCTTGGTCTTGAGAGGATTTTTGTATCAAAGATCTTGTCTTGTCTTGTCTTACCTTGAGTTTAATTAACAGTTTTTATTTAACACTAAATTATTTGTCAGCTTGATAAAAAACAGAAAATAGTAAGTATATCTGATTTCTTCCGTTATCCGAAGCGCCGAGCACGATTTTCGTTTGTTCTTTACCGCGTATGCTCACGTCTCGATTGTGCAGACGCGGTCTAAAAACGAAAATCAAGTTCTTCCGCTGAACATGCAAACATTTCCGAAAGTGATAATGAAAGTTCGGAAGTAAGTGCAGTTAAACAATGCGCATAGAAAACTCATTTTAAGTATGAAACAAGAAACAATGAAAAAATCGGCGTACGTTTATTATGTCAAGAAGAAAATGCGACTAAAGAAATAAAAATGAAAAATAGTAACACTACTGGATTAAAAAAACATTTGGAGAAAGATCATAAAAAAGTATATGAAGATTTATTTGGATTAAAAGCAATGAAAAGTAAAATATTGTCAGAGAAACAAAAAGCGATAGATATATTTTTAAACGTAAGTATTGAAATTAAACTTTATAAATTAAGTAATATAAAGTAATTAATTTGCGCTATTTTTACGTCACATTAAAGTGTGTAATGATAATGATGCGCAGGCTCTTTAAATTTAAATTTTTTAAAGTTTTTAAATTTATAAATGTTTTTATTTACTAACAATAAATAAAATTTTTTGTCTTTCTCGCCTCTATTTCCATATTAATTAAAATCTCCGTTCAGAGATCGGGAACAATTAGATAACTTTTTTTTAAAAACCAAGACTTCTCGACAAGATCAAGAATCTTGATAATTTGTTTTGGTATCGTCTTGATAATTAATTTAAAATCTTCTCTTGGTATCTCGCGCAACCCTAATAAATTTGCATTTGACAAACGTAGCGCGAATTATTTTGAGCATTCGAATCGGGATTTATTCAATCTCAACGGCGTTTGATAACTCTATCCGTTTATAAATCGTTATATTGTACGACGCGATACGTTACTCTGACGCCTCGCGTCAGATTTTGCCCACGATTTAACCACGCGCCACGTCCTTTTCTCACTGATTTATTTATTTAATCTACAAACTGCGCTCCTTCTTTCGCTCCGCAAGCGATTCGCGGTTAATGGCGCGCGACGTTTCCGCGCATAGTTGCCGCTCGCAGCGATGATTCTAAATGCATTAGTTCGCGTTTGATTAACGAGTACGTCACGCGTATGAATACAGCCATTAGAAAACGTATTACTCAAGAATACCGAGAATGGAATTTCTACACGTGCGCGATTCCGTTCTTTTCTTTTCTTTCCATGTAAAACGAATCCGGCATCAACGTATATTTCGTCATTAAAATTCAACAAGTATAGTTAAACGCGCTCTTTAATCGGCGCTGGTATAAGCATACGAATATAACTAGAAGCATCCTCGTGAGAATAAATAATCGATTATCGTAGAGACATTTCCGTTCAACGAGACGAAGAACGTATTGTGAAACTAGTAAAGAACGTTTCGACATCCTATCATTTATCACGTGGTAATGGCAGATAATTCAGAATTAAAATTAAGAACTCGGTCATTGAATCGTCTAAACGTGTTGAAATTTACCGTTTCGGTTGCAAACCGTTACCTCTTCCACACGTCACCGTGAAACATAAATATTTCATCGATACACTGAGAGATCCATTTTAAATAAAAGAAAATTATTTGGTTGAATCATTTTGTTGAATTCAACACGTATAATTTGGTTTTATTTAATAAAAATTATGTTATTGGAAAGAAGTGTTAAATGTTACGCTAACAAATTATTTTGTTTGCATGGAATTGTTTATCTGAATAAAATTTTATTCTTGCGATAACAAACTCATCCATCTCATCGCGTTCCAAATAATTGTATTTGTTACTTGAACTAAATCGTTTACTTGAACGTCATAAGCTATTTTGCGCATTCATGTGTCACTGCGCGGTCAATAGTTATGCAGCGTAGTGTGATGTGCAGTATGCAGTGCATCTTCAATCATGGCGGATTCATCTGTCCGGGAAATACTGATCAGTCTCTCGTTAACGACGAGAGAATTGAAAAGATGGAGAATATAATCTGTATATCTTTTTCTTATCGTGTCACAAGAGACACCCATCGAGTAAATTTCTCGTTGAATATGGCTAAACTTTGGTCGATGTAACAAAAGCAAATGTAACTGCAGTTGGAAAATTTGGTAAGGCTAACACACAAATGTGATTCAGTGAAGAAAATTAAAATAAAAAACAACCAAAAATTTGATTTTTTACACGATTAAAAATTTTGTTCACCGAACCAAAGTTTGTGTGTTAGTATTATCAAATTTTTCAAATAATTTTGTTGTGTTAATTAAAAGATTTGTTTGTCCATATCCAAACAAGAGATTTAGTTGATTCAAACAAATTTTATTTCACACAACAAAATTGGTCTCTCAGTGTACATATGAAAATCCGTTATTGCACTAATTTCAAAAATAATTCTATATTTAATTTTTCCATCACCGAATTTGTATAAAACAGCAAGAAGAAATCAATCACTTGACTTGAATTCATTATTCCGTATTCCTACCGAGAGAAATCACGCAAGTTCTTATAATACAGTGTCTTAATAAAGAATACTTGTAACGTACCGGCACTATCAAAAGACGGACAATACTTTCGCGTTCCGAGACACGTTAATAATTGTAACGGCAACGAAACGAGATTGAAGGGAGTAGCGGAGGAGGACGACGGTTTTAAGCTCAATTGGATTCCTAGAGCGGTCAAAAACCTGAGAATCGTCATTCCGCCGCTGCCTCGAGGAAGGCGCATGCCGTAAATCTTTCCTAATAAACGGCCGTAAGCTATCACGAGAACGTCCCGGGGACGGCGACTCCGCGTCGCGAGAGGGGCACCTCAGGGGGCTCGCGGACGGATATGGGTTAAGAGGGCTCGCCGGAAGCGCGTTCTTTTAACCGGCGTTTCTCGGGCGCGTCTACGCGCTCGGGGGGACTTCCACGAAGAAAAAACGAGGGGATAGCGGGGATTCGGTTAAGACGATCGATTTCGGGGCCGTGTCGTTGCGCTAGGTCCGAAACGTCCATTTAATTGACAGAGGACGCGCGCCAGCGTAAACAACTTAACGACAGCTTCTTCGATCCAGTCGAAGACCGCGATTCCGTCACGGTCGTCGACAAAGGCGCTTCTCAATATGGGATAGAAATGCGACACAAATATTTTTTATTAACGCTTTAAATCGGAAAGTGATGCCCTCGCGCCGATGTAGGAGAGAGTTTCCGGATATCAATTGCTGTCGTATCTCTTTCCGTGTTTTCAATCAGCGAAGGTAAAATCTGACTCGTCGCTTTCTCGGTGATTTCCTTTTTTGCCCGGTCGCGCGAAATATTCTCTTAAATGCAATTTCCTATTCTTCCCTGTCCCGTGTAATTCACTCAACCTCTGACAGGCCAAGGCGTTATCGTCGAATCAGTTAATTACGCCAAAGTTGCACGTCCGAAAGTCATAATGCGTCGACGTATCAGAGATACCGATCGGCGCGTACGCACTTGAGATACTACCGCGCGAGAACTTTTCACCGCTCGTTAAATCTAATGAATTATTACTCGAGAGTTACTCGCTCCCTCGATAATTTCACCGTTACCGACGTTAATGCTGCTTTTAATTCACGTATAAAACAATCGTAATCGCGTGTATCACTTTTCTAGAACGCGTGGATATCGCGTCGAAGAATGCGTCTCGTTACACTTTTACGTACAATGGCAAAAGCATTTGCGCAATTATTATGTTATATATGCGAACATCTTCATTTCTCATCGCTTTGTTTCACGTATATACTTAATCCAAAATCCCATAGACTCGACGCGCCGGGACAATATTATCCGTTCCATCTCGCGCGCGTACATGACAGGCGAGATGACGAGCCATAGCGGACGCATCAACGCTATCTGCCATTCCGAGGAAGATAATGCACCTCGCGACACAGGGTAGCTCGAGGGTTGGAGAGGGGGGGGGGGGGAGGGGGCAAGGCGGGTTAACTAGCGTTGATCTCTAACCGGACATCTAGGAAAGGCAATTAACCGTAGCGAGCATTTCTCTTCCTGTCTTTTTCTCTCTCTCATTTCACCTGTGCGCGCATAACTCTCTTTCGTCTCTCCCTCTCGTCTTTTTATCGCGCGCTGAGTTATTCGTGCTCATTGTCGCCGCATCGAACTCCCTTTCCTCTGTCCCCGAGGTAGAAAAACAGGGAGAGACGGAAGGAAAGGAAGGAGAAACGAGCGTGCTTACGGCTCCTTGAAGAGAGGAAGGGAGAAAGAGAGCTAGAGAGCGGGTTCAACCTAGGAATTTATCACCGCTACCGACAGCCATTAATATGCCATTGTGTGCCCGCGGACACCGGCAGCGGCTCGTCCATCTTTTCGTGACGCGTTAACGACTGACCTCTGCCGCGCGAACGACGGCTCCTGAAGAGTCCCCGAGAGTCCGAGAGCGATCGAACTAGGATCCGGATCGTGACGAGGCGGTGGATGACGAGAACACGACAGTCGTCGTCGAGGAAAGGATCGTCTTTGCACGATTCGCCGTTAATTGCCCTTTTCAGGTTCCAATCAATTCCGGCAAAATAGACTAGTATATAAATATCCTATTTATCTTATTCTCATTTCGACGCTATTGATTGCTTAAGGCTTTCACTTTATCGCCGAGTCATCTGGAAGAAACGGCGGCGATTTATCGCATTATTTTTTACCAACAGACACACGCACCGTCGACATCTTTTTTCGCCTTCTCGTTTCTTAAAGGCAAGGCAAAGCCGAGTTACGATATAAAAAATCGCCTTTGTAATCACGACGAAAATACAGTTTTTACAACCGCTTAATCTAGACGCAATTACACACGTTAATTTATAGCAATCTTCGCCGCGATCCCATCTTTCGACCCACGTCGACATAATTCACTCCATTAATTATTCCGTATACACTATGGACACTCGTGGACGCTGAATCAAGACGATCGATGTAATTATCGTAATCGTGTGCGAATTTTTTGCATTCTCGCTTCATTCGTAATAACGGATATACAGGGTGTCCCATTTTAAAGGACCCGCTCAAATATCTCAGAAACACTGCGTTAAATCGAAAAATGTTTCAAACAAAAGTTGTGTGGCTTCAAGGGGGCCATAAGACGGTGACAATGATTTGACCTTGGAAAATCATTTGAAGGTCATGTGAAGGTCAACTTTAAAATCTTAAACGGAAACCCCCATTTTTTATTTAGTATTCTTGTAGCTGACATCGAGAGCTTTCCAAAACACTATAATAAAGTATTTTTTTATCAAGTACTTTTTGAGTTATTTTATATTTTAATCTGACATATTTTGATATAAAAAATAAAATATTTCGAATCGCGCAGCATACGCTTAAATAGAGACAAATATTTCGAACGGAACGAGATCTATGGTATCGTAACGATCGGTAGCTATCCGACGATGAGAGAAACAGAGAGAGAGAGATCCCGGTCAGATCGCGAGAGGAAGTTTGTGAGACTCTTAACGCGAGCAGCGATCCGCTCGTCGTCGAATGATCATTAATCATGGGCCACTACTGTGACGTACCGATGATTTCACCTTGGCAATGATCCAGGAAACGGCCGTGGATTCGCGCGTAGCTCGATCCAAAGAGACGTTTCTATTCAGACAGTTCCCCCGAGAGTTCATAAGTTAAGCATTTCCGCGTGGATCCTGCGCGCGCGCGCGCACGTGATACACGTGCGTGAATTCATCCAAGTATCTACGCGCGCGCGCGCATTCACGCCGGGCGATAGACCGAGGATAATACGAGATTTATCGCGATTTCTCGCGGTCGAGCGACCGGCGAATTAGTAATTGTCGGATTTCCCAATGAAGCGCGCGTCTCTAAATGGTTTAAACGCTCCTTTCGGATTGCGACTCGGCTTAGACTCGCGACTAAGCGGCGCGAATTAATCTCGACTTTGGCGATGCACGCGCGAAACTGGGGGTTCCCCCTTTTTCGCGTCCCTCTCGTCATATCAGGTACCGACCAAGAAGACCGCCGCGAATTTCTCACGCGGATCTCTCGCGGATACCCGGGGTTTGACCCTACTTGAATAAAATATCATATAATATAAAATAGAATATAATAATAATATAAACTAAACATATACACGAAATTATTATTTTAAGTTACAAATTATATTAATTGCTCAATTAAATTAAATTGCGTATTACTATTATATTGATGAAACTCTAGCTTTTTTTTATCTCGTAAACGTTAACGCGGATAAAGAAAGACTCTATCACTCCTTCCGCGAAAAAGAGAAAAGTGCAATTTTCATACGCAAGTCTTGAGCCAAGAAAAAAAGGAAAAGGAAACAACGGTCGCGCAGACGGGCGTATTACGAAAGAAACCTTTCGAACAGATCTCCCTCCTTACAAATATCGCATTGTATTCGACGTACACACGAAACTACCGGACATCCGGCCAATATTGCGGAACGGTTTCCTTGCGGTATCGCAATGCGTTCTTATCCCGCGATGAAAGAATCGACTGTCGATGCCGACTATTTCCAATTAATCTCTACCGCTGCGTATCTTTTAATCGTTATACTTATTACCTTGTACATTAATTATCTTAACTTTCAATTAAAATATTAAATAATGTTCGGGATAATAATACGTAAAATATGCAAAATACTTATTTGCCAAAAATGTATCTGTAGCTAGTCATACAAATATTAACAATAGCCAGGATTGGGAAGTAACGCGTTACTTGTAACGTCGTTATCGTTACGGTTACTTTTTTTCGCTAACGATCGTTACTTTTTTCTGTTTGTAACGGTAATGGTAATGTCGTTACTTTTATCGTTATTTTTTTGGTTCTTCATTATCTTACATCTATTCGATAGATGTATTTTTTGAAAAAAAATTTTGTAGTCTTCTATCCGTAGGCTGCATTCCGATAGTCACTGCCAGTACTGAAAATCTATAGTAACGTAAATTATAGATTTTACAATACTGAGAGTGAATATTGGAATAGACTGTTATTAATATCAATATTTCTCTTATCAATATTTAAAAATAATGTTTGATAAAAATTTTCGACAAAATTGAAATTTGTAAATTTCAATTAAAATTCCTATAAAGATAAGTGTATTAAAAAGTAAAGATATTAACATAAAAAATTAGAATCATTAAATAAGTTTAATATTAAAAAAACGCTCGCTATATAGAGGCTAATTTAGAATTTTTAATTATAACATAGATTATTACACATTTAATATTGATTATTAAATAATTTTATAATCTAATAGCTTATTTTAGCATTACAGAAAACAAAAACATAACGAAAAAGGTAACGAATCGTTATTTTTTCCAAATAACGGTAACGGTAACGCGTTACTTTTTCCAAGTAACGGTAACGGTAACGCGTTACTTTTTCCAAGTAACGGTAACGGTAACGCGTTACTTTTTAAAATCGGTAACGAGTTACTTTTTACAAAAAATAACGGTAACGGTAACGCGTTACTTTTATAAAGTTCCCAACTCTGAACAATACCACATTAATAGCGTAAGCATGTATAAATGTCTTCTCATCTCATGTTTATGAGAAATCACGACTTATTGTTTTTTTTCCGGTCAAACTGTTCCGCGGTGAGAGAATTAATTGCTACGAGTTATAAATATTTTCTTTTCCTTCTCGCTATTGTAAGCGAACCTCCGGTTTCTGAAAGCGAGAGGTTTTGGACGTCAATTCATCGGCGACAAACTCGAATGACTGCGGTCAACTTCCAGCCCGGACGAACGAGAGCGGGTAAACAAGTATCGGAAGGATGTTGCGTAAACGGAAACGCGCGCGGCCATCTTTGTTTCACCGGATCCTTTATTCAGGGATGCGCATGAACATCGTGTCGATACGATGTTGCCGTCGTGGAAAGTGGACTTGGAACGTGAGAGAATGCAGATCCATATTCTAATACGGGAGAAATATACAGGGCACCCCTTTTCTTTCAAAAACTAAGCATTTTAGAGAGAAACGTTTTCGACGAAAACGTGACCAAAGTAGTGGCCAAGAAAGAACCAAATAATTATTTTAAAAAATACATTGTAAATATAATTTTCTTAAAAACAATTATTTTTTTATACTTATTGATTTGTCTCGTTATTCTATACATAAAAGTATTACGGTAAGATTATGGAGAACTGAATATTTTATGAAATATTTTTTATATCAAAATATGTCAGATTAAAATATAAAATGACTCGAAAAGTACTTAATGAAAAAAAAAACTTTATTATAGTGTTTTGGAAAGCTCTCGAGATAAGCTACAAGAATATGTAATGAAAAATAGGGGGTTCCGTTGAAGAAATTAAAGGTATCCTTGACTTGACCTTAACGATACCATCCAAGGTCAAACCAATGACACCATCTTACGTTCCCCTCAAAACCATACAATTTTTGTTGAAAACCCTGTGTATTATCGACACACTCACTTCTAGCCGAAATTAATTACAAGATACTCAATAAAGAATAAAATATACAATTAATTCTCCAATCAATTTTTAAAAGGGAAAAAAAATTGAATATGCAAAAAAGATAAAAATACATTCAAGAGTAAAATAAATTTATATTTAATTTTAAAATCTTTCTTTCTCTAAAAATATTCCAGGTGAAATTGCGTAAAAGGTAACAAGCCTTCGATTGTATTGCTACTTAAATAATGTTGTTGGGGAGGTTCTTCTGAGTAATACCCCGCAAGAAATTTCTCGGGGTCGACATTAATTTAGGAGATATAACAAATTTAAGTTTCATATAGTTTTAATGCCTTTTCAAAATAAGGAAAAATTAAAATTTGTTTATATATTTTTTGTATTTCTATAGAGCAGACGTTGTAAAAGTGTTCGTTTACATTTATGGGATAGGTATACACTCATGGATACTTCGTCAATAACCATGTAAATGTAAACGAATACTTTTTTCATCCGCTCTACAACAAATACAACGTACACACAAACCTCGCCTTTCCTAATATTACTTTATAATATCTGAGAAAAAGCATTCGAACCGTGAAATTTCAATTTCTTATATTTCCCAACTCAATGCCATCCCCTATTTATTTCTTGCGGGAAATTACTCGGAAAAAATCTGCCGTGTAACGTATTCAAGTAGCGATTAAATCGGAGATGTATTAGCTTTTATGTAGTTTTATCAAGATACTCGGGTATAACATAATGCGGCGTATATTTAATAAAATTTAAGATCATCGATCATGAAAATTTTATCGCGAGAAAACGAGACATTTTAACAATCAATCGCGCGATATTTCGCACGCAAAACGTATCCCAAAACAGGTACGAAATGTATTTCGGGCATCGGTTTGCAGAAACGCCGCCGTGAAGTAAGTCTTACATCTTCCTCTTGTTACAATAAACATAATTATCGGGGTACTTGAAGAAACCCCCCAACCCCCTTCCCCTCCGCCCCCCCCCCGCATGTGCCACGTATGCATTTGGCGTGGCACGCAACATTGTAGCTAAAATACGCGTGCGACCGTACTCATAATTCTCGCTCTCTTCCTTCCTTTCTCCTCCTTTTTTTCTCTCCCCCCCCCCCCATCTCCCCCGTCTCGTCTTTGAATCACAAATTGTCGAGATAAAAACCGGTAGTCGCTCAGGGCCGTAAATTCTATCTTCATATCTAATTACTAAGTTTTTTTTTTTTTTTTTTCTAAATTTACTCTCACGACCGGATAATGATATCGACTATTGTCTATACTTGAAATTAATTTATCAATTAAAAGTGTAAATTGTTCGATAAGATATTTTCCAATGTCGGCGAGATCATTTTTAACGCGACAAAAGATCGCGTGTTAAAAATTTTTTAAGTAATTAAATAAAAAAAAATTAAAAAATAGTGTACAAATGTACATGTATTTTTATTCCACGGATAAATATTTCGTAACCGACGTATTTATATGTATATATATATATATATTATATAGTTTCGACTATAGTTCCGATCCTGGAAATACACACATACGTGTGCACACATTCAACGTATGCGTAACATTGACATCGGTGGCTGACTTCCGCGAAAATCGAGCACGCCGACGTATGACGAGATTTCGCCCGGACCGTCCGCGTGGCAAATACAATGTGTCGTTTCTTTTAAAGTACAGGGTACCATAACGCGAAAACGCGCCAAGAAGAAAGGACCGCTGATTACACGCTATAGGACCGGGGACTCAGGCGGTTTGGCTCCTTCCGATTCCACCGCGTTGTTCCCCCCAATCGGCTGATTATCCGACACAGTACGAGAACGGGAACGATTCTCGGCAATCGGCTCGACCGGAGAAAGGAATCGGGGAACCTTCCGACGGCAATTGCTCGATCCCGCTCGTTAATTTTCAACAGCATCCGACTTTGAACTTGCCGTGTTCTGCAGCCGCGGCGAAGATTACGCCGAAATGACACGGGCGATTCGTCCTCCCGAAGCCAAGTGTCAGTGACTTCGTTGCACCCCTTGACACCACGTGCGTGCAAGTTGCGATACGCGTGAGATCGCGTCGCGAAGTCCGACTCGTGAAAATGCGCTTGCGTTACTTACCTCTGGTCTAAACGCCAGATTTGAGGAAACACAATCGCATTTAATAACGGCATTAGAATTTATTTCAAAAATTATTGCCTTTTTTTTTTTCGTGAATTCTAAATTTTGCTCCGAGACGCGAAATCGCGGCCTTTTTCTCGAACACGAGGTGATCGGGAAGTTAAATCGGCGACTGCAGCATCTGCTGCGTCGCATCTCGGCTTGAGAGATGCTATGTCATGGCGCGATCTACAATCGAAATCGACGTGGCGATTACAGTGAGAGGAAATAGAGGAGAGAAGGAAGGGGGAGATCGAGAGAAGAAAAGGGAGCAGAGCTCGGCGCCGGGAGATGAAGACGTTTCACGCGAAAGCCCGACGAGAGAGGAGAGAGAGAGAGACGCCGAGTTCATCATTAAAGATCCTGGTAGGTGTTCGCGCGATTTGAAAGGATGCTTTTTCCGGGCGAGAAGAATTCGCCATTGTCTAACGGCGCGTCCGGTGTAGGGCCATCTTAAACTGTCCTAAAGGTCCGTGTAATACGCTATAGTTATACACCACCCACGTGGCGAGATACACAAGAGAACCGACTCGATGCGATAAAGGCGCGATCGGGAAAGGCGTTTCGTGTTGCCAGCTCTCACGCAAGCCACCCTTCATCATGGTAACATAATGATCATTCGATACGGAACCGCGATCTAACGCACTTTGGACGCGCGCGGGAGAGGATGCGTCGTGTAATGATCGAATGTTATTCGACATCGATTTTCGGAGGATCGTTCGGAGTCCTCGGTGCTTTGAAATATACCAATATTCGCCAATATATTGCAATGACTTTACTAAACTTGACAGCAAAAGCGAAATGAGTGAACGGAGATTATTTTGTTTAGCGAGATAGAGCGTAAGGATAAATTGTATCGCGCGACAAATTGTTATTGTAAAAGGTCTTTCCTTAATAAAAAAAAATAAATAAATAAATAAAAGTATATCGAGAGCAACTTTTTCTTTAATTATTTCTTTATTTATCACACAACTCGTATCATAAAATATTATTTATAATGCGCATCATCCACATTTCAAAGATCGATTATTTAAAAACTACCGGATGAGAAACTATTAAAAGTATTGTTTTGGTAGCATGAAATGAGGAATTCAGCGATCATGTCACTTTTTAAGATTGATTAAACTGCAATCGTCAATTTTATTTTCAAAATTAAAATGCTTTCGCGTGTTGTTTCGATTTTGTTAACAATATGAATATGAATGAAATCGAATAAAATAAATATCACGCAATTCAAAGTTTTATTATTCTAAAATCATCGGGGGAGAGAGGAAGGAGGGATTCTAAAGCGTGCAAAGTATTTTAATAAGACGTGTCAAAGAATGTTGAGTCTAAATCTAAATTACTTTTATCCACTTTACGTACTAACGATAGGCTTCAATATCTCCATATTGGATCTGTGAAATAAATACAAATTACTCTGTAACACTATGTACATATATTCAATATCAATATTTTTTAAACTCTTAAATCTGTACATAATTTTTTATAACTAGAATTCTCTCGTCAGTTATATACAATCGTTTAAAATAGTAAGACTCAACTTTTTAAATTTCTTTTATCAAATTTTATCGTGAGAGTAATACGTTAAATATCAGATATTAATACCATTAATTTTACACGATATAAACTGTCAAATATTTCAAATATAATTGATATTATTATTAACGAAGTAAAAAAGTTATATATCAATTATATAATTTCATCAATTATTTTATTATTATAAATTAATTTTTGAATAATTATTGTAATAAATCCATAAACTTCTTGAAAAATAAATATATATACACTGGGTGGCCCATTTTAATCCATCCAGTCGAATATCTCAAAAACCAAGCCCGGAAGAGAAAAATGTTTCAGACAAAAGTTGTTTGGTTTCAAGGGGGCCATAAGATGGTACCGTTGTTTTGACCTTGAAGAGTCATTTGAAGGTCACGTGAAGGTCAACTTTAAAATCTTAAATGGAAACCCACATTTTTTATTTAGTATTCTTGTAGCTTGCCTCGAGAGCTTTCCAAAATACTATAATAAACTATTTTTTTATTCAGTACTTTTTGAGTTATTTTATATTTTAATCTGACATCTTTTGATATAAAAAATTAAATATCTCATAAAATAGTTAGTTTTTGATAATCTTATCGTAACACTTCTATGTACAGAATAATGAGACAAATCAATTAGTATGCAAAAAAAATTGTTTTTAAGAAAATTATTTACAATGTATTTTTTTAAACATTTGTTTTTTTTTTGGCACTAATTAATTTGTCTTATTATTCTGTACATAGAAGTATTGCGGTAAAATTATCGAAAACTGAATATTTTACGAAATATTTTATTTTTTATATCAAAATATGTCAGATTAAAATATAAAATAATTCCAAAAAGTGCTTAATGAAAAAATAGTTTATTATAGTGTTTTGGAAAGCTCTCGATGTCAGCTACAAGAATACTAAATAAAAAATGGGGGTTTCCGTTTAAGATTATAAAGTTGACCTTCACATGACCTTCAAATGATTTTTCAAGGTCAAATCATTGTCACCATCTTATGGCCCCCTTGAAGCCACACAACTTTCGTTTGAAACATTTTTCTCTTCCGGCCTTGGTTTTTGAGATATTCGACTGGATGGATTAAAATGGGCCACCCAGTATATATATATATATGTAATAAATAAACTGTCGAGCGACTCATAGAATCGATTTTTAGATCGTGCTCCGCAGTTTAAAAACATTTACCTAAAGAGCTATAAACTATTCATTCTACGATGATCCTTGCGATCTGATTCTATCATTTTCCTTCATCTCCTCCTTGTCCTTCCGCGCCTCCTCCCCCTTGCCCTCCCGCTCCTGCTCCCGCTTCCCATCCAATATGTCCTCCAAAACGTCCTCCAAATCCTCCTCCAAATCCTCCTCCTGCACCTCCTGCACCTTCTCCTCCTACTCCACCAAATTCTCGACCTCCACCCTGTGCCGATCGTCGCACCAAACTACTATCACGACCCCTCAAATGATCAGCCATACTAAATCCGTTCACCGGTTTTTCCCATGCCTTTAAATAAATATTATCCTATAATATATATATATATATATATCCGATAAAGATATGAAAGAAATTATTCACATTTCTTTTTTTATGTTTCAGATTTTGTCGAATAGAAGAGAATTTCATCGAAATAAACCATAACATTGTACATATTTAAATCATTCAGCCATGCATCTTACTTACATCTTGGAGGTCCTGAACTGGTGAATCGGCGAACTGAAAGAGCAATTAATTTTTTTTTATTTTTTATTTATTTATTTATTTATTTTTTTTTTATTTCACGGATAGTCTTCGTAGAATCTGATTGATATTAAAATAAATATAAAATATTATAATTATTTTCAAAAAAAAAAAACTAATGACTCTGAATAATCTGTATTATTTAATGTGACAATGAAATTGCATGGATCAAGCGTTTCGAATCTTCGAAAAAAATATTATTTGAGAAGAAGTAAAAATATATTTTGAAAAAAACATACATTATTTACATCCACTCTTTCGATAATATACAACTATAATCTGTTCTTATATACTTATATGCTTTCTTTCATTATAACAATATATTTTAAAATTCTACTTTCTATATTTAATTTACCGTATTTATGTTAATGTAACACGTATGATTTGCACGTTACTTTACTCTCAGATTGTAAATGAATTATCATCGCAAATTTCTTACCACCAGCGTCGCGCAAAGTAAAGTAATGAGGAATAGCTTAATCATCACGCTCAGCTTGATGCACCATGCATACTGGTACGCGGAAGCCTTCTTTGCCTTTATATAAATCCCATAATCCGTGACGCGTTTACGTGTCTAGATCTAGCGGGAAAAAACAACAAACTCATCGTCGAGAGGAAGTAATAACGCGATTTCGATTGTTATCGTGTCTTTTGTGCAATTTGCGACAGGATTTGACGCATAAAGTTTCTTAAAATAAACAGCAGTATAATTATGACGTCTCGTGTAATTATAATGTCTTTGCGACGATCTGCACATTATATTTTGCGATTGCCAGATCCTCTCGCTCGCAATTCGACGCTACGCGATGTCGTTTATTTTTTATCGGAAATGAATTTACGATTAGATAATATCCTTTCGTTTGTGTATTATTATGTTTAACTAATTTCAATAAATATCTAGATATGATCACATGAAGAGTTGGAAGCAATTTTTTTTAATTTAATTTTTTTTTTTTTTTTTTTATCAGTCGGGAATTTTTATTTCTTATTTTTCCGACTTTGATGATATCTTAATATCATTTTAATTGTCATTATGAAGATTTGTTGTAAGCAGTTTTGTGACGCAACGAGAGATTCAAAGTTATTCTAGATTAATCCAAAAATATATAATCCACAAATGAGTAATTAAAAGTAACGATCAAATTCGTATCATAAGATACAATAAATATTGTTTCCTTGTATAAAATATATCGCGGATTAAACCGTTGGATTAATCCATTAATCGTCTACATTTTGAACATCGGTTATTTAAGAAGTACCGAGTGAGAAGCTACTAAAAGAGTTGTTTGATCGCATGAAATAAGGAATTCAGTGATCGTGTCGTTTTTTAAGATTGATTAATCGCCATCATAAATTTCATCTAATAATTACTTGGATCTCCGTTATAACTATATTTTCATGACAAATTACAACATTCCTAATATGACCTACCTTTTGAGTGATTATGTAAATGATAAAGGAACAGATCGCTGACCGTAATCAAGTCTATAAAAATGACGTTTACTTTAGGCACTTTGATTCACAAACACGTAAAGTAAGATCTAAAAGTCCTCATACTAAATTCATCATTTACGATAAATATAATGCACAATGTAAATATAATTTAATTATTAGGTGTACAACTTTGCTTCCGCCGTTTTTTTTCCCGAAATTCGAGGTTTTATTGTAAAAAACTGGTTATACATTTTGAAATTGCTCGTTGAGTCACTCCCAATGATCGTGCCAATTCTTTTTGACTTTGACTCGAGTCTTCATTAAGTAATGCCTCCAATTCTGCATCTTCGAAAACCTTCTTCTCTCTTCCACCGCTATGCCGGTCTTCGACGTGAAAATCATCGTTCTTGAAGCGTTGAAACCACTCGCGACACGTTCTTTCACTAATAGCGGCTTCATCATAAGTATTTGAGAGCATTCGATGAGCCTCAGCCGCAGATTTCTTCATATTGAAGCAGAAAATTAAAACCTCCCGCAAACGACGAGAATTTGGCTCGTAAACTGACATTTTCAATCGAGAATAACTTTATGACGCGGACACAAATCGATTAATGTTTCTATGGGGTTATGTTGACAGATGCCCAAGTTTATCGCATGACGTCTATGATCTATTTATTTCGACCACTACTTACCGCTAAAGCCATCTATAGGAAAACGGCGGAAGCAAAGTTGTACACCTAATAATTAAATTAAATTAAATTAATATTATTTATATTTTTATCATTTTTCTCCCTCTATAATCTTTTTAGGCATCCTTTTGTATCGCTGTAAAATAAGTTTCGCGTTTAAATAAATGAAAAATAATGTCAGAAAAATAAAATTAAAAAATAGAATAGGTAAGAAACACTTATATATAAATGGATTTGCGTAATCATATTTTTTTGATTGAATTATAGCGCGGATGTGCATCGGGTGCGATCGATTCCTGAAATAACGATCTTTATCGCCGAATTACTGATCACCCACGCACGATTTTCATTAAAAGAAAATTTATGAAAAATTAAGCGAGATGACCAGATCCGGTGAAAGGGCTCAAGATTCTATCGAATATTTCGAATGATTTACAACGCCTACCACGCTTTTTCATTTTCACTTTTGGACGCGCGCAATTAACTCGAATCTTTATCGAGTTGGATTTCTAAAATAAATGTGTCATAAAATAACTTGGATAAGAAATTACTCTTGTCTCGTCCGTGTGCCGCGAGTGAGTAAATATAAGTCTCGCGTAAACTAGTTCGCGGCATCAGTTTCAAATAAATTACGCGGCGGAGCGCGGCGTTTTTCTTTGTGGCTTTTCTAGCACCGTGACTTCTCTCAACGGGGTGTGCCTTCGTGAGAAATTTAGAAGAAATCCGTACCGACCACCCATTGCGGCCGTGGCGAGAAAGGCGAATTAAGTCACAATGCGCCCATAAGATTTGGAAATAGCGGAAGAATGGAACGAGCCGCTATTTCTCGCCCTCTCCGTCCACAGGTATCGTCCCGCGCGCCTCATCTCGCTTTCATTAAAAAGAAAGTTCCTTCCCTATATAGATTTGACCCGTGCTACGATCCCGAACATAATCGGAGAGGCGCACGTGTGCAACGGCCCGCTGCGTGATCCAATTTCCGCGACGCTGATGGAAATATCATCAAATTGCATCGCGCTACGAAAGGATTAATCGCGTAGAAATTCTACCGTTCCACGTACTTTTCTTTAACGTAACGGTAATATGATATGTGTAATGATATAAAAAGAGTAAAATGACACGGGGCTAATACGCATCGCGGTGATTTATTAATTCCTTTAGTAATATACAGGGTGTCGCATTTTAAAGGACCCACTCAAATATCTCAGAAACACTGCGTTAAATCGAAAAATGTTTCAAACAAAAGTTGTATGGCTTCAAGGGGGCCATAAGATGGTGACAATGATTTGACCTTGGAAAATCATTTGAAGGTCATGTGAGGGTCAACTTTGAAATCTTAAATGGAAACCCCCATTTTTTATTTAGTATTCTTGTAGCTGACATCGAGTGCTTTCCAAAACACTATAATAAAGTGTTTTTTCATCAAGTACTTTTTGAGTTATTTTATATTTTAATCTGACATATTTTGATATAAAAAATAAAATATTTCGTAAAATATTCAGTTTTCGATAATTTTACCGTAATACTTCTATGTGCAGAATAATAAGACAAATTAATTAGTACCAAAGAAAAACAAATAATTGTTTAAAAAAATAGTACATTGTAAATAATATTCTTAAAAACAATTTTTTTTTTATACTAATTGATTTGTCTCATTATTCTGTACATAGAAGTATTACGGTAAGATTATCAAAAACTAAATATTTTACGAGATATTTAATTTTTTATATCAAAATAGGTCATATTATAAAATATAAAATAACTCAAAAAGTACTTAATAAAAAAATACTTTATTATAGTGTTTTGGGAAGCTCTCGATGTCAGCTACAAGAATACTAAATAAAAAATGGGGGTTTCTATTGGAGATTTTAAAGTTGATCTTCACATGACCTTCAAATGATTTTCCAAGGTCAAATCATTGTCACCGTCTTATGGCCCCCTTGAAGCCACACAACTTTTGTTTGAAACATTTTTCGATTTAACGCAGTGTTTCTGAGATATTTGAGTGGGTCCTTTAAAATGGGACATCCTGTATGTCTCTGGATCTTCACGTCGATAAGATTTTATATTTTGCATTTCACCGTTCAAAATTCACATTCTTATCTCTGTCTAATTTAAAACTACTTTTGCAAAAGACGGATTTACAAACGGTTTTCAATGTAGTAACGCGTGTAGAGTCGTCGACGGAGCGTGCGTTGATTGTAAAGAAACGGCAAATGCAGAAAGAGAGATAGCTTTTAAAATTTCTCGTTCATCCTACAGTGAACTCCTCGCCCGTTCGATTAACTGTCTGCGCGAAGTCTTTGTCCCCGATTTACCGTGCCGTGATTTATGAAGACATATTGACAACGACACGATGCTTGTACATCGAGTAAGAAATCTGTCAATAAACTCGGCAACGGTACATCAATGACCCCCGGAAGCCCGCGAAATATTGGCGTGACAAAGTACGTGGAAATTTCGAAATTAATCTTAGCGTGAAAATATAAAATATGCCTCTCGTAATTAATCCTTGGGTGTCTCTTAATATTAAATTATGATCCGTGTTTCGAAGAAAAATCCAAGAGGGTTAGTTGTTCCGAATATTTATTTAAAATTAAATTAGATAATAAAACAGATCGTAAAGCAAAAAAAAAAGAAAAAGAAAAAGCTTCAAGGAATATTTTTCTTTTTCGAGAAGAAAAGGCAACGGACGTTAAGGATCGTCTATTTTTGCCCTTCGTGTCCCGAGAAATGTTCTCTTGTTCGGAATTATGCGGCCGATAATTAAAGCAACGCCCGCAGAAAACCGGCCGTCGTAAAAGCGTAGATGTGTCGTGGATGAAAGGAAGCACGGGATACACTAAATTAAGAACAATATGGTTCGTTGACGCCTATCATATTGGATACGCGGCCACAAAATTGGGCGTCGAATAGCGCGATTAATAATACCGGATGGTGAGAAAATTTCATCGATGGCGATTCAATTACGTCGTCGCTTTCGTCGAGAGCCAACGCTTCTATCGTTTGAAAATTTTCAAGAAGGCGATCGTTCGATTCGATGCGCTGCAAAACGACGTCGTCAATTTCAACATCCCTGAATTATTTATTGACTCTGACCGCGTTAAATTACTCGTACACGAATATTATTATAATTGAAACTTTTATTCTCCCATCGCTATTAATTTTTATGTTCAGGCACTGGTTGCATCGATTTGAACATATAATAATATACTGGAATTTTTTTTTTTTTTACGATATGTATAATATCGATAAAAGAATTAAAGTTAGCTCTGAACGATATTTTTTGCTTCGAATCGGAAAAATGCCAGTATCCAGCTATCAATCAACCATTCACACGTAATAAAATTCACACAATGATTTCGCCTACTGTCCGTTCCGCTCATTATCTTTCGATCTCTTCGATTCGTCCATCTAGGTGGTCTTTTACGGTTTCCTAATTTCTTCCTCCTACGGGAAATTCACCGAGAGAGAATCCGGGAAAGGTGCACAATGCACGGTAGCGCATTCGAGTCGTCGAGAACGGCCGACAGTCACACTAATTTCGTTTTGAGGAGAGGATACGAGAGGAGAGGGCGATTAAGGGGCGTCTAAGACTGCCCGTCTCCATTGTCATTGTCGTGGAAGTAGGAAGTTCATTATACGATCGAACTCGCCGATGATATTCCACCGACACGGCTCACAATGCCCGGAGAAGTTCGACCGAATGGCATCGCGCGCGATGGCTTCCTTCCGCGGGAAAAGGAAGAATGGAGGGAACGGAAACGAGATGCGCTCTATGAAAGACACTTTTCCCGCCAAGTCATCCCAATCACGAGCAATGCCGCCAATCGCGCATCGTGATCGTGCACGAATCGCATCGTCGCTGGCGGTGTGAAAATTAAACAATCTCGCAGTCGTCTACAGGCTGCGATTGTCGAACGATTAAAAAAGTGCGCGCGAGGTATGTCAGAAAAATTAGAATATATTTGCTGAAAGATTTTTTTTATATCGAGGCCATTCTTTTTAACTCGGGCGATAAAATGTAATCTTTGAAATGTCCGAAGTATGAATCATAAATGCAGGATAATGTGTGGAAAAATAAAAAATTGAACAAAGATCAGTAATGAGAAATTCTCTGTCAAATTCAATAATAATAATATTGATTTAATTGGCTATAATTATAGTCCATCTAATTATCCGCCTTTCTCTAAATTTTAGTGCGTCGATTATAATGTAGAAAAAAAAAAAAAAAAAAATAGATTCGATCATAGTTTACAAACGATATTAGTAAAACCGATCATCAGATCTCTCTTATAAAAAAGGCAAGCAAAAAAAGCGGAAGGTTCGACAGATTCGATAGAACGTACACTTCCTCTATTACATAATAACGGTAGAATCAGTCTGTATGTATATACATATATATACTGGGTGGCCCATTTTAATCCATCCAGTCGAATATCTCAAAAACCAAGCCCGGAAGAGAAAAATGTTTCAAACAAAAGTTGTGTGGCTTCAAGGGGGCCATAAGACGGTGACAATGATTTGACCTTGGAAAATCATTTGAAGGTCATGTGAAGATCAACTTTAAAATCTTAAACGGAAACGCCCATTTTTTATTTAGTATTCTTATAGCTGACATCGAGAGCTTTCCAAAACACTATAATAAAGTATTTTTTCATTAAGTACTTTTTGAGTTATTTTATATGTTAATCTAACATATTTTGATATAAAAAAATTAATATCCCGTAAAATATTTAGTTTTTGATAATTTTACCATAATACTTCTATGTACAGAATAATGAGACAAATCAATTAGTATAAAAAAAAAATTGTTTTTAAGAAAATTATTTACAATGTACTATTTTTTTAAACAATTATTTGTTTTTTTTGGCACTAATTAATTTGTCTTATTAATCTGTACATAGAAGTATTACGGTAAAATTATCGAAAACTCAATATTTTACGAAATATTTTATTTTTTATATCAAAATATGTCATATTATAAAATATAAAATAACTCAAAAAGTACTTAATGAAAAAATACTTTATTATAGTGTTTTGGAAAGCTCTCGATGTCAGCTACAAAAATACTAAATAAAAAATGGGGGTTTCTATTTAAGATTTTTAAATTGACCTTTACATAACCTTCAAATGATTTTCCAAGGTCAAATCATTGTCACCGTCTTATGGCCCCCTTGAAGCTACACAACTTTTGTTTGAAACATTTTTCTCTTCCGGGCTTGGTTTTTGAGATATTCGACTGGATGGATTAAAATGGGCCACCCAGTATATATATAAATGAAGCGATCGGAAGAAGGGACGGTTAAAGGTTGCCACTTCAGATCTTAATATTCAATGATGGACAAATAACAATTGGACACCTGTTACTTGAATAACATATGGGTCGACCTTTTATCTTTTTTTTTTTGTAACATCTTTTTCTAACATCTTCATCGAAATATAAGCTTCCTTCCCGTTCTCGCGCGACTCCTCCCACGCACTCTTCGACGCTCTTCCTCCCTTTCCTCCTGCGAAGATCCGGTAAAAATTTTAACGTGTTCCCACAACCCACGATCAGAATATAATTTTTTGTTCGATGTTCTGACATCTGGAGATTTTGTGTGGAGAGTTCCTGTGAAATCGTTATCGTTAACGAAAGTTTTTAAAAACGAAATAAATCGAATTGTAAATACAATAAATTTTATAAATCACAAAATTTATTAGGTTTATATATTTTATAGTCTCCTTGATTTATCCATTAAACATAAATGTTCAATTTATGCATATTTGTATTACAGAATAGACTATGTTCTCATCGGTTCGCACGCGTCTCCTCGCAAAAAAAAAAAAAAAAAAACGCTGCAAAAAAAAGAAGTATAAGAGAAGAAACGCACGTGTGGATATTTTTTTATCTAATCCCCTTTTAAATCATAGAGCATACTCGAGGAAGAAAACACCGCGTAATCGGCGGGAATGGACAGAGCGTAAAATAATCTGAATGACATTATAAAAGTAGCGAACGGAGATGGGTCGCCCGACGCGAGTCTCGCTTATGAATTCGCGTGTAAAAAATACACGCGAGATATACGACGCCGTTACTGGCATTGGAACTAATTACCACCCCAGGAGTCGACGTCCGAGCGTATCCCGCGCTATAATGGTGAATCAGCGGCGTTAGCTGACCTCCTATCGGCGACCGTAGAACCCGACCTCGGCGTCGACCTCGTCGATTTATTCGCTCATAACGAGATAAAAAGAGAAGAGACGCGACGGAAGGGCCTTATGAGCGAAAGGAAGAAGGCGGCGGGGGAAAGAGAGGGAGATGGGCATACTCTCGTACGCGGCCCAAGGCAATATTCATAGCCGATGCCCCATTCGTCTGTACCCCTCATCATCGTCGTCGTCGTCGTCGTCGTCGTCGTCGTTGTCATTGTCGTGTGTCGTCGTTATTTATCGACGACAACGCGACGCTTCTCGCGATGTCCGATCGCGAATCCATCGGCGGATACGTCACTCATGCCGCTTCATCGATTATCCGCAAATCGAATCTCGCCTCTTTTCATTCCCCCCCCCCCCCTCTATCTCTCTTATATACTGGGTGGCCCATTTTGATCCATCCAGTCGAATATCTCAAAAACCAAGCCCGGAAGAGAAAAATGTTTCAAACAAAAGTTATTTGGTTTCGAGGGGGCCATAAGACGGTACCGTTGGTTTGACCTTGTAGAGTCATTTGAAGGTCACGTAAAGGTCAACTTTAAAATCTTAAACGGGAACCCCCATTTTTTATTTAGTATTCTTGTAGCTGACATCGAGAGCTTTCCAAAACACTATAATAAAGTATTTTTTCATTAAGTACTTTTTGAGTTATTTTATATTTTAGTCTGACATATTTTGATATAAAAAATAAAATATTTCGTAAAATATTCAGTTTTCGATAATTTTACCATAATACTTCTATGTACAGAATAATGAGACAAATCAATTAGTATAAAAAAAAAATTGTTTTTAAGAAAATTATTTACAATGTATTTTTTTAAACAATTATTTGTCATTGGGGACACCCTGTATATAAAACTCTGATCATTATTATTATTATTTTATTTCACTGTATCATTATATATTTCATTATTACTATTTCCTCTATTTCGTTAATATATTTTACGTTAAAAATTATCGGCGTGTAAAGAGATTTGGCTGAGAAAAAAGGAACTTCTGTCCTCAATTATCTAAAAAATATTTTAATATCGCTTTAATTGTTACGATGAATAAATGAATATTCTTACCGCTCGATGTACGCGTTGCCTTCATTCATCCTCTCGGCCACCTCGTCGCTCCAGGCGTTCACTCGCACAAGACAAACCGATCGCGGAGATACGTCATTAACGATAACGCGCGCTAATTAAGACATTGTTTCACTCCCGATGTTCGATTACGTACGCGATATCTTATTTAAACACAACTTTCGACACTCCCGTGATACATCCGTGACACTTGACTCCGGCACTCCCGGAAATTGCGCGAACCCGCGTAAAATATTCCGACAACGCGAATATATCTTCGTAAGAGACGCGACAACTTCGTACACTCCCGCTTACGTCACAGGACACCGTTCGCTTATTACGTAGGGTTAATTTTAGCGTCGCGATATTGAAACCTGATACCTTCATCACTCGATACATTCCGAGCGTATACGAGAAACTGATGGAAAAAATTCTGTACACCCGATACCTTCGATGCGACTTATTACGCGAAAATTATTTCTCTTATCGAAAAATTCGAGCCAGCGAACAACAAAGCTTAACGCGCACATTTTCGATGATTTAATATTTAATGAAATAAATATTGAGAATGAGGAATAAAGAGAGTGAGCATAAGAATATCAAAGTACGTACAACAAGATCTAATTGTAAGAGAAAGAGAGAAATTCGATGTTATCTGCGCATGTTTACCCGCACACGAGTATCGCTCGACGACTCCACTACACTCACAATCAGTCCGTGAGGGTATGAGCGTGTTGAGGGGGGGAGGTTGTGTGCGAGTCGCGAATGAACGGCGATTACTAACCTATTTCCGCGCGCGTCCTCCCTCCTCCCGTCGAGACATAACTTAGTGGTGGGCAAAAAAAGGACGACGCACGAAACGGATTCGACGATATGACTAAAGGCGATGGAGCGGACCGCGACGCCATGATTAAAGGCGACGGAACGAATTCGATGACGCGATTAAAGGCGATGGAACAGACCAGCGGGGACGGATAACAAATACGTTCGGTGAGAACATCATTCTATCTTTTATTTGTTTATATCGCGATTAATGCGTATAAAGTTGCGTATAATGTTATTAACGCGATAAATAATCTCTCTCTTCTCTCGTTAAATATATTCTTAACTGGAAGATTTTTTTTTTTTTTTTTTTTTTGCGAAACGATGAAAATCTAAAAGTGTAATAAAATCGCGCGATCGATTGCGCGAATAGTAGTTTTTAGTCATGCGTGGCTCTTGAAGAACGACAATTTATTTCAAATATACTGGGTGGCCCATTTTAATCCATCCAGTCGAATATCTCAAAAACCAAGCCCGGTAGAGAAAAATGTTTCAAACAAAAGTTGTGTGGCTTCAAGGGGGCCATAAGATGGTGACAATTATTTGACCTTGGAAAATCATTTGAAGGTCATGTGAAGGTCAACTTTAAAATCTTAAATGGAAACCTTCATTTTTTATTTAATATTCTTGTAGCTGATATCGAGAGCTTTCCAAAACACTATAATAAACTATTTTTTCATTAAGTACTTTTTGAGTTATTTTATATTTTAATCTGACATATTTTGATATAAAAAATAAAATACTTCGTAAAATATTCAGTTTTCGATAATTTTACCGTAATACTTCTAGTACAGAATTAGTCCGATATTTAAAATTTATTTATAATATTTAATATTGTATAATAAATATAATATTTGAAATACTATTAAATAATAATAGCATTTAAAATTTATTCTTATTAGATGGAAAATGTAAGAGAAATTTAATAACGAAAAATACATATATAATCAAAATTAAAAGAGCTTTCACGCATTATTTCGGTTTCGTTAAAAACAAGTACGGATGGGATCGAATAAAATGGATATTATAATAAATATCATACGGTGCGAAGTTTTATTATTGTAAATCTGAAATCATCGAGATTCTCAAGCGTGCAAGGTACTCTAATAAGACGTGTCAAGGTATTGAGTGAAATCTAAATCACTTTTATCCATCTTACAACGATAGGCTTCGGTATCTCCATATTGGACCTATGAAATAAATACAAATTAATCTGTAATGCTATTTTCGATATCAATATTTTTTTTAAATATTAAATCTGTATACAATCTTTTAGAAATAAAAGTCTCTCGTGAATTATATACAATCATCGAAAATATACTTAATTCTTTAAACTTCTCTTATCGAGTTTAATCGTGAGACTAATATGTTAAATATTAGATATTAATATCATTAATTTTAAACTGCCAAATATTTCAAACAATCGATATTATTATTAATAAAGTAAAAATGTAGTGAAAAGCTAATATATCGACTATATAATTTTATTAATAATTTCATTATTATTAATTAATTTTTGAATAATTATTGAAATAAACGCATAAATTTCTAGAATCGACTTATGGATCGTGCTTCGCAGTTTAACAAACATTTACCTAAATAAAGAGCATAAAAACTATTTATTCTGACGAGCTGATTCTATTATTTTTTTCCTGCTCCTCCTCCAAATCCTCCTCCCATTTGTGCTCCTCCTCCTGCTCCTCCGGATCCTCCACCTCCTGGTGGTCTCGATGGTCCCTGTGCCGATCGTCGCACCAAACTACCACGTCCCATAAAGTGATCAGCCATACTGAGAAATCCGTTCACCGGTTTCTCCCATGCCTTTAAATAAATACTATCTTCTAATGTATTCGATGAAAATACGAGAGAAATTATTTACATATCTTTTTTTTTTTATACATTTCAAATTTTGTCGAATAGAAGAAAATCTCATTGAAATGAAGCATAACATTATACATATTTAAATCATTTAGCCATGCATCTTACTTACATCTTGGAAGTCCTGAACTGGCGAATCGGCGAACTGAAAGGGCAATTCAATTTTTTTTTATTTCACAGATATAATTTTCGTAGAATCTAATTGACATTAAGATACAAATAATATTGCAATTATTTTCTAATATCAAAAAACTAATAACTCTGAATAATCAGTATTATTTAACGTTTAATGTATAATGGAATTACGTTCGAAACAAATGTTTTAAAAGAGATTATTTGAGAAAAGGTAAAAGTACATTATTTACATCTATTCTCTCGATAATATATAAGCTATGAAAAATTTGTTCTTATATACGGGGTGTCCCATTTTAAAGGACCCACTCAATTAGTATAAAACAAAAAATTGTTTTTAAGAAAATTATTTATAATGTATTTTTTTAAACAATTATTTGTTTTTTTTTGGCACAAATTAATTTGTTTTATTATTCTGTACATAGAAGTATTACGGTAAAATTATCGAAAACTGAATATTTTACGAAATATTTTATTTTTTATATCAAAATATGTCAGATTAAAATATAAAATAATTCAAAAAGTACTTGATGAAAAAATACTTTATTATAGTGTTTTGGAAAGCTCTCGATGTCAGCTACAAGAATACTAAATAAAAAATGGAGGTTTCCATTTAAGATTTTAAAGTTGACCCTCACATGACCTTCAAATGATTTTCCAAGGTCAAATCATTGTCACCGTCTTATGGCCCCCTTGAGGCCACACAACTTTTGTTTGAAACATTTTTCGATTTAATGCAGTGTTTCTGAGATATTTGAGTGGGTCCTTTAAAATGGGACACTCTGTATACGCGCTTTCTTTTTATTATTATAGTATATTTAAAAAATTCTTCTTTTTGTTTTTAATTTATGGTATTTATGTTAATGCAACGTGTACGATTTGCGCGTTACTTTATTTCTGAGATTATAAATAAATTATCATCGCAAATTTCTTACCACCAGCGTCGCGCAAAGTAAAGTAATCAGGAATAGCTTAATCATCCTGCTTAGCTTGATGCTCTATGCACACTTGTCCGCAAAAGCCTTCTCTTTGCTCTTATATAAATCCCATAATCTGCGACGCGTTTACGCGTTCAAATGCGGAAAAAGAAAACAAGCCGATCGTCGACAGGAAGTAACGCAATTTCGATTGTTATCGCGCTTTTTGCGCAATTTGTGACAGGATTTGACGTATGAAGCTCTTGAAGCAGCAGTATGTAATTATAATGTCTCGCCTCTGCGACGATCTGCACGCTATTTTTTGCGATCGCTAGATCTTATCGGTCACAAATCGACACTATATGCGACGCGCATTCGTCGTTTATTGTGTGTGTCTAGCGGAAATACATTTATGATTAGATAATATCCTTTTGAAATGTTCGCGTATTATTATGCTACGTTTAACTAATTTCAATAAATACCTAGATATTATAATGAAGGATTCGAAGCAATTTTTTTTAATTTGTAGATTTTTTTTTTTTTTTTTTTTAAGCCTTGTATGTCGTAAATTGCAATTTTTATTTCTTATTTTTCCGACTTTGATGATATCTTACGCTTCAATCGTCGTTATGAAGATTTATTGTAAACAGTTTTCTCACGAGAGATTCAAAGTTACTGGAGATTAATTAAAAAATGTAATCAACAAATGGGTAATTAAATACCGATAACCATAACATCGTTCCTGTCCGCTATAAATTTGTATTACGAATTTTTAAAGATCTATTAAAACATCACGCGAATCAATAAAAATTAATAAAGAGCTTATCAATGAGAATCTATCGATAAATTAATATGCGTACAAGATCAATTGAAATTTGTCTACTTTGAAAAAAAAAAAAAAAAAAATTACAAGCTGTTTTTTCGCAACCTGCTAACTTGATTTACGGCATCTCCGGATTTATACGACGGATTGTAAATCGGATCGAGAATCGATATTCTAATGCCGTAATTCCCGAATACGTAATTAATTTGTTTACGGAGATCGTAAAAAAGATGGGTGACATCTGCTCATTATCATTAATCGGCTGAAATGAACATTTATATTTTACGGACGATTATCTCGCGAAAGAAAGTCCAGATATTGATGACGAGCAAGGCACGGATAAAGCGATCAGAAACGTGCATTTAATAGAATTTAGTACGCTGGAAAAAAATAAGCCAACGTCGACGAGAAAACAAGCCAATTATCGCGAACAACTATTCGTATCGTGAGTAATCTGCGGCGAGATATGAAATTATATTGATTTTGTAGAAAAGTTTTGATTTTCCTTGGAAAAAGAATAACTCGTTCATAAATTAGCATAGGCAAATACGATTTCTCAATACCGATAGTGTCCTGCAAGGATTATGTTAATCCGACCAAAGCATTGCGGATGGCAAAGTTTAGAATGGATAGAGAGAGAGAGAGAGAGAGAGAGAATTTTATTCGCGAGGAAGAAAGGGATATTAAAACGAGGATTTATTACGTCGACAGTAGAAATGCATTAAATTATATCCAAGCACTCACATTTCGTATATTAATACGACGGTAATATTTTATACGGATGCAATTACTCGTAACTGTCTTGGAGCTTGGATATTTTCATCCGGCTAATTAATACATTTTCGCGTCTTTTCTAATGATACTTGAACGCATCACGGGATTGTATGTCCCGTGATTAATCTTATAAAAGGATACTTGTGTTCATATCGAACTCTGATATTAATTTATATATAATTATTAAATATATTATAGATGTGTGTAACACTGTCTTATATAAATAATATGTATAGCATTTTTTTTTATCTATTTTTATTTTCTATATTAATAATTACTCCTCAGCTTGATATATCGTTTAAATAATAAAAAGTAAATTTTTCCAAATTAAAATTTTATCATTTGACAACTTTTCGCGACGCGAACCGTATTAGTGACTCTTTAGATACGTAATGAACGTATTGTACAACGAAGGTTTGAGTAATTCTCTTTTATCTTATTGTTGATAGTAAAAGAGAAAGGGAGAAAGAGATGGTGCACGATAGTGTCGCCGGCATCGGTGCTCCGAGATTACTCTCTCTCTCTCTCTCTCTGGTCGCTCTGGACCGACAGCGCGAAGCTGCGCGAGGGCTCGCGAGAGACGCGGGGGACGTGGAAGGCGCGGCGGTACCCTCGTTGCTCGGTTTTTCAAGCGTGCCTCGGAAGGGCAGGGGGGCCTGATTGCGCGGGATTCCCGCTTTGAAGTGGCACCGCCGATGTTCTCAGGCCGTCTCGACTCGTTACCCGCTACGGGATGCGGCGCTCTCTTTCTTCTCTCTCTCTCTCTCTTTTTCCCTTTCACCTTTTCTGCGACTCCCGATTGTACGCGAACTCGATTAAATTCTAGATTGTAGGTTTTTTGATTATACGATATATGCACATCTTAGAGCTCGCGAATTGATTTTTACAAATTGATTCATTTAGTTAGTGCAAAAGCCTACTGATGTCGATTAGCTTTAATTCTAACAATTCAATTACTTTGTATAAAGGCAACGAAAACTTAAATTTTATAAGATATATATGATTTTATAAGATATAAGATTTTTTACATGATATATACATATTGCGTAAAAATATATAATTTCACTTTCTTCGATCTCTCTTTTCAAAATCAGATCATTCTCTACGTGAGACATTTTCATGAAGGACTTACAAAGATCATTTGACAAAATCTTATTCGTCTAGGTTTTTTAAGTTCAGTGTCAGTTTTTATATACAATAGAATAGAATTGAAAATTTGACCGCGAATACGGAATTTTCTGGTCGCGAATAATTAGAGTGCTTACAAATTTTTACTCCACGAATACTGAAAGCGCGAATAGAGTAAACCCGCGAATAAGGAGCTTTAACTGTACTTGACGCGAAGCAGGATATATCTTGACACTTCTTACCATTCTTCGAATAAGAGATAATTAATTGTTAAAGCTCGTGCTGTATATTCGATTTTTGCCAACTTTTCATTTTCAATTTCGGCTCTTCCCATACAGCACTAAAACTTGCAACAACATTGCTGCAATATTGCAATATTGCATATTGTAGTTTAATGTTGCAGAAATATTACAAAGACGTTATTTTACAATATAACTTTAGTAATGTTACAGCAACATTCCAAAAATATTCTAAAAAAAGTATTCGATAATCGCTAGTTTATTCGTTTACCGCTATGCAGCGCATATTGCGCTATCTATTCCGCATTTTATTTTTACGATGATTATATAAAGTTTACAAAGAGCGGCTAATAAGATAAAAGATATAATAACTAGTTTTATTAGCTTAAGTTGTATGATATAATCCCAACACAGGGGACTCAGACATTGGACTAAGAATTCTTTTAATAGTTTCCATTCTTATATAAAATCAAAAATTTGATAATAATTTTCTAATATGCAAGATACTTCAGATCTTAATAAATAAATTTTGAGATTTTATAAAGACAAGAGAGATGTGAAAAAACTCGTTGTATGCGTAAATTCACCACAATCTTTTTGCATCCGGATATCTGAATATTTCGGATACAAAGAAATTGTGAATTTACGCAATTGTAAATTGAGTTTTTTCTTATTTCCCTTAGATATTCTCTGTCACTGAAGGAAGTCGAATGTGTACCGAAAAATTTACAATTTATAATTTCGTTATTATTATAATACAGCAAAATTTATATACACACTAAATCCTGATTCTTATATGCCTAATTTCTTATTATTTTTTTCATATGTTAAAGATATTATGTCGATAAATATACATAAAGCATTATCGCATATATATTATATTGCTATGTTGCTGCAATATTATATTGCAATATTTCTGTAGGCGGACATTTTACTGTTGCTGCAATATCATAACAACGTTGCAGCAACATTTCGCAATGTTTCTGCAATGTTGCAATCTTGCAGAAAAATGTTGCTGCAATGTTGTTGCAATCTTGCGGTGCTGTATGGGTTAAGAGAGATGTGACAATTAGAGCTTGCAGGATATCGAAGAGAAAAGAAAATATCGATAATTACGTAAACACTTTAATTTGTCAAAACTTAAATATATATTTAAAAAGTATAGCAGTATTTTTCCAAGAAACAAAATTTTATATAATTGTCATATAATTTGATGAGAATTTGGCAAAAATCAAATACATAGCGTGCGCGCGCGTGCGAGAGAGAGAGAGAGAGAGAGAGAGAGAGAGAGAGAGAGAGATTCAACAATTAATTGTCTCTTATTCGAAGAATGGTAAAAAATGTCAAGACTTATATCTTATATCCTGCTTCGCAGCAATACTTGAGGCATACCATAGAATTAGAGATTAGAGAGCTTACTCCGGTATAAACGAGTGATAATTTCGATTAGCATAAAATGGAATATCGCAATTGTGGCATAAATTATAGATAAGAAAAAAGTACCAAGAATAATATTTTATAAAATATATATACGTATATATCTTTCGCGCGTGCAAAAATGAACGCCCGATTCCTTCTGTTCATCTTTCCTTACAAGTACTTTTTCACATCGCCCTCGTGCAAGATACGAAGGTCCATCATCTCGCGCACGTGCGCTCGCTTATTTAAAACTTGCGCATCCAACGCACCCATACAGACTCATACAGACCCTGTATCGTGGAATCCGCGAATGGCACTGTCGAGGGACGACGCAAGAAGATAACGTGCCCCCCCCGAACATTTCGGATTCCAGTCGCACCGAAGAATAAACCCCCTCCCCTCTCCGTCTCTTCCACTCCCGCGATTCCATCGTTTCCCTTTATCTCCCTCCTTCTCGCGGTCTTTGGATTTCTCGACTCGTCGGATAATTATGTTCCCGCTCCTTATTCCCCGACTTCGATTCTCTCCATAAGCGTATATCGATCTCACCACTTCTTCCCTCGCGAAAATCCTTCCCTTCTCGCGGAAGAAAAATCGGGATTCTCTCGAAGGATCTTTTCGCAGCCTAAGAAGATCGATATTTGATTTTCAAATTATTTGTCACACATCTTCGTTTTTCATATTTTTAAACAAGCGCGAATAAACACTCGCGAGAGAGGAAAACGGCAATTAATCTCGCGATGGGAACTCGATTTCGCGATCAGGCGTGATTGCGATGGGGCGCGAATTTCCAGATTCTCCCAGGAGAACGTCGCATGGACCGGATCGGTGCGAGCGATTACATCGGGGAACAATTGCAGGTTGGCACGTCCTCGCGATTTCTTCTGCATCCTGAGATTCCGATGGCGAGGAACGCCTTACGATGGCAGTTCCTTTCGCGTACGAAACAGCGAGAGATAGAAGCGAGACGATAAAAGAGAGAAGGAAAAAAGAGGTGTTTCTCGAATTAAATCCGAATACACTTCGTTGATCTAACGTAATTTGTTCCCTGTGAGAAAAGGGGGAAGGTATATTTATTCGAAAAAAATCAATAATCACTCTAAAATAAAGTACTAAGAAGATCGAAAGATATTTAAATCTCTTTGAGAATTAGGTTTAAACAAATTAAGGATAGAGTGGGGTATAAGGTTTTGTAGATATGAGGAAAAGATAAGAGGTATGGAAGAAAGTAGATGGGTAAAAAAGTGTTGGATGGAAAAAGAAGTAAATAGAGGGGGGGATATGTATAGTAGGGAGAGAGAAAAATATTATAATAGAAATGGGTGGGGTATCGAAGCATTAGAAATTTTAAGAGAGGAAGGAATTGATATTAGAGAGGAGTTGAGAACTAGGGACAGGGAAGTGCAGAGACAATTAGAGGATAATAAAATTAGGGAAGCTAGATGTAATAAGAAATACAAGGATTTGGAAATAAGGTTGGAAAGGCCAATGTATTTAAGGGAAGGAAATGTGGATATAGGAAATTTAGGCGACAGCGTAAGAGCTTTATTAAGGTTAAGGTGCGGAAACATGGAGGATAGAAATAAATATTGGTTAGGGGAGGAAGCGTATGCCTGTGTATTTTGCGGTATAGGCGACGATTGTATAAGTCATTATTTTAAAGAGTGTGATGTAACTAAAAGTTGGTTTATAGAAATAGGTAAGGATGAGAATGAAGTAGAGGAAAAATTGTGGAACGATATTTTAGATGATGCGAAAGGAAGGTTATTAAGGAAAATTTGGAAGGAGAAGGAGAAGGTTATAAGAAAAAATAGGAATATAAGGTAGTTATAAGGGTATGTATGAGAGAATGAGAAAGGTATGTGAGTTATAGGTATTGTGTAAACCAAGTCCACTTCTTGGCGTTAAGCTGAAGTTAAATAAAGATTATTATTATATTATTTAAATCTCTTTGAGATCTCCCTGATACTCTTTAAGGCTCTCCGTTACAATCCATGATTAACGTAAATTTCGGATCTCGTCCGTATATATCGAATTTATATATTCTATTTTTTTTTTAAACATTCTTTACAAGATTCATTTATAAATTATATTAATGAAGAGATGCGATAATTATTTTCACGAGATCCGTCTTAATTTTAATCGTGCAAACGCGCGTTTGAATTAATTAAAAGAGGAACGAGGCAAAATAGCATTCGGCAGAGTTATCAGCGAACACTTTCCCTCAACGCAATAACAATTTATCTTAAGAAATTCTCGGTAAGATTGTAAACGTCTAGCACGACCGCACACACGCACACACGCGTGCGCCTTTACTGCCACGAATAATAACGCTGCTTAAGGTTAACGATTATCACAGCGGAAGTCTGCTTTTAAAGATTTATCTCCTACGCGATCGATCGAGGCCGATTATCATCCTAGATAATCCTGCGTTATTTTCCTTCAACAAGCGCTCTATCCATGTTAATTAATCGAGAGCTAGCAGACTAGAAGCATTTAAGCTCGGAGTCTTTGGCTGTCATTTTTACAATATATGTTAATAAATTTAAATATAGAGAGAAATTGCGTACATTAAGTCATTTGAGTGTAGACAATCACAGTAACGGAAGATTTCTGAAGTTTAAAATAATTGAATTGATTTCTCGAAATCGGAGAAATCAAGAAAAAGACTATGATATTCATAGGAGAAGCTTAACGTAGTAATTAGAAAACATATTGGTTATCGTTATCACGCCGAGAGAATTTTACGATATCTTTCAAGTGCAAAGATCAAATAATTGTTAAAAAAAAGAATACATTTTAAATAATTTTCTTAAAAACAATTTTTTTTTTTTTATACTAATTGATTTGTCTCATTATTCTGTACATAGAAGTATTACGGTAAGATTATCAAAAACTAAATATTTTACGAGATATTTAATTTTTTTATATGTAAATATGTCAGATTAAAATATAAAATAACTCAAAAAGTACTTAATAAAAAAATACTTTATTATAGTGTTTTGGAAAGCTCTCGATGTCAGCTACAAGAATATTAAATAAAAAATGTGGGTTTCCATTTAAGATTTTAAAGTTGACCTTCACATGACCTTCAAATAATTTTCCAAGGTCAAATAATTGTCACCATCTTATGGCCCCCTTGAAGCCACATAACTTTTGTTTGAAACATTTTTCGATTTAACGCAGTGTTTCTGAGATATTTGAGTGGATCCTTTAAAATGGGACACCCTGTATATCTCGATTTTGCAAATCTCGCGTTAGAGAATCTTCTTTTTTCTTTTTTTTTTCCTTTTTTTTCCTGAAAATAAACGGGAAACTTCATTTCAGCCCTTAATCCTTGTCATTTCTCAAGACACAGACATTTTTATCTCGATTTATTAATTTACAGCGAAGGACACATTTATTTCCTAAACAGTTTTAGCAAAGCAGTGGTATCAACGCAGAGTACTTCGAACCCCGTGTGTATCAATGACTTATATCGATTTATCACCGTGTCCACGTGGATCGACGAGCTGAAGTCGGCTCGGGTTCGGTTAGGTCGCGGCCCCGGGATCGCGGGGGTCACGCGTCTCGCCGGCGCGATGATTGGCGGAATGCTGCGCACCGTTTTACGAGGCTTCGGCGACGAGAACACGAGGCGAAAAAAGGAAAAACGAGCATCGTGAGAGATGGTTGTCAGGGTGGTCGAGGGGTCTAGGGGGGGCGGGGGGGGGGGAGGGGAAAGAGACGATCGAGGCCTCGAGACGAGTCTCGAACGTGGGACGAAGAGAGGGGGACGAGGAGAGAAAACGCGCGCGCCGCTGCAGTTATAATTTGATGCAACGCGGCTATAAAGGGGATTACGCGCATAGATGGCTATAATTTTCGTGGAAAATATGGCGCGGGATCTCTCTTTCCATTCCACGCGCGAAACGTCCTTATCCTTTCTCGCCTCTCCTCGCGTCTCTCTTTCGCGCGACGCGACGGCTCCTTCCCACCCTTCCCCGGCTCCGTACCTCCCTCCCCTCTTGTCACTTATCTCGGATCCTGCGATGGTTCGTTAACTCGAGAGAGATTCCGTTGTATCAATACCCTCGGTAATGGTTGTATATACGTGGAATATACGTCACGATTATACACATTAATATTTGACATTATACGGAATTCTATCGAGATGATTGTTTGTCTTATCGGCAAATGATGCCAAAAATTCTTTGGTTTCTCGAGTGGTTGGTTTTAATGCGATTTATATTTTTTTTTTTTTTCTTTTTGCAACAAGGAAATCTTATACATATATTTAATCGTATATAAAAATAATTATTCACACAAAGATGATTTTTTCATACTATGTAATGTAACAAACATTCTAATGCACCATGAGAAGACAGAGGGGAGAGACTTAAAAGTATTATAAATATATATATTCTTAATGTATGTATATTGAAAAATTGCAGTAAAATGAACGTCCATTACACTGGATAGGAGAAATAAAGAGATAAAATGGAAACATTTTTCGATATCTTTCCTGGGTCTTCCTATGATTGGGGATGAAGGAAAAAATTCTGATTTATCCACGCCAAAATATCGGGGGCGCAACGTCAATTTTGCACGTGTCCGTTGGTTTGCTATGGACGATACCCGGGTCTTTCGGATAATTCGTTATGATCGCACGCTATTAAAATCCGTCCCAATTAAGGGCCCCGCGCGAAAGTGGCGAAAGCTGCGGGCGAAGGGTCACGCGCGAGGGTGGGAGCGGGGACCGGGTCAGAACGATCAGCTGCCATCAGCGCGGCTTATTTTCGGGGTCAAGCCATAAGCCGATCTGGAAGCCGCGCGGCGGAAGGGGGCACGCGAGGCGTGGCGCATAAACAAACCGGCGCGGTGTTTCGCGAGCACAACAAATCAAACCGACACCTCGCACCGCCGCCCGGTATAATCAGCTAATTCGCGATAACAACTTAATTCGGGCCTCCGTAGGGTCCCGATCAAACAAAGTGTAAACCACTTAATTTAGCCTAACGACCGGTGGTGGTGGGTGCATTGCGCGGAGGGTGCTGTTTGCCGATCGATCGCGGGCCCCCTCGATCGATTATCGATCCCGTCGTTATACGACGGTAATGATCATTGTCCGCACATGTGCGCCCCGAACCCGAAATTCCTCTCGTACCACGGGCGTCTCGCGAATTTGGACTTGATGATTCCACCCATACAGCACCGCAAGATTGCAATAACATTGCAGCAACATTTTTCTGCAATATTGCAATTATTGCAGAAACATTGCGATATGTTGCTGCAACGTTGTTATGATATTGCAGCAACAGTAAAATGTCCGCCTACAGAAATATTGCAATATAATATTGCAGCAACATAGCAATATAATATATATGCGATAATGCTTTATGTATATTTATCGACATAATATCTTTAACATATGAAAAAAATAATAAGAAATTAGGCCTATAAGAGTCAGGATCTAGCGTGTATATAGTTTTTCTGTATTATAATAATAACGAAATTATAAAATGTAAATTTTTCAGTACACATTCGACTTCCTTCAGTGACAGAGAATATCTAAGAGAAATAAGAAAAAACTCAATTTGCAATTGCGTAAATTCACAATTTCTTTGTATCCGAAATATTCAGATATCCGGATGCAAAAAGATTGTGGTGAATTTACGCATACAACGAGTTTTTTCACATCTCTCTTGTCTTTATAAAATCTCAAAATTTATTTATTAAGATCTGAAGTATCTTGCATATTAGAAAATTATTATCAAATTTTTGATTTTATATAAGAATGGAAACTATTAAAAGAATTCTTAGTCCAATGTCCCAGTCCCCTGTATTGGGGTCACATCATACGACTTAAACTAACAAAAATAGTTATTATATCTTTTTAATCTTACTTGCCGCTCTTTGTAAACTTTATATAATCATCGTGACTAAAAATTAAATGCGGAATAGATAGAACAACATGCGCTGCATAGTGATAAACGAATGAACTAGCGATTATTGAATACTTTTTTTGTAATATTTTTGGAATGTTGCTGTAACATTGCTGAAGTTATATTGTAAAATAATGTCTTTGCAATATTTCTGCAACATTAAACTGCAATATGCAATATTATAATGTTGCAGCAATGTTGTTGCAAGCTTCAGTGCTGTATGCGCAGCGAAATATGAATTTTTTTAATTGACAGCTGATAGAATAACAGTAAAATAATAAAATACAAATATAACATAAATATTATACCGTTTTACGATTGTATAATTATTTTATTTTGTTTTTATTTAATTATTTAAAATAATTAAATATTGTCTACGTAAGAGCTTGTTGTATACTGATATATAACATCGCAGCGACGACACTTGTTTAGGAAGCGAAGAAAATAGGTAACGTTGTAAAAAGCCACGTTTACCTATGTATACCTTCGTCGTGCTTCTTCTGCCTGCTTACGAGAGCTAGCCACTCGTGATATATGACTCGGCGAACCCGGACGTATTTTCTGCGAATATTACGAGCGTCAACAGTCTGATGTACTGTAACCCCTCGCTGCTATTGGGCGCGGAATTTTTTTTCATCGGCGAAGAGTAGCTTCCATCGCGAAAACAGCATCGCTAAGAAGGAAGGTGGAAAAGATAATCTTAACACGCGTTTTTCGTACAATATTTTTAACTTAATGTATACGCGTACAATTTTTGGAGAAACCGCATAATTTATTATACCCGACCGCGCGAATAATATTTTACCGTACGTACTATTTTTTTACTTCGTAACGCGCGTAGTGATTTATTAACGTTCAACAGCCTGTTATAAGCTTGCTATTTAAATAGTCGCTTCACAACGAAATACATTGTGACTAAATTTATGCGAATAATTTAATCTTCGTCATAGATTACATATCCTTCGCCGAACAATCTTTATCGATGTTAACATTCGGACGTGACTTTTCGAAGATAAACTATATAGATGAGACATTAGATTAAGAGACGCAAATACGTCTCCTTCTCTTTCTTATTAATACGAATAAATCGAATTCTGACGACGTTAAAAACCGACGAAACGGTGATGAAGCGAGTAAGGCTGCAAGGCCGTTGCCCCGACAATGATTTCGCGGGATTGCCGGGCATTAATTAACGCACGGTAGAAATAAAGTGATAACAGTACCTACGTCAGACAATGATTCATGTTTCTAGCATTGCATCCCCGCCCTGCTACGTGCTGGATGAGTTATATGTTATATGTAGTCGCGCAGGGAGGATGACGAGGGGGGGAAAGAAAGAGAGAACCTGCCGACGATGTAATTATTAACGAGGATCATTAAGGCTTTATTGCGAAAAAAAGACAGAGGAGCCGTTCGATAAATTTGCGACAATGTTTCGAAATCGGAAAATAAACGAAGAGGTTATATAAATTCATTTATTATTATTTAAATTTTTTTTTTAATATGCAACAACCTATCAAAATTAGAAATAAGCGTATAGTTAATACTTATGATTAGGGTTGCACGAGATACCAAGACAAGATTTTAAATTAATTATCAAGACAATACCAAAACAAATTATCAAGATTCTTGATCTTATCGAGAAGTCTTGGTTTTTAAAAAAATAAGTTATCTAATTGTTCCCGATCTCTGAACGGAGATTTTAATTAATACGGAAATAGGCGAGAAAGACAAAAAGTTTTATTTATTGTTAGTAAATAAAAACATTTATAAATTTAAAAACTTTAAAAAATTTAAATTTAAAGAGTCTGCGCATCATTATCATTACACACTTTAATGTGACGTAAAAATAGCGCAAATTAATTACTTTATATTACTTAATTTATAAAGTTTAATTTCAATACTTACGTTTAAAAATATATCTATCGCTTTTTGTTTCTCTGACAATATTTTATTTTTCATTGCTTTTAATCCAAATAAATCTTCATATACTTTTTTATGATCTTTCTCCAAATGTTTTTTTAATCCAGCAGTGTTACTATTTTTCATTTTTATTTCTTTAGTCACATTTTCTTTTTGACATAATAAACGTACGCCGATTTTTTCATTCTTTCTTGTTTCGTACTTAAAATAAGTTTTCTATGCGCATTGTTTAACTTCACTTACTTCCGAACTTTCATTATCACTTTCGGAAATGTTTGCATATTTAGCGGAAGAACTTGGTTTTCGTTTTTAGACCGCGTCTGCACAATCGAGACGTGAGCATACGCGGTAAAGAACAAACGAAAATCGTGCTCGGCGCTTCGGATAACGGAAGAAATCAGATATACTTACTATTTTCTGTTTTTTATCAAGCTGACAAATAATTTAGTGTTAAATAAAAACTGTTAATAAAATCAAGGCAAGACAAGACGAGACAAGATCTTTGATACAAATAATCCTCTGAAGACCAAGACAAGATTAAAATTTTTAAGACCGATACAATATTTTTGCGAATATTGTCTTGTCTTGGGTCTCGTGCAACCCTAATGTTCATCATAAATCTAACCGATACCGAGATTTTATCGTGTACATACAACTGAACGAGAGACACAACTTTCCCGATGAGCTTTCTTCATTTTTAATTACGCGACTCGCCCAGCACCGGTGGAGTCTATGTAAGGTGAGTATCGAAATCCATAAATTGCAGTTAGAGCGCTGCATAGACACGTGCTCTCGTGTACGCAATCTATTCTAATATAACGCCCATTCGTAACACGCGAAGACCTCTAATCATATCGTCCGCGCCCGACGATCGCCGAGAAGTCGGGTGGAATTAACTCTCTATCTTTAGAAGAGCGCTCGTCACCTCGACCGCACGCTTGGCTACCCACTGCGCCCACTGATCCTTAAACAAACAGAATATAATATCGCGAGCGCCGAAAGAGAAGAGGCTCGAGAGAGACGAGGCGAGAGACGAGATGAGAAACGGCGGCGAATGAAACGCGTCGGGAACATTACGGCAGATCCGTGTGCCGTGTGTATCGAGAATTATCTCGAAAACCACCGTGACGACGGTTCGCCAAATACAAGAAGGACGAAACCGCACGCGGGACGCGTGACGAGACCGAAAAAGGAACGACGAGGCGTGAGAGCCCGATGACGATGGATCCCGTGATTGACAGGGACGAGAGGAAGACGAAATAGAAGAAGAAGAAGAAGAAGAAGAAGGGAGAAGAAACAAGAGAAGCCGAAAGAGATCACGAAAAGAGAGAGAGAGAGAGAGATTTCTCTTAGTCGTCCTTCGTTCAGGGTGTCGAGTGATACTGCCATATTATTATCCCCTTCTAATGCCGGGGGCATTATTTTGTGCCGGGGCGAGGAGCAATGAGAGATGCCCGGGATGAAAGGAAGAAGCGTGATGCTCGTTGAAATAAGGATAGACAACGGCGGCGACTGGAAGCGGGAGGGTAAGGGGAGGACGGAGGCCGCAGAAAGCTGGCAGAAAAATGGAAACGCTCACGAGCGAGATGCATCGGCAATCGCGAGATCCCATTCAACGATTGGCACGATCGACGCCCAGTGTTTCTCTCTATTCACCGTGTCGTCGCGCCATCCTTTCTCCCTGGTCTTTTTTTTTTTCATTGGCGAGCTTTGAGCGCGGCCTCTAATTTTTGTGCGCCATCTCAAAAAATTGAATTACTCTAGTATTCGTTATAAATTCAAATGAGAGTGTCCATTGTCGGTAGCGTCTGCGAACGCGCCGAGAAGGAGAAGAGAAGAGGAGGGAGGGAGGGAGGAGAGAAAGACCGGTCGAAGGGAAGACGTTTACGCGGCTCTTAGGTGATGAACGGACCCTCAAATCTCGAAATCCCTTGTCGTGATTTGCCGCTTAGGACAGTAGCGTGTGTATGTGTGAAAAGCCCCGAACAATTTCTAGGAGAGCCTTTGTAGGTATCGATTCGTTTACGTTCCTATAATTATACAAAGTTGCTGCGGGAGCTACAATAGTACAATATAACGTCATTCTCGAGCCTCGGCGCGATGCAAGGTCGTGATTAAGCGTTTGCGACTGCAGAAACGAAGATCACGGAAGAATAGTCATAAGCCACTTATATACCATTTGCTTTAAATTGTGTATACAGGGTGTCCTAGACCACCCGTACATCCCTTTTCTTTCAAAAATTAAGAGTACTCTGCGTTGATACCACTGCTT